>NC_142008.1:115307253-115652148 GCF_049901715.1 Pseudonaja textilis
AAAGGTCAGAGAGAAGAAGCAAGGGAGGAAGGAAGGGAAGAGAAACTTCAAAGGTGTGGAGCAAGATGTAAAGAAACAGGACTTATTTAGAGATAATGGGTAAAAACTTAACTGAAAAAGTGATTCTGCAAAGGTACATAATATTGTATTGTTATATTTGTATTAGAAATAATGTTAGAAAATTGGAAACAACGTGTGATTAAAAGGTGGGATAAAATATTCAGTGTAATTCAGTGAAACTTTTGTGAACAGAAGAAAGGAAAGGAAATAAATGAGAGAATTGAATTAAGAAGGAATGGGAACATTTTAATGACACAATGTTTTAAAATACTAGTAAAATGGGGGGGGGGAATAATTATGGAAAGTTTATAAGTGTTCCCATAGAAGTATGATCCTTATTTGAAAAGTAATGTGTAAAATGTTTAAGATTTAAATGAATATTAATATTAATGATAGATTTGAATTGGTATGGATTGTTGTTTTAATTATATTATACATTAATATTTTTTTCTCTTTTTAAAATATAGTGTGTAACTTTAGAATGTACTAAGCATTATCCAAATAGAAGTTATGTATTATACTAAGTGTTATAAATTTAGGGGAAAGAGATAAAGGCGTCATACTCCAATCAGTGATTACAGGAGAAATTTTGTTTAATGAGAAAAGATAATAGACAGCTGGAAACAGGACAGACAAAGTATATAAGTATAATGATTTGAACTGAGATGGTATGTTCACTAGGAGTCAAACATGATATTCATGGCACATATGATTATTTTTATTTTTAAATAAAAATATTCATTATTTGTATTTATCCCATAGTTTCACAAAAATAGCTACTGTTGATTTTTGGAAAACATGCCAAGTATTCTTCAGTTACATCATAGCAAAACCTTTCCCAAGCAAATAGAATAGAATAGAATAGAATAGAATAGAATAGAATAGAATAGAATAGAATAGAATAGAATAGAATAGAATAGAATTCTTTATTGACCAAGTGTGATTGGACACCCAAGGAATTTGTCTTGGTGCAAATAGTATACATAAAGGATACATTTATCAAAAGTCAAGAATCATAAGGTACAACATAATAATTACCTTCCTGCCATTATGAAAATTCCCATAATTATTTCAAATCCCTCTGGAGACATAAAGAACAGAACAAAACAATGAAATGAAACTGTTGGATATCAATATTAACATCTTTTTTTTTCTATCTTGAAATGCAAGTGGAGAATCTAAACCTTTTTCAGTCTGATTCTCTATTTGCTACATTTAACCCCAAGGAACATCTGTTCTCCAAAATGATTCTGTTCCTTGCAACTTTATTAATGTTGTTGCCTTGGATTACACATTATATTCCTCTCAGTAAATGCACTGTGGGAGACCCAGTCCTTATTAAGGACAAGAAATATTATTCAGAAGTTCTGGTTATTGGTGGAATTACTTCCACCAAGTAATCTTCTATAAGAAGTCCTTACATCTAAAAAACATCCAAGTTACCCAAGAGCTTGCTCTTCCTGAGACCATTGTCTGTGAACTGGACTGCCATTTGTCAGAAATGGTGTAGGGTCTCCCATTTGGGCAGGGGGTTGGACTAGATGACCTAAAAGATCCCTTCCAACTCTGATTATCTGTTATCTGTTAACTGTCCTTAAATATCACATTTCAATTCTTATTATGTTACGAGCCCCTGATTATGACATCGAACATGTAAACAAGCTAAATTCACTACTAACATGGGCAACATCCTGCCCACACACTTTTATCTTTCTTGGTGACTTCAATCTCCCTCACATTAACTGGACCCTAAACGAATGTAAAACTGAATCCATACATGCAACCTTCTACAATGCTGTAACAAACCTGGGACTGGAACAACTAGTAACCAACAATACTAGACTTAACAACTGCCTCGATCTCATCTTCTGCAATAGTTTGAATTCAATTTATGGAATACAAATTAAACAACCCTTTTCCAAAAGAGACCCAGCATGATAGATGTTTGTCTCAACATACAAAAATCAACACAATGATGTGATCCCCAATTATAACTAAAAAAAAGGCAACTATGATCTTATAGACAATGATCTCTCATCCCTGCATTGGCAATTTCTATTCACTGGATGCAATACTGTTGAAGACCATTACAACATATTTTTACTTGAAGTCAAAAGAGTCATCAAACTATATGTACCAATAACAACTCCCAACCCCCAAAAAAAATAGATGACCCATAACAATAAGGAAGCTTCAATCCAAAAAGAAATCACTTTGGTGGAAAAAGAAAATCTGGTCACATTCCTATTTTCAAAAGCCGATATAAAAATTTATGCTACCAGATAAAGACTGAGCGCACCAATTATCACATTAAACAAGAGGAAAACCTTCTATGCACCAATTCCATCCGCGCTTTCTACAATTTTGTAAACAATAAACTAAAAGACTCAAGGTCCACTCCATCCCTGAAACGACCTAATGGTAAAGACTGCAGTGATGACACCATTAAAGCCAACCTCTTTAATACATTCTTTGGCTCAGTATTTGTAAACAGCAATGGATAATGCCCAGTATTTCCTAGTTGAACCAACGACAACTACAATGATCTAATACACATTTATTTTGCAGAAGACAATATTGAAAAAGCACTATGCAATCTAAAACCATCTCTATCTATTGGACTGGATGGAAAATGTGCCTACTTCTTAAAAAAGCTATCCACTGCCATAGCAGAACTTCTAAGCATAATCTTTGAAAAATCTTTCACAACCAGCTCCTTGCCAAAACTATGGTCACAAGCCACGGTCACCCCCATTTTCAAAAAGGGAAACCCCAGCCAAGTTGAAAATTACAGACCAATCTCTTTATGCTGCATCACCTGTAAAGTAATGGAATCAATTATTAACCAATCCATTATCCTCCACTTAGAGACAAACAACCTACTCTCTAATAAACAATTTGGTTTCCAGAAAAAAACTATCCTGCAATCTGCAACTCTTACATTGCAAAAACATATGGACTACACAACTCGATCAGGGCAAAGCAATAGACGCAGTCTTCATAAACCTCCGTAAAGCCTTTGATTCAGTGGTACACGACAAACTACTCCTAAAACTAAAATCTTATGGTATCTCTGGACACCTGCATAACTGGATAGAAGCATTCCTGTCAAACAGACAACAAATGGTCAAAATTGGGAGCGTCCTATCAAATTCTGTACCTGTCAACAGCGGTGTCCCCCAAGGCAGTGTTCTAGGACCAACTCTCTTCATACTCTACATAAATAACCTCTGTGATCATATTAAGAGCAACTGCATTTTCTTCGCTGATGATGTAAATCTATTCAACACCACAGACAATACTGCTATCCTTCACAAAGACCTCGACTATGTATTATAATGGTCAAACAAATGGCAACTTCAAATCTCAACAAATAAATGCTCTGTCTTATATATTGGCAAAAAAATAAATAATCAGAAAATAAAATACAGGCTGAATAGTCAAGACCTTGTTGATGATCCAAAATCTGTCAAGGATCTTGGAGTACTCATCTCTAATGATCTAAGTGCTAGAGCCCACGGTAACTACATAGCCAAAAAGGCATTAAAAGTTTTTAACCTAATCTTATGTAGTTTTTTCTCTGGTAATATTACACTACTAACTAGAGCATACAAAGCATTTGCTAGACCAATACTCAAATACAGCTCATCAGTCTGGAACCCATATTATGTATCTGATATTAACACAGTTGAGAAAGTTCAGAAATATTTCACAAGAAGAGTTCTCCATTCCTTTACTCATTGTAGAATGCCTTATGCCACCAGATTTGAAATTGTAGACCTAGAAAACCTAGAACTATGCTGACTTTGGTCAGATCTAAGTATAGTATATAAAATCATACATTGCAATGTCCTACCTGTCAATGAATACTTCAGCTTCAACCATAACTATACAAGAGCAAACAATAGATACAAACTCAAGTTCAATCGCACCAAATTTGGTTGCAAGAAATATGACTTCAGCAACAGAGTGGTCAATGTCTGGAATACTCTACCTGATTCTGTAGTTTCTTCCCCAAACCCCCAAAACTTTAATCTTAGACTGTCTACTATTGACCTCACTCCTTGCCTAAGATGTCTGTAGGGGCATGCAAAAGCTCACCAACATGCCTACTGTCCCTGTCCTATTGTTTCTTTTATTTTTCTTGTATGTATCCATGTATTCATAGCTATGGTTTTACTTATATCTATGAACTTGTGAGCAATTGACAAACCAAATAAAATAAAAACATAAAAATAAATAAAATAAAAACATAAAAATAAATAAAATAAAAAATAAAAATAAATAAAATAAAATAAAAAATAAAAAATAAATAAAAAAAATAAAATAAAAAATAACCAGTGGAGACATGATAGCAGTTTTACAATATTTGAGGAGCTGCCACAAAGATGAAGGGGTCAAGCTATTTTCTAAAGCACCTGTAAGCCAGGGAAGAAACAATGGATGGAAACTGAAAAAGGAGAAATTTAACCTGGAAATAAGGAGAAACTTTCTAACAGTGAGAACCATTGGAACAGATTGCCCTCAGAAGTTGTGGGAGCACCATGACTGGAGGCTTTCAGGAAGAGATTGTACTGCCATTTGTCAGAAATGGTGTAAGGTCTCCTGTTTGGGCAGGAGATTGGACTAGATGACCTACAAGGTTTCTTCCAACTCTGATTATTTGTTATTTGTTATTTTCCAAAGCACCAGAAATGATGGATTGAAACTAATCAAAGAGAGAAGCAACCTGGAATTAAGGAGAAACTTCCTAACCATGAGGACAACCAGTGGAACGGCTTGCCTTCAGAAGTTGTGGGTGCCTCATCACTGGAGGTTTTTAGGAAGAGACTGGACAGTCATTTGTTTTGAATAATATAGGGCCTTCCACTTGAGCAGGGGATTGGACTTCAAGACCTCTAAGATTGATTCTAGCTCTATTCTGATTGACTGATCAATAGTCAGGAGACTAGGAAAAATCTCCATTTAGAGACTCTCACACCCTCAAACAGATGATCATCTAACCCAGGTTACGATTGCAGCAGAAAAACTAAACAGCAAGTCAGCCCTCCTAATATTTACCCTCATAACTTTTCATATCATCCAGTTTCTCAAAGTTATAGTCCCTGGATCACAATCAAATGACCACCACATTTGTGTTTGACATAAACATCACCTGGATAGGTTTGATCCATAAGTACCTGTTAAAATCTTATCTAAATCAGTCAATTTATCATAAAATCCCTCTGTTTGAAAATCTTCATCATACCTTGAGTGTATTTGCACATATGAAAACCAGTTCATCTTTATACCTTGTTCCTCTAAGTGTTGCATCGATTTAAGTTCACCCTTTTCATCCAGTATTTCCCCATATCTAACTGTTTGTTCCTTCTTATATATTATAGGATAAGAGAATGCTTCAATAATTGATAACCAAACTGGAATTTTCAAATAACATTGTCTTTTGATCTTCTCCCAATTTAACCACAGAGATTCCCATATGTGATGTCTTCTAAAATAACCCTGTGCCTTAATTCCCTTATATTTTATTTTATTTATTTGTCAATTGTTTACAAGATAATAAGTATAAGTGTATACATAGTTATGAATACATGAAATGGGTACATATAAGAAAAATAAAAGAAAAATAAAAGAAACAATAGGACAGGGATGGTAGGCACGTTGGTGCGCTTATGCACGCCCCCTACAGACCTCTTAGGAAAGGGGTGAGGTCAATAGTAGACAGTCTAAGGTTAAAGTTTTTGGGGTTTGGCGAAAAAACTATAGAGTCGGGTAGAGTATTCCAGACATTGACCACTCTGTTGCTGAAGTCGTATTTCCTGCAATCAAGCTTGGTGCGGTTAACCTTGAGTTTGTATCTGTTGTGTGCTCTTGTGTTGTTATGGTTGAAGCTGAAGTATTCATTGACAGGTAGGACATTGCAATGTATGATTTTATATACCATGCTTAAATCAGACCGAAGATGGCGTAATTCAAGGTTTTCTAGTTCTAGAATTTCAAGTCTGGTGGCATAAGGTATTCTACAACAAGTAGAGGAGTGGAGAACTCTTCTTGTGAAATATTTCTGGACTTTCTCAATTGTGCTAATATCAGATACGTAATGTGGGTTCCAGACTGATGAGCTGTATTCGAGTATTGGTCTAGCAAATGTTTTGTATGCTCTAGTTAGTAGTGTGATATTACCAGAGAAAAAGCTACGTAAGATTAGGTTAACAACTCTTAATGCCTTTTGGCTATGTAGTTGCAGTGGGCTCTAGCACTTAGATCATTAGAGGTGAGTATTCCAGGTCCTTTACACAGCTTGGATCATCAACAAGATCTTGACTATTCAGCTTGTATTTTATTTTCGGATTTTTTTGCCAATATGTAAGACAGAGCATTTATTTGTTGAGATTTGAAGTTGCCATTTGTTTGACCATTCTGATACACATTCAAGATCTTTTTGAAGGGTAGCAGTATTGTCTGTGGTATTGAACAGCTTTACATCATCAGCGAAAAGAACGCAGTTGCTCTTAATATGATCACAGAGGTCATTTATGTAGAGTATGAAGAGAATTGGTCCTAGAACACTGCCTTGGGGGACACCACTATTGACAGGTACAGAATTTGATAGGACGCTCCCAATTTTGACCATTTGTTGTCTGTTTGACAGGAATGCTTCTATCCAGTTATGCAGTTGTCCAGAGATACCATAGGATTTTAGTTTTAGGAGTAGTTTGTCATGTACCACTGAATCAAAGGCTTTACAGAAGTCTATGTAGATTGCATCTATTGTTTTACCATAGAAAAGCATGCCAACCTAACAGCAAATCATGTCCTTCTAGTGTCAACAATCTAGTCTTTCTTAACGTTATCCAATCCTTAACCCACATCAAATTTGCAGCTTGATAGTACAACTCCCAATTAGGCAAGCCAAATCCTCCTCTAGTTCTGGCATCTTGTAAAAGTTTTAGCTTTATTCTGGCTTTCTTGCCCTGCCATATATACTTCAACACAATTTTATTTAAGTCTCCAAAATAGTCTTTTCCAAGCCTACTTGGTATTATTTGAAACAAATATAAGATTCTGGGTAGGATATTCATCTTGATTGTTGAAATTCTCCCTATTAATGACAATTGTAGATTTTCCCATTTCCTCAAATCTAATGCTATCTGCTGTTTAAGTTTAATGTAATTGTTCTCTTTTAATGTACTACATCTTGGTGTCAAGTATATCCCCAAATACTTAACCTTATTCGTGACTTGAATTTTCAATAGGTTTGCCAGTTCTTCTCTCCGTCTTAGTAACATATTCTTTGTCAAAATCTTTGTTTTATCTTTATTTTCAAACCAGCCACCTTCCCTTATGTCGCTATCTTTTCCAGTAATTTTGGAGCTGTCTCTAGGGTTCTTCCAGAATAAAAGCCAAATCGTCTGCAAAGACTTGTAATTTAAATTCTTCCTTTTGATTTTCATTCCTTTTATGCTTTTATCATCTCTAATATTTCTATTCAACACTTCCAAAGTCAATACAAATAGCAAAGGCGATAGTGGGCATCCTTGTCTTGTACCTTTTCTTATATTAATAGAGTCTGTAAATTCTCCTCTATCATAACCTTTGCTATTTGCTTATAGCATATGGCTTTTATTGCTTGGATAAATTTTCTGGCAAAGCCCATCTGTTCCAATATTAGTATCATATATCTCCAATTCACATTATCAAATGCCTTTTGAGCATCTAAAAATATCAAAGCCATTTGCTTTTCGGGATGTGCCTCATAATATTCCAAAGTGTCCAGAATTACTCTCATATTGTCTTTGATTTGTCTCTTTGGCAGAAATCCATTTTAATCTGGATGAATAAAGTTATTTAAGTATTTTTTAAGTCTTTCTGCCAAAATTGAAGCAAAGATTTTATAGTCTGCATTTAGTAAAGAGATAGGTCTATAGCTCTTAATTTGCAGTGGGTCAGCCTCTTCTTTTGGAATAAGTGTAATATAAGCTTTGGACCATGTTTTAGGTATCATCTTCTTTGACATAGCTTCATTTATGACTTCTAGCAATGGAATGCTCAATGACTCTTGTAATGTTTCGTAAAATTCTGCCGGAAGCTCATCAGGGCCTGGTGCTTTCCCATTATTTTGTTTCTTAAGTGCTTCAGTTAATTCCATCATTGTTATACTATTTTCTAACATTTTTTCAGTCTCTTTAGGTATCTTAGGTAGATTAGCATTCTGTAAATACCGTTTAACATTTTCCTCCTCGATATTCTCCTGCTTATATAGTTGTCCATTGAAATCTCGAATAATTTCCTTTTTCTCTTTATTGCCATAACAAACTTGGCCTTGATCATCTATTAACTGTAGTATTTTCCTTGATTCTTTCTCTTTTCTCAATTTGTATGCTAACCATCTACCTGGTCTATTTGCATCTTCAAAGTAATTCTGTTTAGCACTTCTAATTTTCTGTGCCAATTCTTCTTTCTCTGTTTGACCCATTTTATGTTTAATTATATTCAATTTTAGTTTAATGTCCTTTTTCTGTGGCTTTTTTTAAAATTCTTTTTCAAGTCTTTTATGCTCATCTTCTAAAACATTGATGGTTTGCCTCTTCTTGATGTTCTTTTTCCTTATATACTCAATTATCAAGCCTCTAGCGGATGCCTTCATTGTATCCCAAACATTCTGAATTGAAGTATCTTCTTTTTTATTCTCTCTAAAGAAAAAGGCCAATTCTTTCTCCATCCAATGTACAAAGTCTTTTTCCTTTAAAATGGTATTGTTTAGTGTCCATCTCGATCTTCTTTTTTGTCCTTTCCATTTAATTGTCATTGGATTATGGTCTGCCCAAGTACTTGTTTCAATGTTTATTTCTTGAATGTTAGATATTATTTCTGTTGAGATCCAAATCATATCTATTCTGGACCATGATAAATGTCTATTTGAATAAAAACTATATTTTTTAGTTTTAGCATTTCTTTCTCTCCATATATCTTTTAAATTTAATTCATCTATCATTTTGAAGAAGGATTTGGGGAGAGTCTTTCTGTTTTGTTTTGTTGTTGCTGCTGCATAGTCCAGTTTATTGTCCACAATTCCATTGAAGTCTCCCATCATAACTATATTAATATAGTCCAGTTCAATTATTTTCATGTGTAATTTTTTGTAAAATTCTTCTTGTTTATCATTTGGAGCATGTATTGAAATCAGGAGTGTTTTCGTATTGTTATCCACTATTTCCACCATTAGTACTCTTCCGTCTACATCAGTATGAATCAATTTTGCTGGGATTGTCTCTTTAATGTATAAAACCACTCCTCTTTTCTTACATTGAGTCAAGGAAGTAAATATTTTCCCTAATTTTGGCTGTATCAACAGTTGTTCATATTGTTTTTTAATCTGTACTTCTTGTAAACAAATGATATCAAATTTTAATTTCTCTAATTTATGAAAGGTTTTTCTTCTTTTAACAGCTGAGTTAAGTCCATTTATATTCATTGAAATCAATTTTTTCTCTTCCATGATTATATTTTGTAATTAGGTTTGGTAGCTCTCGTAGATCTTAGTTCACGTTGTTCTTTAATCTCCACTTGTCCACCTACCGCACCTTCATTTTTTTCGATCCCGATTTGGTCCTCTTGGGATTCAATTGGTGGGATCTCTTTTTCTGCCTCTGCCTATCTCCTTCCAAAAAATTCAGCATAGAATAGTTCTGCTTTCTCAATTGAATCAATTCTATGTCTCTGTTCTTGCCATGTAAGCATTAGTCCTTCTGGAATCAGCCATCTGTAATTCACCTCCTTTTTCAGTAACAATTTGGTCAGGAATTGATATTCTCTTCTCCTCTCTCTCACTCTTCTAGGTATTTGTTTTAAAGCCACAATCTCTTTGCCTTTATATTTCAACATCTTCTCTCTTGCCACTTGTAATATTTGCGTTTTAATGGCTTTTTTTGTAAATCTAATGTGGACCTCTCTTGGTAGGTTATTTCTCATTGCATATCTTGTAAAAACTCGATATATCTCATCTACTCCATCCATCATCTTTTCCTCTGTTATTTCCAAAGCTTCCACCAAAATGAGTGTTTTGTATTTATTTCCAATTCACCATGGAAACAGAAGCCAAAAATCAACTTCCCTTCCTAGATGTCTTGGTATACAAAAGATCCAATGGCTCCCTAGGACACACCATCTACCGGAAGAAAACACATACAAACCGCTATCTACATGCACTCTCACACCACCACCCAGCACAGATCAATTCTGTAGCCAAAACACTCATCTCCAGAACAAAATGCTTAGCTGATGAACAACACCAAAAAACCAAACTACACACTCTCACCAACATACTTACAGCCAATGGATTCCAAAGACACAAGATTACCCATCTAATCCAAAAAGAAACCCCAACCAAAATCCAAGACAGAGAACAAGAAAACGGCAAAGCCCTCCTCCCATATATAAAAGGCACTACAGACAAAATCAGCAAGATCCTCCAAAAACACAACATTAAAACAGCATTCTGCACAAACAGAAAAATATCCACCATCCTAAGAAACCCCAAAGACAAAATCGAATTAGAAAACCAAGGAGTATACGAAATCCCCTGCACTGCCTGCCCTACCACATACATTGGACAAACTAACAGAAGAATAAATGCACGCATTGAAGAACATAAGAACTCAATCAAAAAAGTAGAAACGACCTCTTCCCTGGTCCAACACCTCAAAGCCACAGGACATGAAATTGACTTTAAAAATACCAGAACTATCGCCAAAACCGAACACTTCAACAGCAGAATAATCAGAGAAGCCATAGAAATAGAAAAACGCCCACACAGCATGAATAAACGAGATGACACCTATCGCCTTCCAGCCATTTGGAAACCCGCCCTCATGAACAGATGAGTACCTAACATGAAGAATGACACCAGACCCACACCCATGAGAGCCACACAAGATGCCACCACCACACTTCCATGTAGAAAACAGACTCACACCCACTCAGAAGATGAGACACCACCATGGACCAGAAGCTACACTGCAGCTGCATCACTGCCCACTCCAAACCCCTCCGAGCCATACATGAAGCAGGCCGACACCCACTATGGAGATGCAGCGCGACCACGAACTCGAAGCCGGGCAGCAGGAAATCCAGCCAATCAGAACACGGCCAACCCCCAACCAATCAAAACACAGCCAGGCCCCTACCAATGAGAAGACACCCCACCCAATCAGAACACAGCCAAGCCCCCACCCAATCAAGTCCCACCCCACTGGCAGTTGGAAGGAAAAAGCAGCTGCAATCTCACATCACTCTGAAAAGCAAGAGCCGAAGACAGAGGCCTGATGATGATGAATGAGACTTCATCGAAACGTTGCCTAGATACTTTGAATCTTACGTGGGAGAAAACCCGAACTACCAAAGATCCACATACAAATACCCGAGAACCTCAGAAAATATATATATATATATATATATATATATATATATATATATATATATATATATATATATATATATATGGATCTTTGGTTGTTGGGTTTTCTCCGCGTAAGACTCAAGCATCTAGGCAACGTTTCGATGAAGTCTCATTCATCATCTTCAGGCTTCTGTCTCCGGCTCTGTGCTTCTCAGAGTAATGTGAGATTGCAGCTGCTTCCTCCTTTTAACTGCCAGTGGGGGTGGGACTTGATTGGGTGGGGCTTGGCTGTGTTCTGATTGGGTGGGGGTGTGTTCTCATTGGTAGGGGGTTTGGCTGTGTTCTGATTGGTTGGGGGTTAGCCATGTTCTGATTGGTTGGAGACGTGTTCTGTTCAGGTGGGGGCTTGGTTGTGCTCAGGTTAGTCTTAGTTGCTGGGGGATTTGAGCTGGTGAGTTGTGATCTTGCTGTTTGGCTTCTAGTACGTGGTCCTGCTGCATCTTCATAGTGGGTGTCGGTTTGCTTCATGTATGGCTCAGAGGGGTTTGAAGTGGGTAGTGATGCAGCTGCAGTGCAGCTTCTGGTCCATGGTCGTGTCTAATTTTCTGAATGGGTGGGAGTCTGTTTTCTATATGGAAGTGTGGTGGTGGTATCTTGTGTGGCTCTCATGGGTGTGGGTCTGGTGTCCTTCTTCATGTTAGATACTCGTCTGTTCATGAGGGCGGGTTTCCAAATGGCTGGAAGGTGGGAGGTGTCATCTCGTTTGTTCATGCTGTGTGGGCGTTTTTCTATCTCTATGGCTTCTCTGATTATTCTGCTGTTGAAGTGTTCGGTTTTGGCGATAGTTCTGGTATTTTTAAAATCAATTTCATGTCCTGTGGCTTTGAGGTGTTGGACCAGGGAAGAGGTCGTTTCTTCTTTTTTGATTGAGTTCTTATGTTCTTCAATGCGTGCACTTATTCTTCTGTTAGTTTGTCCAATGTATGTGGTAGGGCAGGCAGTGCAGGGATTTCGTATACTCCTTGGTTTTCTAATTCGATTTTGTCTTTGGGGTTTCTTAGGATGGTGGATATTTTTCTGTTTGTGCAGAATGCTGTTTTGATGTTGTGTTTTTGGAGGATCTTGCTAATTTTGTCTGTAGTGCCTTTTATATATGGGAGGAGGGCTTTGCCGTTTTCTTGTTCTCTGTCTTGGATTTTGGTTGGGGTTTCTTTTTGGATTAGGTGGGTAATCTTCTTTCTTTGGAATCCATTGGCTGTAAGTACATTGGTGAGAGTGTGTAGTTCGGTTTTTTGGTGTTGTTCATCGGCTAAGCATTTTGTTCTGGAGATGAGTGTCTTGGCTACGGAATTGATCTGTGCTGGGTGGTGGTGTGAGAGTGCATGTAGATAGCAGTTAGTATGTGTTTTCTTCTGGTAGATGGTGTGTCCTAGGGAGCCATTGGATCTTTTGTATACCAAGACATCTAGGAAGGGAAGTTGATTGTTGGCTTCTGTTTCTTGAGCCACACAAGATGCCACCACCACACTTCCATGTAGAAAACAGACTCACACCCACTCAGAAGATGAGACACCACCATGGACCAGAAGCTACACTGCAGCTGCATCACTGCCCACTCCAAACCCCTCCGAGCCATACATGAAGCAGGCCGACACCCACTATGAAGATGCAGCAGGACCACGTACTAGAAGCCAAACAGCAAGATCACAACTCACCAGCTCAAATCCCCCAGCAACTAAGACTAACCTGAGCACAACCAAGCCCCCACCTGAACAGAACACGCCTCCAACCAATCAGAACACGGCTAACCCCCAACCAATCAGAACACAGCCAAACCCCTACCAATGAGAACACACCCCCACCCAATCAGAACACAGCCAAGCCCCCACCCAATCAAGTCCCACCCCACTGGCAGTTAAAAGGAGGAAGCAGCTGCAATCTCACATTACTCTGAGAAGCACAGAGCCGGAGACAGAAGCCTGAAGATGATGAATGAGACTTCATCGAAACGTTGCCTAGATGCTTCGAGTCTTACGCGGGAGAAAACCCGAACAACCAAAGATCCACATACAAATACCATGAGAACCTCAGAAAACATATATATATATATATATATATATATATATATATATATATATATATATATATATATATATATATATATATATATATATATAGAGAGAGAGAGAGAGAGAGAGAGAGAGAGAGAGAGAGAGAGAGAGAGAAATATACTAAAGGGAGCCTCTAATCTAAAAAAATTAAAAAGTCAAAAAGGAGAAGAAAATAGATAAATATGTATAAGAGAAAAGCCAGTCCAGTTAGCAATTGCTAAGTCGCGTTAGAAATCCAGTAACAGAAAAAAAATAAAAAGCCAAGCCTCACTTTGACATTTCCCTTTAAAAACCGCCGCTTATTCAATTTTGCCAAAACTCTTACAGATTTCTTCTTATTCTTAGGGTGTCCTTTCAAATCTCAAAATATTGTACAAAAAAATGTTCTCACTGAGCCGATACACTTTCTCTTTCAATCTCTTCCATTCCGGAGCTGTCCCAACTTCAGCAGCTTGATGGCTGCCTCTCCGCCACCGGTAAGAAGGGCTTCTCCTGGATCAACCAGGGACTTTGCGGTGTCTCTGGGATCCACAGGATGTGCCCTTCACTGTCACTGTCTCTACGGGATGGTTTAGGTCCGTTTGGACCCACCAGGGACGAAGATATCAGCTGCAGTCTCAGAGCCCCGAGATTGCAGCTGTATCATCGTGACATCATAGGTTTGATCCAGTTGAGAGTGAGGGATAGATACATCATCTATCTCAAGTCTATAACATAGTCCTTTCAACAGTTCTAAGAAAGCTCCACACCCATTTGCACTAGTTGACCCTGACAACACAGGTAAACCTCCAAGTGGCCTCAACAGCTGTCTAAAAGAATGCAAATGACCAGCTGTCTGCAAGGAGCATAAATTCTTCCATTCCCCATCATCCAGTTAGAGCTGAAGAAGCTTCTTGGATGAGAAGCAAAACTTATTCAAAGAAAAGCAAAACTTATTCAAAGAAAAACCAAAAACTCCAGTTGTCTCTTGAAAAAAGCACCTTTGTGACAACCATGACCTGGATACCTGAGAATCTCCATAGACATTTTATCCAGCCATTCCCTTTTGGCCCTAAGAACAACAGAATGGAAACCATTTCTGAAAATGTCAATAAAAATGTATGGACTTCTTGTAAGCACCACAATCAAGGTAGAATCAATCAACTATAACAATAGTATTGTCCATATATTTTGTAAAACAGATTAACTGTTTGCTGGAGAAGAGTAATGAACTCTCGATCATCTAAGACTCTAAAAAGAAGAAAACAGTTATGTTCAATCAAAAAGTTTCATTATCTGTAAGAAATAGTTTTGATTGAATATGCCTGTTTTCTCATTTTGGAAGCCTACTACAAGTGCAAAATTCTACGAATTCTATGTCATTCCATTTATACAAATGCAAAGCTGGAAAGATTTTTCTTTTTCTTTTTAATATTATTTATTTGAGTATTTATTTCCCTTGGTATTTATTTCCCTTGATTTTCTTTATTTTTGATTGTGATCTTTTTTACCAATTGCTGCCAATTGCTGCTACACAGAAAGCTGTGTTTTCCTGAACTCTAGGGAGTTACAAACAGCACAGTGAATAGAAGTTCAAACCAGACTGATGTTACTATGTTACTAAACATATTGAACTGATCTTTGTTACTAAACATATTCAAATATGAGGCATGAAGAGCAAAGCTGTGTGAGTCTATTTTTCCTATTTTCCCTTCTTTCAGATCATTCAAGAGAAAAAGCCAGAATGTTAAATTACTCTTTATTCAGAAGCCATATCAATTCTCATTTGGGCAAAGCACATCTGAGATTTGCTCTGTTGCTCTTCAGACTGTGGCTGTTAATATGGTTTCCTCGAGTTATGTGCCATGATGCTAAATGCACCATCAATAACCCTAGTATTAAATATAAATCTTATCATTCAGGTGATCTCATCATTGGTGGCATTATTTCATTGATTTACATGATATCTAACCTGATCACCTTCAAAAGAAATCCATCTGAAGAGTTACTTGATAATCCTTTGTATGTAAATATTTTTTTCTTAACTATACTAGCTCTGAAATGTGACTGATTATAGGGTCAATGTATTTTGAGAAGAACATAAATGATTGTAAGACATCTTTCACCTCCTTTCAGTTAAACTTTCTCTGCTCAGAGATTCTACTATATCATTTACATATTTCATAATAAATGGCTAGAATCAGGACCAATTTTATAAAATTTGCAACTTGTCTTGATCTCATGTAACAGATATATGACTTTCCCCAAACTCTCTGCTTTCTGGATTCCTTTATCCTGGGTGCCATTCAATGGCACACACACAAAAAAAATCTAGCATACTATGTACCACAAGCCATCAGATTTCTTCCTAATTCAATACCCTTGACAATGAAGAACGAATCTTCAAACCTGCAATTTTTTTATATGTTTTAGGTACTGCTAAGTACAATAATGGTCCTTTAAAAAGCAGGTACTAAACTAATATGAAGTGCTATAAAGAAGTTATCTGCCAAATATCTATTTCACTATTTCACTCATGAAACTGAGGACAAGTATTTTCTACACATTTTCTTTGTGGGCATAGAGTTTATTTTTGGATGTTGCTGGTAACAAATATTAATTTGAAACTCTCTGTGTGGAAATGCAACTGTTGTGACATTACACTCCTCTGAAGTTTGCTTCTACAGAACTACCTGCATATCATGTCTTTAATCTTTGCTGTAAATGAGATTAACACAACTCCTCAAATCTTGCCAAATACCACTCTGGGCTTTGGTGCATCTAACAGCTATTTCATGGCATCACGGACATATCTTGCTTCTATGGAGCTTCTTTCTTCACATGACAGTTTCATTCCCAACTACAGATGTAACATCCACCAAAATTTAGTATGTGTTCTTGCAGGACCCAATTCTCATATCTCTCGAGTTATGGCTGACATATTGAGTATTTACAAGATTCCACAGGTAAGACCTGCCAAAGAAACCAAGTAATGTATGCCTTTCTCTATTGCTTGCAATTAATGGCAATCTGAATGTAAGTGAAATCACAAAACACTTTCAAAATTTCCTGTCCTAATTTGCAGAAAATACTCAAAGCATTTGTGAAAAGATATTTTGTTCCCACTGTGCCTCAAAGGTGCTTTTTCAAAAGACTGTTTCTTTCCTTGGTGAAGCAGACATTTCACTTCTCATCTAAGAAGCTTCATCAGTTATAGCAGGATGGTGGGGTTGATCTGATGAAACTTCATGGATGAGAAGTAAAACATCTTTGTTTTCTCATTTCCTTTTTCATTTCCAGTTGCCTTTTGAAAAAGCACTGTTGAGACAACTATGACCTCCGTAGACACTTGTTTCCACTTTACAATATAGGAAATAGGACAAATCCTCTTGATCTTATGACAGACTTTTCAGATTTACTTTGAAGTATTTCTCTGTTGCTTTCCATGAAAGTTTCATATTAGGTAGAAAACCAGACTGTCCCTTGGAGTTAGGGGTGTTCCATCACTGTTTTTAAGGAAAGTTGGACAACTATGTGTTGGATTTCTACTCTTATATAATAAACTTTGTGAAATCATGAGTGAATGAGATCTTGCAAGATATTAATATAATCTTACAATAAATCTAGAACAATTATTCATTGTTTTACTTCTTGTATGGACTATATCAAAGAACTAAGATCAAACATACAGTTCTACAATTATTGGTCCCCCTCCTTTCCTTTGACTCCCCTGAAAATTAACCATTCCCCACACCACCTCTGCTTTTGTGGATTTTGTGAAAGAACATCCAAAGGTTTGCTCGTAAAAGTCCCTTGGAAAAAAATGTTTTATTTTCTCTTTTCTATTTCTTCTTAGCTAACATATGGCTCTGCTCCAGTGATTGATAACCTAATTCAAGAAGTCTTCTTCCATCATATGTTCCCAAATGAACATCTTCAAATTATGGGAATTATCCAATTGCTGCTGCATTTTAGGTGGACTTGGATAGGGATAATTTTTCAAGAAAATGAGATTGGTGAAAGATTTCTGAGGGAGAAGCTTGTTCTATTTTCACAGAATGGAATCTGTTTTGATTACATTGAAGAGTTTCCAACAGAAACATTTTCAAATGAGATGGGAGAACTACTGAATAATTTTATTGAAATATACAGAGTCATTATGACAAGTACCTCCAGTGTTGTCATTGTATATTCTGAAAACCAATTGATGCCATTTTTAAGAATGATTTCCTCTGTTTCGGAAATTGTGGACACAGCAGTGGAGAAAAAAGACAAAGTTTGGATTTTCCCGGCCCAGATGGAATACACTTCTGTCCCATTCCAAAAAGACAGAAGTATGGACTTCATCCATGGGGCTCTTTCTTTCACAGTTGCATCAAAAGAATTATTAGGATTCAATAGATTTTTTCAGATGAGAAACAATGTTCTAGAAGAGAAGGACAGTTTTTCAAGGATCTTTTGGGAACAAGCTTTTGAATGTTCTTTCTCAAAGTCCACTTTAAACCAAGAGTCGGAGAAAAGTTGCACTGGGGAAGAGAAGCTGGAGACCCTTCCAGATTTTGTTTTTGAATTGAGCATGACTGGGCAAAGCTACAGTGTCTACAATGCAGTTTATGCTGTGGCACACGCTCTCCAAACCATGCTTACTTCCTACTCCAAACACAGAGCAATTGCTGGTACCCCTGTTTCAAAAATGAAGGTTATCAATCATCAAGTATGGCAGGTAATCTCCTGTAGTTATTAATTTAGCAGGTGATTTTGCTTCCATATCTACAACTTTACGTAAAGTATGTAGAAACCCATTTAAATATAAGGTGAAAATATAACTTAGATAGATCAGAATGTGCACATTTTCCCATTTTTTATGTAGTGGTTGATTTCTCTGAGAATGATTCTTTGTGTCACTCAAGTATTTTATTACTTTTATAGTCAAGTTTTATGTGGTCTTTCTATAATATTATAAATAAGTGATACTATTTCTGGTTTTTAAATTTACAATTACGGTAATGTCTGCTAATTAAAATGGGTATGCCTTCTCCCTGGCATTGTTTAATTACATTCTAATTAATCAACTTAATTGTAATTTAATGTAATTAAGTTTACTAATTACAATGTATGAAACTAAAAAAGGATTCCTAAATTTTAGGAATAGTGAGAGAAGTTCTTCCTCCTTGGAAAAATTAAGGGAAATGATGCACATGCTTTTTCTCTAACACATAGAGAATTTTGAAAGGACATAACTTACCCTGAAGTATTGTAAGCTAACCCATTGGTCACTGCCAGGAGTTTGATCGTGAAAGACTCAAGGTTGTCTCAGCCTTCCAAGATCAGTAAAATGAGGACCCAAATAGTTTGGGGCAATATACTGACTCTGTAAACCACTTAGAGAGTGTTGAAAAGCACAGTCAAGCTAATTCTAGTTAGATGGATAAATATCAGAGAGAAGAACAAGACAATATGTTGGTGGTTTCAGACTCTGAGAATGAAAATTCTGGTAATGGAGGCATGTATATTTAGGTGATAAAAATTGAAACGAGGGTTGTTAGTACTTCCCTGATTCTTTTGATATTTCTTCTTCTGCTATGGATGGAGCTGATGGATCAGAGTGCAACAATATCTTTCGAAATGTTATTGCTGTTTATTTTTGCCATTTCTGCATATTAATTTCAGTGATGTTCTTCCCTTGAGCTTCACCACTACCTAAGAAAAGTCTCATTTAACAACAGCCCTGGAGAAAAATTTTCTTTGACCAGAATGGGAAGGTTGCAGCTGGCTTTGACATTATCAACTGGGTTACTTTCCCAAATCAATCCTTTCTTAAGATCAAAGTTGGAAAAGTAAATCCATCAGCTCAACTAGAAAGCCTTCTCTCTCTATCAGCAGATAACATTGTGTGGGCCAATCTTTTTAATCAGGTATCATCTATTCATTTTTCAAGGGTTGCATTGATGTTACAGCTATTCTGGCAAGTTTTTTTCAATAGTTGAACATTATTAATAAATAGGTTAAATGAAAAGCAATATATCTTGATGCAGAAGACTTTGAAGAGAATTTTCTGTAAGAAATAGTAGCTTAATAAACTCCAAGCTCTGAGCTAAGTAGCCCTAATCTTTGAGATCTATGTGTGGAATAAGAGAATTTTCCATTTACATGATTTATTATGACAAGAAATATTTTATGAAATAAAACCGATCATGCACACCAGAATGGAAGTTTGCAAAATTCTAATACAAAACTGAAAGGGCAGATACCTTGAAGATTATAATTTCTTAGATTAATGCTTAAATTCTGAATGTATTTTACTTTCATTTATTAACAGACTCAACCTCTTTCTTTGTGCAATGATCATTGCTCCTTGGGTTACAGCAAGATCAAAATTGAAGGGAAACCTTTTTGCTGTTATAAATGCCTTCGTTGCCCAGAAGGGAAAATTGCCAATCAGACAGGTAAAAGATACCATGGAAGAACTGTTGATGTCTATTAACTCCGAAGGTCAATAATTTTTCTTTTAGAATGGAAAATTCAAGAGCAAAACCAAGTAATAACTTTAAAAATTCATTTTTAATAGGAAATATCAAAAATAAAACAGAATGTGTAATTTATTTTGAAAAAATGATTCTATTTCCATATTTTTCCAATGAGTGTAGGAGACTGGATTATATGGCACTTATTGTACAAAAGAATTAAATGAGGCATATAGAAGGACAAAAATCAGTTTTTTGAAAAATAAATAAATCTAAAGGCATTTTTTTGGAAATAAAGGACTGCCTTTTATATTAAAGTAAGCATAGTCACTGAATATATACATTGTTTTGAAGCACTGTACAACTACAATGATTCACTTAACAATTATGGCAAGAAAGGTAATAAAATGTGCAAAACTTACTTGACAATTATTCTTAAAGTGATCTACATGGGCCTTATCTTGAAAAATATCCGATTTGTTCAAAATGTGGTGTCCCATGTGGTTTTATGCAAATGTATATTCACACATGTGTCACCTCTCTTGTGGGACATCCATTGATTACCCATTTGCTTTCAAATCCAAGTGCTGGTTAACAATTTAAAACCATAGCCAGGGTTTTTTTTAGACTTATCTCTTCCTAGTTATATCTACACAAGCCAGCATATCTGGAAGGCTGGATTTATTATGGCTATCCCTCCTACTAAGAAAGTCCATCCAGTTGGATGAAGATAAAGAGTCTTTTTATAGTGGCTCATTCCTTGAGGAACATCATCTGAGTAGAGATATAACTGGCTCCCACTGTGATGCTCTCTTGAAATGCCTAGAATAGAATAGAATAGAATAGAATAGAATAGAATAGAATAGAATAGAATAGAATAGAATAGAATAGAATAGAGTAGAATAGAATTCTTTATTGGCCAAGTGTGATTGGACACACAAGGAATTTGTCTTTGATGCATATGTTTTCAGTTGTACATCAAGAAAAAAATAAAAGACATTCATCAAGAATCCTAAGATACAACACTTAGAGTTCATCTTAGGTTATTAATAAGCAATCAAATCATGCTAGGAAACAAATAAAACAAAATAAATTTTGAAGATACAAGAAACACAGGTATAGTCATAAGTAGGAAGGATGAGAGGAATAATAATAATATAGTCTTAGTAAATAATTTGCCAGTGTTGTGGGAATTAGTTGTTGGCATTTGGGAAAAAATCTGTTCTGATGTCTAGTTCTTCTGGTATGCAGTGTTTTGAGAGTAGAAGTTGAAACAATTTATGTCCAGGATGTGAGAGGTCTGTAGATATTTACATAGCCCTCTTTTTGACTCGTGCAGTATACAGATCCTCAATGGAAGGCAGGTTGGTAGCAATTGTTTTTTTCTGCAGTTCTAATTATCTGTTGAAGTCATTATCTATCTTGTTTGGTTGCAGAGCCTAACCAGACAGTTATAGTGGTTCAGATGACAGACTCAATAATTCCTCTATAGAACTGAATCAGCAGCTCTTTGGGCAGTTTGAGCTTTCTGAGTTGGCATGGAAAGAACATTCTTTCTTGTGCTTTTTTGATGATGTTTTTGATGTTAGATGTCCATTTTAAGTCTTGAGATATGGTAGAACCTAGAAATTTGAAGGTCTCTGCTGCAGATACTCTGTTGTCTAGTATTGTAAGAGGTGATTGTATAGGAGGGTTTCTCCTAAAATCTACCACTATTTCTATGGTTTTGAGTGTATTTAGTTCAAGATTGTTCTGGTTGCACCACAAAGCTAGTTGTTCAACCTCCCATTTGTGTGAAGGTTCATTGTTGTCTCGAATGTAACCTATCACCTTTGTATCATCAGCAAACTTCAGTACTTTAACAAAGGGATCTTTTGAGAGGCAGTCATTGGTATATAGAGGGAGAAGTGGAGAAAGTACATGGCTCTCGGTGGCTCCTGTGCTAATTCTACAGTTATCTGATATAATTTTCCCTAGCCTCACCTGTTGCTTCCTCTTTGTTAGGAAGCTTATTTATTTATTTATTTTATTTGTCAAGCAATTATAACAGGTATAAACATAGTTATAAATACATGAAATGGATACATATAAGAAAAATAAAAAGAAACAATAGGATAGGGATGGTAGGCACATTGGTGCACTTATGCATGCCCCCTACAGACCTCTTAGGAAAGTGGTGAGGTCAATAGTAGTCAGTCCAAGTTTAAAGTTTTTAGGGTTTCGGGAAGAAACCACTGAATCAGGTAGAGTATTCCAGACATTGACCACTCTGTTGCTGAAGTCGTATTTCCTGCAATCAAGTTTGGTGTGGTTAACCATGAATTTGTGTCTATAATGTGCTTTGGTATTGTTATTGTTGAAGCTGAAGTATTCATTGACAGGTAGGACATTGCAATGTATGATTTTATATACTATACTTAGATCGGACCAAAGGCGGCGTAATTCTAAATTTTCTAGGTCTGGAATTTCAAGTCTGTTGGCATAAGGTATTCTGCAATTATAGGAGTAGAGAACTCTTCTTGTGAAATATTTCTGGACTTTCTCAACTGTGTTAATATCAGACATGTAATGTGGGTTCCAGACTGATGAGCTGTATTCAAGTATTGGTCTAGCAAATGTTTTGTACGCTCTAGTTATTAGTGTAATATTACCAGAGAAAAAGCTACATAAGATTAGGTTAACAACTCTTAATGCCTTTTTGTATGCCTTTATGTAGTTACAGTGGGCTCTAGCACTTAGATCATTAGAGAGGAGTACTCCATGGTCTTTGACAGAGTTTGGATCATCAACAAGGACTTGACTATTCAGCTTGTATTTTATTTTATTTTATTTGCCAATATGTAAGACAGAGCATTTATTTGTTGAGATTTGAAGTTGCCATTTGTTTGACCATTCGGATACATCGTCAAGGTCTTTTTGAAGGGTAGCAGTATTATCGGTGGTGTTGAATAGCTTTACATCATCAGCAAAGAAAACACAGTTGCTCTTAATATGATCATAGAGGTCATTTATGTAGAGTATGAAGAGAGTTGGTCCTAGAACACTGCCTTGGTGAACACCACTGTTGACAGGTTCAGAATTTGATAGGACACTCCCAATTTTGACCATTTGTTTTCTGTATGACAGGAATGCTTCTATCCAGTTATGCAGTTGTCCAGAGTTACTATAAGATTTTAGTTTTAGGAGTAGTTTGTCATGCAGAACTGAATCAAAGGCTTTACATCAGTCTATGTAGATTGTGTCTATTGCTTTTCCCTGATCAAGTTGTGTAGTCCATATATTTTTGCAGTGTAAGAGTTGCAGATTACCGGATAGTTTTTTTCTGAAACCAAATTGTTTATTAGAGAGTAGGTTGTTTGTCTCTAAGTGGAGGATAATGGATTGGTTAATAATTGATTCCATGACTTTACAGGTGACACAGCATATAGTGATTGGTCTGTAATTTTCAACTAGGTTGGGGTCTCCCTTTTTGAAGATGGGGATGACTGTGGCTTGTGACCATAGGTTTGGCAAAGAACTGGTCCTGAAAGATTTTTCATAGATTATGTTTAGAAGTTCAGCTATGGCAGTGGATAGCTCTTTTTAAGAAGTAGGCACTTATTTCATCCGGTCCAATAGATAGAGATGTTTTTAGATTGCATGGAGCTTTTTCAACATTGTCTTCTGTAAAATCAATATGTATTAGATCATTGTAGTTGCTTGTGGTTTGACTAGGAAATGTTGGACATGATCCATTGCTGTTCACAAATACAGAGCCAAAGAATGTGTTAAAGATGTTGGCTTTAATGGTGTCGTGGTTGCAGTCTTTACCATTAGGTCCTTTCAGGGGTGGGATGGACCTTGAGTCTTTTAGTTTGTTGTTTACAAAATTGTAGAAAGCAAAGGTGGAATTGGTCCGCAGAAGGTTTTCCTCTTTTTTAATGTGATAATTGATGCATTCAGTCTTTATCTGGTGGCATAATTTTTTATAATGAATTTTGAAGTTGGCAATATGACCAGATTTGTTTTTCTGCCAAAGTTATCTCTTTCTGAATTGAAGCTTCCTTATTGTTATGAGTAATCTGTTCTTTCTGGTTTTGGGAGTTGTTATTGGTGCATATAGTTTGATGACTCTTTGGACTTCAATTAAAAATATGTTGTTATGGTCTGAAACAGTATTGCATCCAGTGAATAGAAATTGCCAATCAAGAAATGAGAGATTGTTGTCTATAATATTATAGTTGCCTTTTTTGAAGTTATAATTGGGAATCCGGTCATTATGATGATTTTTGTGTGATGTATGTTGAGACAATCATGTTGTGATCACTGTTGGAAAAGGGTTTTTAATTTGTATTCCATAAATTGAATTCAAACTCTTGCAGGAGATGAGATTGAGGCAGTTGTTAAGTCTAGTATTGTTGATTACTAGTTGTTCTAGTCCCAGATTTGTTACAGCATTTTGGAAGGTTGCATGTATGGGTTCAGTTTTACATTCGTTTAGGGTCCAGTTATTATGAGGTAAATTGAGGTCACCAAGAAAGATAAAAGCATGTGGCAGGATGTTGCCCATGTTAGTAGTGAATTTAACTTGTTTACATGTTCGATGTCATAATCAAGGGCTCTGTAACATAGTAAGAATTGAAATGTGATATTTAAGGACAGTTCACAGACAATGGTCTCAGGAAAGCAAGCTCCTGGGTAACAGATATTTTTTAGATGTAGGGGCTTTTTATAGAAGATATCAATACCACCTCCTCTATGGATTTCATGATCTGATCAGTAAACATGATAATCTCTTACTGTAGTAATGGAGTCAGGGAGAGATGCATTGAGCCATGTTTCACAGACAAATATGTTGTCGAATTTAGCCGTATTTAGTACGAGGAGAAATTCAGGTATTTTATTTACAAGGTTTCTTGCATTGAGTAGCCAGTGTAAGGCCAGTTGTAGTTGGAATAGAGGTAGTTAGGGGTGTCCATGCCTAGTTTTTGATGATGGTGGGTTGAATGAGGTAGGGTTGGATATGGAGTTGGTGGGTTGTGTGCCTTGCTTTGGATGCAATCAGCATGGTAGTCAATGTACAGGTCCTTCTCTCCATTTTCTAGATGTTTTTTGAGTTTTGTGCGGAGTTCACAGAAGCGGATTCTTTGCAGAATGGATAAGTCTGGTCTTGAGTGAAGTTTTTATGGGTGGGATTGGTTATGAATGAATATACATTTGCTGGGCTCATTTTTGCAAGCAATTCTACAAAATCTTGGGGCCACAGAGCTGTCATTGTATTTGAACTCAGGGCCATTTCTGGTTATTTCACTGTTATCTTCATGTTTGTTGTATTTGAATTGCTTATGATATTGCAAACTTTGGTGATGTCATCTGATTGGATGGTGTCTTCAAGACCAAATAAGATGGCATTTGGATGCTTCTGATTATATTCCATGACGTTTCTGATGCGTAAGGGGATATCATTTGTGAAATTATTTGATGGGATAGTAATTATTTGTGGCTGTGGCTTCATGGTTATTTTTGGTTGTCGTTGTGATTGTAGTTGAGGTAGTAGTTGTGGTAGTGGTTGTTGAGTTGGGAATTGATTTTGAGCTGATAGGTATTTACTTATCTGTGCTGTATTTTTTTGAACAGAAATTAGGCTTGCTTGTATAGTTGTTTCAAAACGTGTTGCTAAACATTCTTCTATTGAGTGAATGAGTGATTCTATGCTTTCAACTCTGTCAGGCAGGGTATTTAGTTTGTTTAGCTTAGGCAAACATGATGGACATAGACAAGGGAATGTATCTGATTTTTTTTAGGAGATCAGTGAAGCTTTTGTTTAAGTTTAGACAGGCAAGGTGGGCTCTATTGTCTCATAGGTGGCATTTGATGTTATTTTCACTTTCATTTATGGTTTCAAGACATCTTAAACATGTGCACGAGTCTAGGAGGTTATTGGTAGAGATATTATTCTTTTGTTGTTGTTTGGTAGTGGAAGGTTTGGAGTTTTTGGCTGGCATGGTCAATGACAATAATACACTAAACAATTACAATAGCTAATTAATGTGATACTTAATGAATGTTGATAATTAATAAATGTTAATTGATAAGTTAGAGAACAAATCAAAAATAAGGTTACTTATTACTAAAAATCAATCAATCAATCAACTAGATAATCAATGATACAGTATTAAATCTCTATCAATTCAATCAGTCAGTAAATTGGTGGTTATTTAACAATTAATTATTATACTATTAGATGATAAATCATTTTAGACAAAGCATTATCTATCAATATTTGGTCTTGCGATAATGAAATACTGGAGGTTGTGAAGTATTGGAGGTTTTTAGTGAAAAGTTCCTTTGTTTTTCCTTAAAGCCAAGTTGTTTGTTTGTTTGTTTGTTTTCTGTTTTTAAAGAGGAAGCATTGCTCCTTGTTAGATTCAAATGGAGATGATCTGAATGAATTCTCCAATCATCTACTTGAGAGTTTGGAATGGATGAGATTTGGGTGGGGGTTTAGTGGAGGTTGTCCAATTAGCTGAGTAGGGATTTAAATGCAGGCTGAGTAATCAGCTGGGTGATTTATTGCTTTGATGGCTGCTGTTATCTGATCCATTGGGTGAGACATGCTGTAAAAGCTGAAAGAGGTTGTTACAGGATGATTAAAAACACATTGAATTATTGAAACAGAGTAAAACACGCTGAATTGCTGACACCGTTCAGGGAATCCTGTTAGGGAACCACAGCTTGTTCCATTCTCAGCTGACTCAGTTCAAGACTCCACCCAAAGAATCTTAGGACTGGAAGTCTCCTTAAAGCCATGTGGTTTCTTTTGTTTTAATGGCTACTGTCGGCTGTTCGTCCGATATTGAGGGGGTGAATGATAAGATATTAACTCACTTGTGTAGCTTCAGTGAAGTTTTTATTCATCTTCCACACCACAACAACAGGTAACCGTGATCAAATTATGTTTAAAGTCAGCTCTGGGTTTCGTTGCAATCCAGAGCTGTATTTATACATGTTATACTTTGGATAACAACATAATTACTATAACCACCTTCTGGCCACCTTCGCTGCCTAACATCCAGCATCCTTAAATTAAAGAAACATGGTAACTGCACCTTTCCCTTGCTCAATGAGTCCATGTACCCCCATTTGCCTTGTACCATTATTACAACACCACCCCCTTGACATCCAGCCATGAATCATTATTATTGTACCACTCCTTGTCAGGAAGTCGATGTCAGTCACTTGAAGAATATTCATCCTAACGTCAACGTGGTAACACAATCAATGTAAGGCAAATAAAAGACTATGGTCGTATCACATCCTGGCTGTCTCAGCTCCAGTCCATTCTTTATTGGAGTCATGACAGGGTGGCCCCCTCTACCAAGATTCTGCCTAAAATACAAGAACACATTAGACAAAGGGATAATGGTGTATAGAGGTTATACAACAGCCCCTGGCTTATCAGGATGATGGTTGTGGACTTTTTTCCTCAGTCTATCTACACACATATCCGATTCATTCACCCAGGATGCCTCTGATTTGGGATACCCTTTCCATCATACTAGGTATTGAATAGTATGTCTTCGTATTCTAGAATCTAGTATTCTATCTATTTCAAATTGTTTTGGTTCTCCACGTATTGGTTTCATAGGGATCTCATCATTTCTAGTGACACTTGTTTTAAGTAAATTTGTATGACAAATGGGATGAATCTGCCCTAGCCATGATGGTAATTTGAGTTTAACTGTCACAGGGTTGATTACTCTTACTATATCAAAAGGGCCTAAATATTTTGGGCCCAGTTTCCAGCTGTTCAGTTTTAATTTAATATATTTGGAAGAAAGATACACTTTATCTCCCACCTGTAAGGGTTTAATATCCTGTCTTTTTTTGTTTGTTTGTTTGAATTTTATATTCTCTGGAAGCTTTTTCTAACACTTTTTGTACATTATTCCACCATCCTTGTATTTTTTCTGCCCATTCTTTAACACCAGGTGGGTCTTCTTCTTGAGAGATGAATTCCAAACTTGGGCTGAATTCCATGCCATATACTATATAAAATGGACTGTACCCAGTATTGCTATGCAGTGTGTTATTGTAAGCAATTTCAGTGAACAGTAATAAATCTACCCATTCTCTTTGTTGATGTGAGATATATGACCTTAAATAGCATTCGACCATGGCATTCACTCTTTCTGTGACTCCATTTGTACTCGGGTGATATGCTAAGCTGAGTCCCTGAGAAGACCCCATCAAAACTAGGAATGGCCTCCAAAAACGCGCTGTGAACTTCACCCCACTGTCAGATATTATTCTTCTGGGCACCCGTGTAATCTATACACTTGTGTCACAAATATGTCTGCCAATCCCCCTTCTGAGGGTAGGCCTTTGCAGGGGACAAAGTGCGCTTGTTTTGAAAATAAGTCAATTATGGTCCATATTACAGTGTATCCCTTGCTGCTTGGCAATTCAACAATAAAATCCACGTCTATATCCTGCCATGGACGTGTTGGCTCTGATACTGTTTGCAATAGTCCCAGTGGTTTGCCTACTCTAGGCTTAGATGTTGCGCATACATGTCATGTCTTTACATAGTGTTCAACATCAACCCTCATTTTAGGCCACCAAAACTGATGGCAGGTTAGATGTAATGTCTTTAAAAATCTGAAATGTCCTGCCTGTTTTACATCGTGACAATTTGTAAGTATTTTGTTCCTACACTTGGCTGGCACATACACTTTATTTCCTCTCCAAATTATGCCATCTTTAAATGAATACAAATGGGATTTTTTTTTCCAGCCAATCATCCTCTGCAGTAGCATTTCGTATTGTGTCATAGGTTGTTTCCTTTAAATGAGTCACTTGACCAACATTTTTGGATGAGTTATCAACAATTAGGGGTTGAATAATAATATCTCTTGTTGATTGATATTGGGGAAACCAGGACAAGGCACCCACCATGAAATTCTGTCCTTTCGGTACATACTTTAATATGAAATTAAATCGATTAAAGTACAGGGCCCACCTGACCTTCTTAGGAGACAATCATCTTGGTTTTTGTAATGCTTCTAAATTTCAGTGATCTGTCCACACTTCAAAAACTTCCTGTGCCCCTTCCAGGAAATGCCTCCAAGTACTTAGCGCCCATTTTACAGTGAAGGCCTCCTTCTCCCATATCTCCTCTCTCTGTAGTAGTAAACTTCCATGATGTATATGCCCATGGCTGTAGTGCTCCAGTTTTGTTCTCTTGTAACAGGACAGCCCCTATGGCCACATCACTCACATCTTCCTGCACAATGTACTTCTTCGTTGGATTAGGATGCTGTAAAATGGGTGCTTGAGAGAATAATGATTTCAATGTTTCAAAAGCTTGTTGACATTGTTCTGACATTTAACTGGTTGGCTTGGCTTTGGTTTTTCTATTTGTTTCTTTGTTTTTAGCAATTTGGTTAATGGTAGTGCAATGTGGGTAAATTTAGGTATAAATTGTTGATAAAAGTTTGCAAAGCCCAAAAAACTTTGTACCTGTTTTCTTGTTTGGAGGATTTTCCATTCCATTACAGCTTTTACTTTCATTGGATCCATCTCCAATCCTGCATTAGAGATTCGGTATCCCAGGTAGTCTAGTTTCATACAATGGAACTCATACTTAAATACTTGTATATATAATTTGACATTTAATAATTTAGTTAATATACTCCTCACCAATTGGATATGTTCTTCCACAGTTTTTGTATAAATAAGTATATCAACCAAATATACTCTCACCCCATGGTATAAATGTTCTTGTAGTACACCATTAACAAGTTGCATGAATACCGTGGGCAGCCCTTGTAGTCCAAAAGGCATTACTCAAAATTGATAGCTTCCAAGGGGACAATTGAATGTTGTCTTCCATTCATCTTCAGGTCTTACTCTCACCCAATAATATGCCTCATGCAAGTCTAATTTAGTAAAGAAACATCCAGTTGATAAGGTAGCCAACAACTCACTGATTAATGGTAATGGGTACAGGTTATTGATGCAGACCGCATTAAGTCCTCTAAACTCAACATACAAACATACATCTTTTTTTTCTCGGAATAGTACAGGGGCAACAATGTGCAATTGTCCGGCTTTAATGAATCCCCAAGCTAAATTCTTGTCTAGAAACTTCTGCATTTCTGTCATTTCTTTAGGTGTCATTGCATACATCTGGGGTTTGGGCAATTTTGCCCCTGGAATCAGTTCAATAGCACAGTCTGTTGGGTAGTGCAGTGGTAGAATCTCACACTTTGTCTCACTTCCGCCAAATCCTGATATACTGATGGAAAAGAGGAACTACTATGTTCATCAAGCAAACTAATGGGCTCCACCCTTAAACTCTGTTGTTGTACTTCTGGTTCTTGCTGTGGTAGTTCTGGTCCTATAGTAAGCCTCAACCATCTAAAACTGCCTTCCCACCAAATGGTGGGTTTCCAATGATCCAACCAAACTAAACCTAAAATAATTGCCTCTCGCATTTCCAATACCACAATGAATCTTAATCATTCCCAATGGGTTTCAATTTCTAATCGAATAGGAACAGTCATCATAATAGCTGGTACTCCCAAAAAGAATGACCCATCAACCTGCTCGAACTTTATGGGAGTAGGAAGAGGTTCTAATGGCACATGCCATTCATCCACCACACATTGACTAATCAGACGTCTGGTACATCCGGTATCTATCAATGCTCCATATAGGCCTCTAAGCCCTACATTATCTAATACTATAGGTATTATAAATGGCCTAACAGGAGAGCTTACCATGGTGTCTTCTTGGCTGTCATCACCACTGTCATACAGTCCCGACACAACTCTTGGCTGCCGCTGTTCACTATATTGCTTCATCTCTTATGTGACCGGAGCTATTGATAGTTCTTGTTGCGTGACACCCTGTGATTTTTCATGACTACTAACTCCCCTGCCACTATATCCAATTTGTGAAACATTTCAGGAAGGACCCCTCCTGTTTGCTTCATACGTCCTGTATCTATCGTAGGACATTCAAATGCCCTATGTCCCAATATATTACAACAAAAACACCTAAGATTTAAACAACCCCTGATATTGTTGGCCACAATTCCTTGCACACCCCTTCCTATTCCCACATTAGTCCCAACTGGACCAGTTCTTCGTGGACCTTCAGATTTCTCTCTAAATTCCTTCAACCCTACGTCTAGTTCAACAACAGTTTTATACCAGTCTGTTATTTGTTGGGGCACACCCCTGTAGAGACAAGCCTGTCATAATCCTCTATCTAAACCAGCCCTGAATTCCCTAATCAATAGGCATTCTGGCCAAGTTCTCAGTTTCCCACCAATCATCTGAACTCCCTGACGTATTCAATAGCTGGACTTCCATTCTGTTTTAATGTCATTATTGCTACCTCAGTCTGGTGTACTCTAGACTTATCCTTAAATTGATTATGAAGCAAATCCAAGAATAACCCTACATCAATCAATTCTGTAGAATGGGCACTATGCAACTCTGCCATGCAGTCTGCTGCATCTCCAGTTAACACTCCAGTAATTGCTACTATCACTGACCATTGGGAGGGGTAATATGTTGCATATAACTCCAAATGATTTACTACTTGGCTGAGAAATAAAACTATATGATTGGGATTTCCATCAAAAGAAGTTTGCAGTGGGGGTGGACCCCATACCATGCGCTGTTCCCAACAGCCAGTCTTTCTGGGGAATCCCCAAGACTCTTCCTGCAGTTCACATTGAGGTAAAGACTCCGAACATTCGGTCAGGTACAACTTAGTTTAGTAAGAAGAATATCTGGAATGATGATATTGAATGTTGAGCTGAAATCTACAAAGAGAACCCTTCATAGGTCTTTGGAGATTCAAGATTTGCAGGAGAGTGGTAACCAACTGGTAGGCTGCAGCCCACTGGTGGGCCACAAGAAAATTTTGTTTGGATGCAGATAAGCTTCTCACTCCCAGAGCACTCCCTCCAAAGCAATTAATCCACACTGCACAGAAACACAAGGCTGCGCCATCCACATGGCCCACCAGAACCCTCCCCGCTCATTCACTCCTTACCCGGCAAACTTGCTTGCTAAATTGCTATTTTTCCAACCATCAGCTGTGAGATTTAGATTAGCTAGGAAGCAGGAAATGATTGGATTTCTTGCTTTCTAGCTAGTCTTTAGATCTTCATCTCTGCTTTTAAGCACAGCCAAACCTCCCTTAGGACTGAAGGTTCTATTATTAAGTGCAGACTCATGGCAAGCAAATTTTATGTGACACTGAGCTGGCTGATGGCAGATAGATAAATCACTGAATGATTATGTGAGCAACTCAATCTGCCTGCCTGCTTTGCCTGATTTTGGGTAAAAATTGCTCATTTTTATATAAAAAATTCAATAGTTACATACATGGTAATTTTGTGAGTTTGCTTGCTAGCAAATTTTATGAGTTTGCTTGCAAGCAAACTTTATGTGACAGACTGAGCTATCTGATGGCAGAGAGGTAGATATCTGAATTAATCTGTGATACTGTGTGCAACTCAATCTGCCTGCCTCTATGTCTGATTTTGGGTAAAAGTTGCTCTTTTTTAAATAAAAAAATCAATATTTATATAAATATTTATAATATTTACATGCAAACCATGCCCAGCCAATCACATGAAAACCAAGCCACATCCACAAATTAGGCCACTCCCATATAACTGGTTAGTAGTCCCTGGGATTTAAAATCATGAGTTTGGTGGTCTCTGAGGTCCAAAAGGTTGGTGACCCCTGTTGTAGGATGTAGTGCAGAGTCATAATAACAGCATCCTCTGTCAATCTATTTTCTCAGTAGGAAAATTGCAAGGAGTCTAACAGCAGGTCCGTGATGGTTTTCAGGTGGGTGAGCACTACTCTTTCAAAGGTCCTCATAATTACAGATTTTAGAGCAATTGGTCTGTAGTCAATCAGTTCCCTGATGGAAGGTTTCTTCGGCACTGGGATGATATTAGAGCATTTAAAGAAAGAAGGAACATAGCACATCTTTAGTGATTTATTAAAGATGCGGGTGAAGATGGGGACAGTTGGTTTGCACAAGCTTTTAAGCAAGAAGGAGTTATCTTGTCTGGGCTTGTGCTTTTCCTGGCTTTTGTCTGTGAAATAGACTTTGCACCTCATTCTCTGTAATTACCAAGGTGGTGGGCCCAATGGGATGGGGTAGGTTGTAGGAGGCTTGGATGTTATTGGTATGTCTGAGATGTGGATTGTGGAGATGGGTTGCAATAGTTTTTTTCTAAAACCTAAGCATTCAGGCTGATGCAGAGCACATCAACTGGTTTGCCTGAATATTGTTCCCAGGGAGGTGGAGTGTATTGACTTTTTTATATGGAGTCTTATCATTGGAAGACATCCAACATCACCATGAGTTAGGCAGCAATATGAATCTTTGATAAATAACTTACTAAGTAAAATCAGAGTGATTACTATGCTTCTCTTCTTACCCAATTTAGTTATAGAACTTTCCTGGTCTACACTCTTTCATATAGGTTCGATTCCAAAATCCTAGTCTGGAAATTCTAGGCACTGAAATAGGCTTCATCTGAAAGTTGGGAAAGACTGTGCAAATTCTGAATTCTAATGTGTTTGACAACTCTATTTCCTCTTCTAGATTCAGATGACTGTTTCTCATGTCCTGAAGAAAACTATCCTAACAAGGCCCAGATGCTTTGCATTAAAAAAAATATAACCTTCTTGTCTTATAAAGAACCCTTGGGAATCACCTTGACAAGTGTAGCTTTCTTCTTTTCTTTGATCTCAACCATAATACTGGGGATCTTCATTAAACAGCGGGACACTCCTATTGTCAAAGCTAACAACAGGATCCTGACCTATAGTCTTCTAGTTGTTCTCCTCCTCTCCTTCCTTTGTACTTTGCTTTTTATTGGACAACCTGACCAAATAACATGTCTCATAAGACAAATTGCTTTTGGCATTATCTTCTCTATAGCAATTTCTTGTATATTGGGGAAGACAACCATAGTGGTCCTTGCTTTCATGGCCACCAAACCAGGCTCCAGAATCAGAAAATGGGTGGGAAAAAGGCTGGCCAACACTATTGTCCTGTCTTGCTCTTTGGTGCAAATAACTATTTGTAGTTTGTGGCTGGCAATATCTCCCCCATTCCCAGATTCAGACATGCACGCCATGCCTGAAGAAATTGTCCTGGAATGTAATGAAGGCTCAGCTATCATGTTTTACATTGTCTTTACCTTTATGGGGTTCTTGGCAACCATCAGCTTCACAGTGGCCTTCCTAGCCAGGAAATTACCTGATAGCTTTAATGAAGCCAAATTTATCACCTTCAGCGTGTTTCTCTTTTGTAGTGTCTGGGTGTTGTTTGTTCCCACCTATCTGAGCACCAAGGGAAAGTACATGGTGGCTGTGGAGATCTTCTCCATTTTGGCTTCTGCAGCTGGATTACTTGGCTTCATCTTTTTCCCCAAATGCTATATTATTGTTATGAGGCCTGATTTGAACAGAAAGGAAAAGCTAATAAAGAAAGAAAACTGAATTCCTGTTTTATTTATTTCTTTAGTAAGCTTCTCTCTCTAGTTCAAACATTATTCTGCTTTCAGTTTGGTAAAATTAGTTCAGAATCAATCCTTCTTCTCAAAATAACCATGAATAACATAAGCACTTCATAAAGAAAGACAACTCATTCTTTATTTCAGAGGTAGAATAGTTTGTTGGGAAAAGGCAGAAAGGGTTACATATATTTTCCTTGAGTTACTTGTAATATTATGCCAAATATTCAGTGTCCAAAATGTTATGTAGAAAAGATTGATTTTCAGAAAAATTTGATTTCTAGTCCAACAACATACAACAACATACATGTCAATATTTTGGTGGAATTCTGAAAGGTGGAATTGGAATAATTAGACTGTCTTAGCACCACAACAAATAGAAAAGAAGTGAACCACATCTTTGCACCAGTCCACATAAAGAACCCTAGAGCATGGCTAAGAATATTGGGAAAAGATAAGGAAGAATGAGTGACATTATGAAATAATAAATTGAATCCAACCAAGGATTTTTATAGGAACAATATAAATACAATAACATAAAACTGAAACTTTTAGAGCATCTGCTAGTTGGTCTGTGTTATGGTATGAACAGAATAACCCTTGAGTAACAAGGACATTCACATGAAAACATTTATGAGAGTAGTTATGAATAATTATTCAGCCACACACAGCCATACACTGAATTGAGTTAAAGTTTACTTTAAGAAATAGCACAGTCCAATAAACGGTCCAGGTCATATACTTTTTACAGTCCAAAGAATATCCAATTACAAAATCTTCTTACCGGTTGCCTTTGTCATTTCCAGTAAACAAAAATATCAAAGTATAAGCACAGCATAAATATAACAGAAAATCTTAGATAGCAACAGAATGTCAGATAGACAGAATGTCCGAGAGACAGACTGTCAGAGAAATAGAATGTCAGAGATACAGAATGTCAGAGAGAGCAAGCCATGATCTCTAGTGCCCTCTTATGGCAATTCAGAACACAACCAACCAATCGGAATATAGTACAAATCAACACAGTGACTTTGTCTTAAGGCTACAAACATACATTTTTAGTTTATATATTGCCAACCCAACTAATTGGTGGACAGATTACTAATAGTCTGCATTGTTCTTTTTATTTTCAAATAAATAATAATAGGAATGTAGTTACCCAACCACAACCAGCAGATTATGTGAAAGTAGTTTCTTGCCTATGTAAATTAAACACAAAAAGAAAAAAAAATCCTTGGTTTATTGGTTTAAGAAAGAAGTGGGGGAAGGCACAAATAAATCTCTAAGTGGGGTCAACCCCTCTCAGAAAGAATGCTAACAATGAGATGATTGTAAGGAATACAAATCTTTCCATCCTCCACCATTCAATCAGAACTGAAGAATCTTCTTGGATGAAAAGCAAAATGTCTTCAAGGAAAAACAAAGTCCAGTTGCCTTTTGAAAAAGCATATTTGGGACAACCCTGACCTGGATGACCGAGAATCTCCATAGACAACAAGAAGAAAAAGTTTGTCTCAAAAGGAGAATTTAGATATACATTATTTTTTTTCCCAACTAGTCAAATCAACTAACCAAATGAATCTTTTGATCCTAAAGAGATTTACCTAGTTAAAAGAAATGGAACTATGAATATTGGTGGGGTGACAATCACCTACTTATACAAGGAGAAAGTGAAATTACGCCTTTCAAAATCTCCCAAAGTGCATTAAATCACCCTGATCTTATTCCAGAAGGAAAGCCTGTTAATTGTCACCCTTCCAGGAAATTTATAAATTATCTTTTGACAATTGACAGTTGAGGTTTTAACTGGTTGTAATATTTCAAATGTTTACCAGAAGATGGGCTTCTGCATTGGTTACTGATTCTAAAAAAAATTAAATCTCAACTTGACATAAGATATATTACTGTAGTCTCATTCTGCAATAATCAAGAGATGATTGATTTTGCCAGTGCTCCTCACTCTCTATAGAGAGAAAAGTGGAGAAGCAGAAAAAGCTAAGTAAATGTTCTCCCTTCCCTTGAAAATCTATCAATAGCCAGGAGCCCAGAAGAATTCTCATCTTAGAGTTCACTGATCCTCAAAGAGGAGACATATCATGCCAGGGTTAAGATTTTAGCAGAGATTTACCAGCTAGTCAGCACAAGGATTTAACCTCATTCCATTGTCAAGCCTGAAATTGACACATGTGTAGCCATTTTAGTTAGGCTTGGTATATATTCTTTTCCTTATTTTCTTTTTGGTGGTTATGGGGGAAGGATTTCAGGCTTGTGTCAGATCCAGAATTACCATGGACTTTATCAATTTGATGCTATCCTAAATAAAAAAATTGTTTTGGAAGATGGACTTTGCTCTTTTCTTTTTAAATAGATTTCATCACTTGGAAACCTGACATCCATTTCATATAATCCAGTTTCTCATAGCTGTAGGGCCTAGGTCACAACAAAATGACAAGCACAGTTTTGTGTGACATAAATATCACCTGCAATGGTTTGAGCCAGTCATTCCTTGTTGGCTCTAAGAAGAACACAATGGCAAACCACTTCTGAAAATGTCAAGAAAAATTCATGTATTTGCTCCTGCAAGCCCCACAAGTCAAAGTTGACTCCATCAATCATATGATAATACTGACCATAGGATTTTGTAAAATGAACCCATTTTATTATATTTCAAAGATTGTTGGACAGAAAAGAGCAATTCTTGATGATACAAAGTCAATGATATTTTCTGATAAATGATGGACCTTTTTGACTTGTTTTCTCATTATGGAAGCTCACTACTTTTCTGAATAGTATTTGCCTTGATTGGAACCTGTTTTGTTCTTTCTGTTACACAGAAAGCCACACACAATTTACACTGAGGTGGGATCAATTTGTCAGGGTATATTCATGAACTGAAATAGAGCATGACAACTAGGTCAGCCAATGAGGACTATTTGGAAACCAAAACTAGAAGTAGCCTAGGTATGGCTCTATATTAAGCCCTGCAACTCTGCAGCTATGTTAAGCTCTGAGTCTGTCTATTTGAAATGAACCTGCTTCTCTCCTCTGCTGTGTATCTTGCTTGCCTGCTGAACTAAAGTGAAACTGATGTCTGTTCTCTCATGCTGCTGTAAGTTGCTCGGAACACGTTTCTCTCAGAGTTTGCTCCATGTTGGAGAAATCTACAATTGGCTTGTAAAATCTACTTATTATGTTTAAAAAGATGCTAAATGAAGCATCAGCCATCTGTGTTTATTTTTCTGGCACTAAATTAACGCTGCAAAACTCTGAACACTATTATTTTCTTCTGCAGTTTCAGAAGAATATGAGATGTTGTGCACCATAATTCACCATATTTAATTCCATTCCTCTGGACTCTTCAGATTTCCAAGCAGAAGAGCTAAACAGTAAGAAGAATGAAGAAGAATGTCTGATGCTATTTATAAGCCTTGTTCTTTTTTGTATTCAAATATGAGATTTGATGAGCAAGGCTGTTTGTGTCTATTTTTCCAATACATTTCTGCATTCAAATCATCTAAAGGAAATAGCAATAGGTTGTCCTATATTCACAAGTTACATTGATAAACATTTGGGCAAAGCACATCTATGATTTGCTATGTTATTTTTCATGCTATGGGAGACAATAGAGCTTCTGCAGATCATGGTCACGATGCTAAATACACCATCAATGACCTTGTATTTCAACATTGGTGTTTTCAACATTGGTGGCATTATTTCTCTACTTTATATAATGTCTAACCTGATCACCTTTAAAATCATGCCCATATTTCCTAGTCAAACCACAGACAACTACAATGATCTAATACATATCGATTTGACAGTAGACAATGTTGAAAAAGCACTACACAATGTAAAACCATCCCTATCCATTGGACCAGACGGAATATGTGCCTACTTCTTAAAAAAGCTATCCACTGCCATAGCCAAATCTCTAAGCATAATCTTTGAAAAATCTTTCACAATCAGCTCCTTGCCAAAACTATGGTGACAAGCCACAATCATCCCCATCTTCAAAAAGGGAGACCCAAGCCTAGTTGAAAATTACAGACCAATCTTTTTATGCTGTGTCACCTGTAAAGTCATGGAATCAATTATTAACCAATCCATTATCCTCCACTTAGAAACAAACAACCTACTCTCTAATAAACAATTTGGTTTCAGAAAAAAACTATCCTGCAACTCCTACATTGCAAAATCATATGGACTACACAACTCGATCAGGGAAAAGCAATAGATGCAATCTACATAGACTTCTGTAAAGCCTTTGGTTCAGTGGTTCATGACAAACTACTCCTAAAACTGAAATCTTATGGTATCTCTGGACAACTGCATAACTGAATAGAAGCATTCCTGTCAAACAGACAAATGGTCAAAATTGGGAGCATCGTATCAAATTCTGTACCTGTCAACAGTGGTGTCCCCAAGGCAGTGTTCTAGGACCAACTCTCTTCATACTCTACATAAATAACCTCTGTGATCATATTAAGAGCAACTGCATTTTCTTCGCTGATGATGTAAATCTATTCAACACCACAGACAATACTGCTATCCTTCACAAAGACCTCGACTATGTATCATAATGGTCAAACAAATGGCAACTTCAAATCTCAGCAAACAAATGCTCTGTCTTACATATTGGCAAAAAAACCCACCATAAAATAAAATACAGGCTGAATAGTCAAGACCTTGTTGATGATCCAAACTCTGTCAAGGATCTTGTAGTACTCATCTCTAATGATCTAAATGCTAGAGCCCATTGTAACTACATGGCCAAAAAGGTGTTAAGAATTGTTAACCTAATTTTATATAGCTTTTTGTCTGATAATATTACACTAATAACCAGAACATACAAAACATTTGCTAGATCAATACTCAAATACAGCTCATCAGTCTGGAACCCACATTACGTATCTGATATTAACACAGTTGAGAAAGTCCAGAAATATTTCACAAGAAGAGTTCTCCACTCCTCTACTCGTTGCAGAATACCTTATGCCACCAGACTTGAAATTCTAGACCTAGGAAACCTAGAACTATGCTGCCTTTGGTCCGATCTAGGTAAAGCATATAAAATCATACGTTTCAATGTCCTACTTGTCAATGAATACTTCAGCTTCAACCATAACAACAAAAGAGCAAACTCAAGGTTAATCGCACCAAAATTGATTGCAGGAAATAGGACTTCAGCAACAGAGTGGTCAATGTCTGGAATACTCTACCTGACTCTGTGGTTTCTTCCCCAAGCCCCAAAAACTTTAACCTTAGACTGTCTACTATTGACCTCATCCCTTTCCTAAGAGATCTGTAGGGGTGTGCATTAACATGCCTACCATCCCTGTCCTATTGTTTCTTTTATTTTTCTTATATGTATCCATGTATTCATAACTATATATATACTTATACCTGTTATTTTATAAGCAATTGACAAACCATAATAAAATAAAATAAAAAATAAAATAAATGAAATAATTCCATCTGAAGAACTTCTTGATGATCCTATGTATGTAGCTATTATTTTTAACTATATAGCTTTAAATTTGGTTGGATAAACAATATATTAACTGGGCATGAAGGGAAGGGGAATGAAGATTGAAATATAATTTTCATCTTTTTCAGTTATAGTTCTCTGCTCAGATATTCTATTTCTTACATACATTGTTATTACTGGGTTAACAGAAAGGCAATGGATTTGTTTCACTTGGTTTCAAATTCATAAACTTTGTATCACTTTAATTGGTCTTGCATAAAAAATATCTGAGTTTTCTCTAAAGCTGTTATTCCTAGTTTCCCAGTGTTTTTGTCATTAACTTTCATGCACAACAATTCCAGCACAGTACTGTATGCCTGTTAGATTAGATTATACTGTACACATACAAACATGCACAAGAATAATAATGTGAGATAAACCTAAAGTTAAATTCTCAGCCCAATATACTCACAGCATTTATTGTGGGAAAAATAGGAGAGAAGAATATTGTGTGCATTTGCCACCTTTTCTTATTTGTAAAAATAATAAAAGTGGGAAATAAATTAGTAAATAAAATCAACATTCATTTTGGAGAATAAATACATGTTCTACGCAAAAGAATTTTTTACTTTTTCCATTATGTGGATATATGTGGATATATATATTTTGATACATACAGTGGCCCAACCAACTTGTTTTCAGTTGAGAAGGACAGATTCTAGCATGGTTTATGGTAACATAAAGTCTAAGGATACTTTTATCCTATAGACTATTCCAAGGAAAATCCCTTTTCCTCAGATATATGGAATAAAGCCCTAAGGAAGGATGTTTTCAGGTGTGTGTGTGGGGGTGGAATTAGGGAATGGTGGTAGAGAATGGTAGAGAAGAAATCTTTAAGACAGATCAGGAAAAGAAAGGGGATTGTGGTAGATGTGACAGACAATAAGGCAAATTAACATGACTGTAAGAAAACTAGTAATACAAATGATGAAGTTTTGCAGCCCAAATTCTAGATATGTCAAAGATAGATGCATTATTGCATGAAATTATTTTCTATAGAAAAGAAGTTGATTATAGTGAAGTAGAGAGGGGAAAAAGGAGAGTGATAGAAAGGAAGAGGAGAAACAGAATCTTTTAAAAATATGCCCACATAAATATGGAAGTACAACACTTTGCCCTTTACTTAAATTGTAGAAAGAACGTTGCATCTTCCACTGAGTTTCACTCTTGGCAGTTTTGTAATTGAACTCATCTATGTAATTCTTTTTCTCTTACCAATCAACTGGAATAGAGCTAGAAGGGACCTTGGAGGTCTCTTCTAGTCCAACCCCTTGCTCAAGAAGGAGACCTCAAAACATTTCAGACAAGTGGCTGTGTCCAATGATATCAAATACCCCTGACATAAAAAGAAATTCTTAGGAGCTGAAAATGGTTTTTGTTAGATTTTAGACACTGTCACTTCCAATGTGGTTCAATATACAGTATTTCATCTTTCAAAGCTAGGTATAGAGATAGAAATCTATTATACACATCCATGACACAACAATTCCTACCCAGTAGGAATCCACAAACCATCATGTTTTTCCCCCAATCAAATCCCCTTGACAATAGAGATGATATTTTAGGAGCTGGAAATTATTATTTTTTCTATGTCTTAAATATTTTCCATTTCTAATGTGAGTCAACCTATAACATTAAACCTTTTAAAATGAAGTAAAATATAGAATTATAAAATACTATTATAAAGAAATGATCTTCCAAATATCTAATTCTGTACTGGAATTATGAAACAGTGAGAGAGATCCAACCTAGAATTAAAGAGAAATTTCCTGATAGTGAGAATAATTAATGGCTTTCCTTCAGAAATTGTGGGTGCTCCATCACTGGAGGCTTTTAAGAAAAGACTAGATAGCCCCTTGTCTGGAATAATATAGGGTCTTCTGTTTCAGCAGGGGATTGGACTAGAAGACCTCCAAGGTTCCTTCCATCTATTCTATTAAGGGCATACATTATTTTTTCCTTTGGGTGAGAGGTTACACTTTATTTCTGAACCTTCTCTGTTAGGAAATGGAATTGTTCTGACACAGGCATTACCCTCCCTTGAAGTATGTTTGTACAGATGTATCAGCATATCTTATCCTTGATCTTGGCTGTAAACGAGATCAACAAAAATCCTCAGATCTTGTCCAACATCACTCTGGGCTTTGGGATATATAACAGCTACTTCATGGTAATGTGGACTTACCTTGCTTCTATGGAGCTTCTTTCTTCACATGACAGATTTGTTCCCAAATAAAAATGTATCACCCATCAAAACTCAGTCTGTATTATTGCTGGACCAAACTCACATATCTCTCAAGTTATGGCAGACATCCTGAGTATTTATAAGATTCCACATGTAGGACTTGCTCAAGAAAAAAAATATAATTCATATTGATACTTGACTTCTTCTGTAATGACATGTGGGATTGGGTAGGATGTAAGTAGTGGCAACTGGAAGATAAATAAAATTTCTAAAAAAGAAAATGATGTTTAGGTATTTTTCCTTCAATTTAAAATATTTTGTTGATTTCCATGAATGTTGCATAACAGTTAAGATAACAACAAGAATTGAAGCAACAGGAAAAATAAAACATTAAACAGCTAAACAATCAAAGTAGTTCAGTTCTAATAAAGAAAAGAAACAAAGCTGGCTAAATATTCTGGTGAAAGAGAAATTCTTTGATGATGAGCTCCAACATGAGTCCAAAACTTGGAAGACTAAACCTCTAGTCCCAGTGACCACCCAGATTAGATGCTACAGATAGTGTTTTTCAGATAACTACAGTCACAATATGATTTGATGTTGATACATCTGCCATAGTATTTTTATTTCCAAGAATATAGCAGCATTGGTATTTTTACTAGAGAAAAGGGAGGAAGGAAGGAAGGAAGGAAGGAAGGAAGGAAGGAAGGAAGGAAGGAAGGAAGGAAGGAAGGAAGGAAGGAAGGAAGGAAGGAAGGAAGGAAACCCCAAAATGAATACTGTTCGTATTGAAGAAAAAATGCAGGGGTAGAATTTTTACCGTTAAAAATAAAGTGCAGAGATTTAAAACCTTATTAAATTAAATTTTCAGAAGTGCAATTTCTATGAATGAACAAAAACCTCCCCTATCTTCACTCCCATGTCTGACATTGCCTAAAGCATTCATTATGTGCTCTCAATATTCTAAGCATGTCCCTTAGCCCCAAAGGATTGGAAACACCTTCACTAGAACATTTCCTAGAGAGTTGTTAAGCAGTGACATAGTCTGCTTTATTGGGGTTATTGGGGTTCTATCAATGGAGGCCTTCAAGGAAAGCTAGTAAGATAATCTGTTAGTGATAGTATGAAATTCCCATTGGAAACTTAGCCAAGTTTCCTTCCAACACTATGCTCTATGTTCAAATCTCACCAGGCTCAAGGTTGACTCAGCCTTCCATTCTTCTGAGGTCAAAAAAATGAGGACCAAGATTGTTGGGGTCAATATGCTGATTCTGTAAACTGCTTAGAGAGGTCTGTACAGCACTATGAAACAGTGTATAAGTCTGCATACAATTCCTATTCGTATGCATCATTAGCTTCACAGAAATTAAAGAAAGACCATCATTTAATATTAAAAATCCATAAAAATCAATATGAGTTAGTCAGGCTTATCATTGATAAATTATACAAAATATTAAAATGTTATGTGAAAATGACCTTAGGAGTCAAAACAAAGAACCACAAGCTAGACAACTATTATGTAAAATACGTTTTACTCCACAGAAAGAGAAGGTGCATTGAACACATTTCACAAAGGACCCTCTCTACTTTCTCAAAAGAGTAAAAGGAAAGTAAGAGCTGTGGTGGCACAGTGGTTAGTATTGCAGGCTATTTTTGCTGACTGCCAGCAGTTCAGCAGTTTGATTTTCACTGGCTCAAGGTTGACTCAGCCTTCCATCCTTCTAGGTCTGTAAAATGAGGAGCCAGGTTGTTGGCGGGAATATGTTGACTCTGTAAACCATTTAGAGAAGGATATAAAGCACTGAGAATCAGTATATAAGTCTAAGTGCTGTTGCTATAAAGGAGAGGAGAGAGAAACATTATAGACCTGTAAGATTGATGTTAACTCTTTAATGTAGTCCAGAAGAAGAAGCAGAACAATGAATATTTTCTCTGTATTTATTGTAAGATGACATTAACAGAATCTTACAAGACTGGAAGTATTTAGAGCAGGGGTTCCCAACTTGGGGTGCTCGCACCCCCTGGGGGTGCGAGACGATATTCCAGGAGGTGCGAGAAAAGTCCAGGTAAATAATAGGATATTGGCTATATGTTGGCATTTTTATTTATTATTTATTTCAGGGGGTGCGAGGTTCAAGTGAAATTTCTTTAGGGGTGCAGGGCGAAAAAAAAGTTGGGAACCACTGATTTAGAGGGATTGCTTCTAAAAGTCTTCCTATGTCTCCTCATCTTCTGTAGACTGAGAGAACTTTTGCACGACAGTTGTCTAATCTGTATCTCTTCCTTCTGTCTCCCAAGATTATTCTCATTACGAATATATATGAATACATTCCCTTTTCTATTTCCCTTTTCTCCTTAGCTAACATATGGCTCTACTCCAGTGTGTGATAATATGATTCCTAAAGCTTTTTATCCTCAGATGTTTCCAAATGAATAACTTCAAATTATGAGAATCCTCCAGCTGCGGTATTTTAAGTGGTCCTGGATTGGGCTGAGTTGTCAAGAAAATGAGATTGGTGAAAGATTTCTGCGGGAAGTGCTTATCATGTTTTCTGAAAAAGGAATCTGCTTTGATTACATTGAAGAACTTATGCTAGAAACTTTTTCAACTGATCTGGGAGAAAAAATGGAAAAAAATTCTTTAAATGTACAATGACATTATGACAAGTATTTCTACTATTATGATTGTATATTGTGAAAACTAGGTTATGGCTCTTTTCAGAATGATACCTCTACTTCAGAATATTGGGATACAACAGTAGAGAGAAAGGATAAAGTTTGGATTTTTTCAGCCCAAATGGAATACACTTCAGTTCCATTTCAAAGAGACAGCAGTATGGACTTCATCCATGGGTCTCTTTCTTTGGCAGTTTCATCAAAAGAATTGTTAGGATTCAAGTCATATGTCAGATGACAAATGGTATTTCAGAAAAGGAAGACAGTTTTGCAAGGGTCTTTTGGAAACAAGCCTTTGGATGTTCCTTGTCAATTCCAGCTTTAAAGCCAAAGTCAGAGAAGAGATGCACAGGGGATGAGAAGCTGGAAACTCTTCCAGATTCTTTTTTTGAATTGAGCATGACTGGGCAAAGCTGCAGTATCTACAAGGCAGTCTATATTGTGGCACATGCTCTCCAATACATTCTTATATCCCACATCAAACACAGAGCAATGTGTTAAATATAAATATAAATTAAATATAAGACTTAAATTGATCAGAATCTTCCCATCCCCCCATCCAAAGTAAATGGTTGATTTCCACAGATTGTTTCTTTATGACAAAATGTTCCAAATGTTTGCATTAATTTTTCATTCATATTTTTTGTGTACTTTCTATATTGTTAATATTCACCATTCTTAACATAGAATAGAATGACAAATAACATCAATTAACTAAAATATTGTAGCAAACCAGAAATAGCATTGGTTCTGGTTTGCCACAATATTTTAGTCACCTGATGATCAAAGGAAGTACTTACTACTATATCACCTACTTCATGTTATTTTTAAATTAAATTGTAAGTGAAGACTTTAAAAGGCAAGTTCTCCCATATACTGTAGCTTTCCCATTAGCAGTATTGCTGTCACTTTTTAGATGGGTTTCTGAAATTGAAGAATGGTGGGAGAAGCTCTTTTTCCAGTGGAGAAATATAGGGATATAAAGCATCCATTTTGTCTCTCAATAAATTTATTAGAGAATTTCATTTTTTTTAATTTGCTTTTATTATGCTTTTTCACATTTACATATCTCATTCTCATCTTTAACTACATTGTGGCATCATTGTTACATATAGAAATCTCCATATGTTTATATTTATTTATATACATTTTTCTTATCTCTACTATTCTTATTCCTACTATTCAACCATCCATATCCATTATCCCATACTGCTATGTACTCTGACTCTTCTTTGCCTTTTACTTCTAGAGTGAGTTTGTCCATCTCAACACATTCTTTTGGATTACTAATTCCTCCGGTGGTATACTGTCTCGCTTCCAACATTGTGCGAATGCAATCCTTGCCACTGTCATTATGTGTAATATCATGTATTTGGTCTTTTTATGACATTTCCCCTTAATTATTCCTAAAAGGAACAGTTCAGGTTTGAAGTCTATTTGACATTTCATTATTTCTTGTAACCAACTCCATATTTTGACCCAATATTTTTTTTTACTTTGGGGCATAGCCACCACATGTGGAAGAAGGTACCCTGGCTTTGTTTACATTTCCAACATCTTGGATTCATATTGGGATACATCTTTGCCAATCTCATTGGTGCCAAATTCCAATGATAAAACATCTTATAAAGATTCTCCTTATATGCTGTGGACCTTGTTAATGTATAATTTTTACTCCATAGTTTTTCCCAGTCTTCTAATTGTATGTTGTGTCCAAAAATTTTTTGCCCATGCTATCATGGATCCTTTTACTATGTCCTCTTCCATATCAAATATTAGCTAGTAATTGTATGTTCTTGTTGTAAATTTCTCCTCCATGCATACTAAAATTTTGTCTAATTGTTATAACTCATTATTGAATCCATATTCTTCTGCATCTTTTTTATATCTCACATGCAGCTGAAAGTATGGCCACCAATCAATAATTATTCCTTGGTATTTCAACTCCTGATTAGTTTTTACTTTCCCCTGGTTATCTAATATTTCATTATACCTGACCATTTTGCCTAAATCTAATGTATAATGCAATGATCTATTAGAGAACTTTGAATGGCCACTTGGCACTTTAAAGATGGATGCATAACTATGACAGAGAAGGATAGAAAAATGTAGTGGCCTCAGGCACTAAGAATGAAAATGACAACCGAAAGAGGAGACAAAGGTGAGGAAAGAAGTAAAAGAAGTTGGTGTGGATGCCAAATGACACCAAGAAGGGTGAGAACATACTGTTGGTGGTGTGGCATGTTATTCCATGTGATGGATATGTTAAGCTGCCTTGGATGCAGTTGATGAAAGTATTAATCCTATTATAAGTAAGAAGCAGACTAATTTCTTATAAAATCATATTGCTGTGTATTTTTGCCATTCTTCTGTAGCTTTATTAATTGCTCTCATGTTCTTCCTTTGAGCTTCATCACTACCCGAGAAAAGTCTCATTTAACAATACAGCTGGAGAAAACATTTTCTTTGACCAGAATGGGAAAGTTGCAACTGGTTTTGATATTATAAACTGTGTCACCTTTCCAAATCAATCATTTCAGAGCATCAAATTTGGAAAAGTAAATTCATCAGCTCAACTAGACAGCCTTCTCTCTCTATCAGCAGATAACATTGTCTGGCCAAAACTTTTTAACCAGGTATCTATTCTTTATTTTTCAAGGGGTGGTTCAGTGCTCATGGATCTTTGAACAGTTGTGCAAATTAATGAATCAAGCACAAGCAAAACAATATTCTTGACATACACATTTTTCAAAAAGATTTTGCAGAAGAAAAACTATCCCTGTCTCCCAAATATTAGGCCTAATATTTGAGATCTATCAAATGAATAAGAGTTTTTCCATTTCATGACTCATTATGCCAAGAGGTTATTTAAGGGGTAAAATAAGCTTTCATGCTAACATAGAATGTTTCATAACTCTGACCAAAATAGAGAAAGACAATACCAATGTTAATGATTTATAGAGTGAAATTGTTGAAATTCTAAATGCATTCCACTTTCATTTATTTACAGAATCAACCTCTTTTATTGTGCAATGATAGTTGCTCCATGGGTTACAGCAAGATCAAAATAGAAGGGAAGCCATTTTGCTGTTACAAATGCCTTCATTGCCCTGAAGGGAAAATATCCAACCAGATAGGTAACAGATACCATGCAAGATGTTTTGTAATGGAATGTGGCAATGCCCCTAGGAAAGAAGGGGAAGAGATGCTTCCCCTAATACCTAAGGGGTCAGAAAAAGAATACTTAAAAGGATCTGCATTAATGGATGAATCAGTTAAAAGTGGCACAAAATGGTTTTGTATATTTGAACGTTCAACATTCTTTTAATATAGCCTTGTAACAATGTAGAATTAGCCTACCTTGTTGTTGTTTTTTCTGTCTGGTTTAGGGAAGGTTGATAATATTTGATATTGATATCCATCCATCCATCCACCCACCCACCCACATATCTATCTATCTATCTATCTATCTATCTATCTATCTATCTATCTATCTATCTATCTATCTATCGTTTCTCTCCCCACTCTCTCTTTCTCTCTCTTTCCCTCTCTCTCTGTCTCTCAAGGCTATGTATAACTTGGAGAATTCCATGATATTGATTTTTAAATTATTGAGTTCTATAATAAATACACAAATAGGCAGCTAGTATTATAGAGAATGAATAAGGTTTTAACAACAGAGGAAGAAACATCAATAAAATGCATCTCAGATATACAAAGTACTCTTATTACATATGCAAATGGGACAGGTCTGAAAGAGAATCATTGAAAGAGAATCATTACTCTGTCTTTGCCTTCACTTCACATAAAACTCAGATTGATGAAAAAAATTATGAAACTGATAAACAAGAGAGGTAAAGTTTTTTATTATTTGATACACAAGTTTCCAAAAATAATTGATGCTAAGATTAAGGAAGGTATTTTTGTTGGTCCACATATTGAATATGTCATCAATCACAAGCAGTTTGAAGATATATGAATGGGGCCATAAGAATCCCCAGGAACACTTTCAAGGATCTCATTGACAATTTTCTTGGTAACTATAAAGCACTATATTCATCTGGTTGACAAATGTTTTACAGCATACAAAACCACAAAGTGCAATATGTCACTGAAGATTCACATTCTGCATTCACACTCCATCTTCTGCATATATATTATTCTGCATTCACACTCCAACTTCTTTCCCAAAAATGTAGGTATAGTCAGTGACAAACTTGTTGAAAGCTTTTACCAGGACATTGTCACAATGGAAGAACAATTATCAGGACTACTGAATTCCATCAATACTGATTGACAATTTTTGCACATTGCAGTGAGATGTATCAGAGTACAACTGAGTACAAATGAAAATCAGCAGCAAACCAGTTGACTCTGTTGAACTTACGCTGCATGTTGCAAACTTTATGAAATTAAATGCATTATAGTCATTAAAAGTTAATTTCACATTTCTCAAGATTCCAACATTACCAAATTCCATTAAATTTAGCAAAAACAAAACTTTTTGGGGGGGAGGGGATGTTATTTGATATTATTATAAATATTGCTGCCATGTTGTAATATTACAATGTATTTCCCATAAAGCAATAGGGTAAGTGGGAGGCACAATCCAATTGCAAATGTATAAATAAAATGAAATAATATCTGAGGGAGTAATCTATTTTCAAAAGATCTCTTCTCAGATAAATTGGATTTTCTTGCTAATAACTTTCTAGATAAGTTGAATTTCAAATTCCAAGGCTTTGTGATGAATATCTGGAAATTTCAGGCACTCAGATATTATATTTCTGAAAGTTGGGGATGGATGATTTAACCTTGAATCTTTGACATCTCTATTTCTCTTCCAGATTTAGATTACTCTATCCTATGTCCTGAAGAAAACTACTCTAACAAGAATCAGGATCTGTGCATTCAAAAACACGAAGTCTTCTTGTCTTACAAAGAACCCTTAGGAATCACCTTGACCAGTGTTGCTGTCTTTTCTTCTTTCATCTCAGCTGTCGTTCTGGTAGTCTTCATTAAAACACAGGACACTCCCATTGTCAAAGCCAACAACCGGACCTTCACCTATACTCTTCTTGTTTCTCTCTTCCTCTCCTTCCTTTGCACTTTGCTTTTTGTTGGACAACCTGATCAAATAAAATGTCTCATGAGACAAACATCTTTTGGCATCATCTTCTCTATCACCCTTTGGGGAAAGCAATCATAGTGGTCCTTGCTTTCATGGACACCAAACCAGGCTCCAAAATGAGGAAATGGGTGGGGAAAAGACTGGCTAGCACCATTGTTCTGTCTTGCTCACTCATACAGATCACCATTTGTAGTGTGGCTGGCAATTTCTCCTTCATTCCCAGACTCAGACATGAATTCCGTGGCTGAAGAAATTATATTAGAATTATCTTAGAATATAATGAGCCTACACGTTTTACATGTAGTTATATGCAGGGGTGAGTTTCTACCAGTTTTGTCCACCTCTGTAGAATCAGTAGCTCTGAAGAGCAGCAGACATATAACCAGTTCTATGTTTGCTGATGTTTTTGCGCGCCTGCCCACCTGGGCTCTTACCTGATCTTTATTTCCTGATTTTTCAACTTCAGCTGCTGAATGAGGCACAGCTGCAGTTAAAAAAAATCAACAGGAAAAGAGGGCTGTTTCAAAGGCTGCTTCTCGGCAGTGTGCTAATGATGATTTACAGGTGTGCGGCTCACAGCAGGCAGGAAAGCTCGTAAATCCCAAACTGGTAGTTAACCGTGTTGTATCCCACCCCTGGTTATATGGGTTTCTTGGCTTCTATCATAGTGGCCTTTCTAGCCAGGAAGTTATCTGATAGCTTTAATGAAGCCAAATTTATCACTTTTAGTATGTTTTTTTTTAATACTGTCTGGATGTTTTTGTTCCCATCCATCTGAGCACCAAGGGGAAATACATGGTGGCTATGGAGATCTTCTCCATTTTGACCTCTGCAGCTGGATTACTTTGCTGCATCTTCTTTCCCAAATGCTACATAATTGTTATGAGACCTGATCTGAACAGAAAGGAGCAGCTAATAAAGAAACACATGTGATATCTTTTTGTTTATATTTATTTAGTACAGTTATTAGTCCAGTTACATCTGGAGCTTCTTTCAATTTTTAAATTTATTCAGAAACAGTACTCCCCCCCCCCCCAAAAAAAAAATAATCAAGAACAATGTAAGCACTTCGTATATATTTATATTTATATTGAATTGAACAGTGTCTTCCAACTGATCCAGAAGAAACACACTGGAATATAGTTTAGAATATTGGTGGAAGAGGAGAAGTCAGGGGGAAGATTATATTAAAAAATTAAACAACAGAAACCCATCACTATTTGTCTAAAATCTAAACAAATATTCTAGGTAGTTTTATGCTATGCAACAACATAAAAGTGTAACATTTTAGAGTAAACCTGTTAGTAGGACCCACACCATTAATCCAATACTACAAGAGAGAAGGAAAAGAAAAAGTTTCCTTCAATTACGCACTCTTTTTCTTTTCTGCAATCTCTTTTAAGCAGCTTCCCATATATATTTTCTTTCCTACATCCTACTTGTTCTCTTTTAATATATGCCAATTCTTCTTAGCCCAAATGGAAGAATTTCCTACTTCCTCTTAGCTTTGCTTCTTAGTGGCATTCCATCCATGATTTCTCCCTATTTTAAATTTTGTTGTTAACAAAGATTACTTGTTATAACAAAGATTATAACTAATTCTTGGTTTGGAAATTCAACTGTTGTGAAATTCAACTGGGTGCCTGGTTGGGGTGGGTTTGAGCTGGAGGTATCAGGGGGGATCTGTTTATGCCCAGGTGTTTGCCTGGCTTGTGGCTTGTGGTGTGGAGATTTTTTTGTTTGCACTCTCAGATTTTTTTGTTTGCACACACACACACACACACACACACACACAAGATACCTCCAGCTCAAACACACCCCAACCAGGCACCCAGATGAAACCTAGCTTCCTAATAAATGATAGCCGTCCGTTTACTCAGAGCCAAGCTGCACTAAAAGCCTCCAATACAAGAAACACAAGGTGGCCTGCCAATCAAGACAGAAAAAAAGCTACAAAACAGAAAGAAGATATTAGAAACATCAATCAAGCAGAACATAGCAAAAATAGCAAACTCAAAGACCAATAAACACAGACCAAGACTCCCAACCAATCAGGATGAAGAAAAAACCATTCTGGCCCAGCAGTAGGCTAGCCCCAAATTTAAAACAGAAACAGCTGTGAAAGTCTGACTCACAGAGGAACACTATACAGAAGCCTGATGATGGCAGATGAGATTCTGCCAAAATAAAGCTACAACTTTAAAAGCACAACTATAATGACATGGGAAAATACCCGAACAAAGCTGAATACCATATATATATATATATATATATATATATATATATATATATATATATATATATATATATATATATGTGTGTGTGTGTGTGTGTGTGTGTGTGTGTGTGTGTGTGTGTGTGTGTGTGTATCTTTGGTTGTTCGGGTTTTCTCCCGCGTAAGATTCAAAGTATCTAGGCAACGTTTCGATGAAGTCTCATTCATCAGACACACACACCAACAAACTCAGGAAACTACAACAATGCCAGAAACCAACTCCCCCTCCCCCACAGCCACACATGAAACAAACATTGCACAACATCTCAGACAAGATCCTCACTGAAGCTGAAACCAAGGTCCTTTCAAAAGGATTCAACTTTGCTGTCGCTCCCAAACACATCCCCACAGAAACCATCAAATGCGGAGTTGAAACCAGCCTGACCAAAACCAACCCTGATGATGCTAACAAAATCAGACTCGAAATCACCAACATCCTCTGCACTAGCAAACCACCCAAAAGCAACTTATCCAAAGAAGAACAAACTGCACTACTTAACCTGAAAGAAGACACCAGCATAATAATCCTACCAGCAGACAAGGGCAACGCGACAGTGGTTATGAACACATCTGACTACCAAACCAAGCTAACCAACCTACTCCAAGACCCCACATACAAACCCCTAAAGACAGACCCCACCACCTACCTAGAAAAAACTACCAAATCCAAAATAAAAGCCTCCCCCATCAGTGAAGAAATCCAGCAAGGAATCATACCCAGAGAAAAATCATCCAGATGCCCCAAGCTTTATGGTCTCCCCAAAATACACAAAGAAGGAACCCCACACAGACCAATAGTCAGCTCCATAGGCTCACCTCTACAAAACCTGGCCAAATTCCTCGCCAAACAACTACAACCCTATGCAGAATCCATCAACTCACACGTAAGAAACTCATTCCAGTTCATCGAGATCATAAAGAAACAAAACTTACAACCTAGCGACCTACTAGTAAGCTTCGATGTCATATCCCTCTTCACCCAAGTGCCAATAAAAGAAGCCTTGACAGCCATCCAAAACAAATACAACCCCCCAAGCACATCCTAGATCTAACCAACCACTGCCTATCCAATACATACTTCACCTACAATGGACAAAAATACAAACAAATAGAAGGAGCACCCATGGGATCACCCTCTCACCTGTCATCGCAAACCTCTACATGGAACACTTTGAAACACAAGCTCTAGAAAAATACGACCACAAACCCAAACTCTGGCTCAGATACGTAGATGACACCTTCATAATCTGGCCACACGGGAAAGAAAAACTGAACAACTTCCTCACACACCTCAACAGCCTACACCCCAAAATACAATTCACCATGGAAACAGAAGCCAACAATCAACTTCCCTTCCTAGATGTCTTGGTATACAAAAGATCCAATGGCTCCCTAGGACACACCATCTACCAGAAGAAAACACATACAAACCGCTATCTACATGCACTCTCACACCACCACCCAGCACAGATCAATTCCGTAGCCAAGACACTCATCTCCAGAACAAAATGCTTAGCCGATGAACAACACCAAAAAACCGAACTACACACTCTCACCAACGTACTTACAGCCAACGGATTCCAAAAAAGAAGATTACCCACCTAATCCAAAAAGATACCGCAACCAAAATCCAAGACAGAGAACAAGAAAACGGCAAAGCCCTCCTCCCATATATAAAAGGCACTACAGACAAAATCAGCAAGATCCTCCAAAAACACAACATTAAAACAGCATTCTGCACAAACAGAAAAATATCCACCATCCTAAGAAACCCCAAAGACAAAATCGAATTAGAAAACCAAGGAGTATACGAAATCCCTGCACTGCCTGCCCTACAACATACATTGGACAAACTAACAGAAGAATAAGTGCACGCATTGAAGAACATAAGAACTCAATCAAAAAAGAAGAAACTACCTCTTCCCTGGTCCAACACCTCAAAGCCACAGGACATGAAATTGACTTTAAAAATACCAGAACTATCGCCAAAACCGAACACTTCAACAGCAGAATAATCAGAGAAGCCATAGAGATAGAAAAACGCCCACACAGCATGAACAAACGAGATGACACCTCCCTCCTTCCAGCCATTTGGAAACCCGCCCTCATGAACAGACGAGTACCTAACATGAAGAATGACACCAGACCCACACCCATGAGAGCCACACAAGATGCCACCACCACACTTCCATGTAGAAAACAGACTCACACCCACTCAGAAGATGAGACACGACCATGGACCAGAAGCTGCACTGTAGCTGCATCACTACCCACTTCAAACCCCTCCGAGCCATACATGAAGCAAACTGACACCCACTATGAAGATGCAGCAAGACCACGAACTCAGAAGCCAAACAGCAAGATCACAGCTCACCAACTCAAATCCCCCAGCAACTAAGACTAACCTGAGCACAACCAAGCCCCACCTGAACAGAACACGCCTCCAACCAATCAGAACACGGCCAACCCCCAACCAATCAGAACACAGCCAAACCCCTACCAATGAGAACACACCCCCACCCAATCAGAACACAGCCAAGCCCCACCCAATCAAGTCCCACCCCCACTAGCAGTTAAAAGGAAGAAGCAACTGCAATGTCACATCACTCTGAGAAGCAAGAGCCGAAGACAGAAGCCTGAAGATGATGAATGAGACTTCATCGAAACCTTGCCGAGATACTTCGAATCTTACGCGGGAGAAAACCCGAACAACCAAAGATCCACATATATATATATATATGATGAAGTCTCATTCATCATCTTCAGGCTTCTGTCTTCGGCTCTGTGCTTCTCAGAGTGATCACATATCATATATATATATTGGAAGCCTACTTTAAATGCAAACCTGGCTTCCATGTCATGCCATCTATACCATCTATACTAGTACGAAGAAGGAAAACTTGTTCTTTTTCTTGTATTTATGTTATTTATTTGTTTGTTTGTTTATTTTCATTGGTCTTCTTTGCTTTTGAGAACTGTCTTTTCTGAGGGGGCTTTCAATATATATTTGACTGCTACACAAAATGTCACAAAAGCATTTACACCAAGATGAGATCATGATCTTTTTGCTACAATTTTTGCTGCAAAAAACAGTTGATCAAAGGATGGTGTACCCTGTAATAGACCAATTTTAATTCTACTTTTCTGGACTCTAGGGATTTCCAAAGAACAGAACAAAACAGGAATCTAATCAAGACTGATTATGCTGGACTTTGTTTTTCTTGTATATTTCTACATTTAGCACACCCAAGAGAAAGAGCCAAAATGTTAGGTTGTTATATATTTAAAAACCATATCAATGATCATTTGGACAAAGGACATCTGTGATTTGCTATGTTATGCTTCAGGCTGTGCATGATAATATGGCTTTCTCACGTGATGTGCTATCATTGGGCATGCACTATTGGCAACCCTAGTATTAAATACAAGTCTTACCATTCAAGTGATTTCATCATTGGTGACATTATTTCTCTGATCTACGTGATGTCTGATCAAGTCACCTTTAAAAAACTTCTATCTGAAGAACTTCTTGATGATCCCATGTATGTATCTGTCATTCTTAACTCCCTAATCTGGCTGGCTGAAGATAACATATTTTAGGGAAATAATAAATGATTGAAATGTAACTTTTATCTTCTTTCAGTTATTCTATTCTATTTCTGGTATCATAATTATTGGATTAACACCAAGACAATGATTTTGTTCCACTTTATTTCATCTTCATTAAAGCTATATAAGGTCTTGCTTAACAGATACCTGAGTGATTCCCAAGCCTCTGCTTTACAGTTTCTCAATGCTTCTGTCCCAAATTTCCATGACACACTACTTCCAACATAATACTGTATGTCTATAACTGATCAGATCACATCCTGCACAGAAAATTTGTGTGACATAGACCTAAAGTTAATCAATTTATTTTAGAGACTCAACACAAATTCAATGCAGAAGAATTTCTGCTATTTACATTATGTGTCTATATTTTTTTAATAAATTTTTATTGGTTTTTAAGACAAACATAGACAGACAAAACATAAAAACATAAAAGCCATATTCCATATATATACATACAGTGTGTCGGTTGGTTTACAAATTGTTTTGTGCTTCCATTTCGTAGTCTTCAATTACAATTACATTGTATATATTCTCATATTTTCAATCAAATATTAAGTACATTAATATCATTATTAATCAATCATTTGACTATACTTTTATTCATTCATGTTTTATGAAATAATCCATATTTTACTTAATTTGTTTTATAACAGTTCATATTATCATCTCAAATCTATCGTACAATCATTTTGTAGATATAATAAGAAAATAATACATCTTTATTTATTATTTTCTAAGAATCTACATATTTCATTACCATGCTTTATTGTCTAACCATTGATAGAATAGATCCCAAATTTTATAAAATTGTTTATCATCTTGTTCTCTAATTTCAAATGTCAATCTACTCATTTCAGCACATTCCAATATTTTCTTAATGATTTCCTCCTGTAATGGTATTTTCTCATTTTTCCAGTTTTTAGCAAACACAATCCTAGCCACTGTTAATACATTTACAATCAGGTATTTCAATTCTTTATTATATATTTCAGGCAAAACTCCCAATAAAAATATCTCTGATTTCAAGTCTATATGCTTTTTTGTCATTTTTTCCAACCACGTGTGGATTTTAGTCCAATATTTTTTGGCATCTGCACAAGTCCACCACATATGGTAATATGAGCCTGGTATCTGATGACATTTCCAACCTTCTTTGGATTTGTTCTTGAAAATTCTTGCTATTCTTCTCGGGGGGAAATGCCACATGTAAAACATCTTATACAAATTTTCTTTATATGCTGTTGACATTGTCATCTTATAATTTTGAGACCACAATTTTTGCCATTTCTCTAGATCAATCCCATGTCCAAAATTCTTCCCCCAAGCAATCATAGTTTCTTTAACTTGTTCTTCCTCTAGTTTAATTTCCAGTAAATAACCATATTGTTTTTTAATCACTTTTTCATCAGTACCTGTCAAAATCTTGTCTAAATCAGTCAGTTTATCATAGAAACCTTCTGTTTTAGAATCTTCATCATACCTTGAATGTATTTGTGCATATGAAAACCAATTCATCTTTATACCTTGTTCCTCTAATTTTTGCATAGATTTAAGTTCACCCTTTTCATTCAATATTTCACCATATCTAACTGTTTGTTTCTTTTTATATATTATAGGATAAGAAAATGCTTCAATAGTCAGACTGGAATTTTCAAATAACACTGCCTTTTTGTCTTCTCCCAATTTAACCACAGAGACTCCCATATATAGTGTCTTCTAAAATACCCCTGTGTTTTAGTTCCTTTATACCATAGAAAAGCATGCCACCCCAACAACAGATCATGACCTTCTAATGTCAACAATCTAGTATTTCTTAATGTTATCCATTCCTTAACCCACATCAAATTTGTAGCTTGGTAATACAACTCCCAATTAGGCAAACCAAATCCTCCTCTTATTCTGGCATCTTGCAAAATTTTAACTTTATTCTCGCTTCCTTACCTTGCCATATATATTTCAACACAATTTTATTTCAATCTTCAAAATAACCTTTTCCAAGCCTAACTGGAATTGTTTGGAACAAATATAAAATTCTGGGTAGTATATTCATCTTGATTGTTGATATTCTCCTATTAATGACAGTTGTAAATTCTCCCATTTCGCGAAGTCTAGCGCTATCTGCTGCTTAAGTTTGATATAATTATTCTCTTTTAGTGTACTACATCTTGCTGTCAACTGTATCCCCAAGTACTTGATCTTATTCGTGACCTGAATTTTCAGTACCTCCACCAGTTCTTCCTTTTGTTCTGATAGCATATTCTTTGTCAAGATCTTTGTTTTAACTTTATTTATTTTCAAACCAGCCACCTTTCCATATACCTCTTTCTTTTCTATCAGTTTTGATGCTGTTTCTAGTGGGTCTTCTAAAATGAAAACCACATCATCTGCGAATGATTGCAACTTGAATTCTTCCTTTTTAATTTTCATCCCTTTTATATCCTTTTCTTCTCTAATATTTCTGTTTAACACTTCCAAGGTTAACACAAACAACAAGAGTGATAGTGGGCACCCTTGTCTTGTTCCTTTTCTTATATCAATAGAGTCTGTCAGTTTTCCCTCTATCATTTCCTTTGCTGTTTGGTTATGATATATAGCTTCTATTGCTTGAATAAATTTTTTACCAAAGCCCATCTGTTCCAGCTGTAATAACATGAATCGCCAATTCACATTATCAAATGCCTTCTGTGCATCTAAAAATATCAAAGCCATTTGCTTTTCAGGGTGTGCCTCGTAGTATTCCAAAGTGTCCAAGATTGCTCTCATATTGTCTTTATTTTGTCTCTTTGGCAGAAATCCATTTTGATCAGGGTGGATAAAATTGTTTAAGTATTTTGTAAGTCTTTCTGCCAATATTGAAGCAAAAATTTTATAATTTGCATTTAGTAAGGACATAGGTCTACAGTTCTTGATTTGTAATGGATTGGCCTCCGCTTTTGGGACAAGTGTAATATAAGCTTCTGACAATGATTTGGGTATCTTCTTCTTCAATATAACTTCATTCATAACTTCTAGCAGTGAAAATTCAATGATTCTTGTAGTGTTTTATAAAATTCTGCCAGAAGTCCATCTGGGCCTGATGCCTTTCCATTGTTTTGCTTCTTAAGTGCTTCAGTTAACTCCATCATCGTTCTATTGCTTTCTAACATTGTCTCAATCTCTGTAGGTATCTGGGGTAGATTAGAATTCTGTAAGTACTGTTTAACTCTTTCCTCATCAATATTCTCTTGTGTGTATAGTTTCCCATTATAGTCTCATATAATTTCCTTCTTGTCTTTACTACCATACTTGGTGGTAAACTTGGCCTTGGTCATCTATTAATTGCAATATTTCCTTGATTCTTTCTCCTTTCTCAATTTGTATGCTAACCATCTACCTGGCTTATTTGCATCTTCAAAATAGTTCTGTTTTGCACCTCTGATTTTCTGTGCTAGTTCTTCTTTTTTCCATTAGTCCCATTTTATGTTTAATTATATCCATCTTTAACTTAATGTCCTTTTTCTGTGGCATTTTCTGTAGCTCTTTTTCAAGTCCTTTATACTCATCATCTAAAGCCTTAGAGGCTAGTCTTTTCATGGTATTTCTTTTCCTTGTATAGTCTATTAACAAGCTTCTGGCATATGCAGCCCATACATTCTGCATTGATGTATCTTCTTTTTTGTTTTCTCTAAAGAAAAAAACCAATTCTTTCTCCATCCACTGTGTGAAGTCTTTTTTCTTTAATATAGTATTATTTAACATCCATCTAGATCTTCTTTTTTTTCATTTCCATTTAATTGTCATTGGATTGTGATCTGCCCTAGTACTTGTTTCAATATTTATTTCTTGCGTTTTGGCTAACAATTCTATTGACATCCATATCATATCTTTTCTGGACCATGATAAATGTCTGTTTGAATAGAAGGTGTATTGTTTAGTCTTAGCATTTCTTTCTCTCCATGTATCTTTTAAATTTATTTCATCTATCATTTTAAAACAGGATTTAGGGAGAGTCTTTCTGTTTTGCTTTGTTGTTTTCTGTACTGTATAGTCCAATTTATTATCTACAATTCCATTAAAGTCTCCCATCACAACAATATTAGCATAGTCCAGTTCAATTATTTTCATATGTAATTTTCTATAAAATTCTTCTTGATTGTCATTTGGGGCATAGATTGCAATTTGGAGTGTTTTCATATTATTGTCCATTATTTCCACCATTAGTAATCTTCCATTGTCATCAGTATAGATCAATTTTGCTGGGATATCTTTAATGTATAAAACCACTCCTCTTTTCTTGCATTGTGTCAAAGAATTAAATATTTTCCCTAATTTTGGCTGTATCAGCAATTGTTCATGTTGCTTTTTAATATGTACTTCTTGTAGGCAGATTATATCAAATTTTAATTTCTCTAATTTATGGAAAGTTTTCCTTCTTTTAACAGCTGAGTTAAGTCCATTTATGTTAATTGTAATCAGTTTCTTTCTCTTCCATGGTTATATTTTGTAGTTAGGTTTAGCAGCTCTTGTAGTTCTTGGTTCACACTGTTCTTTGACTTCCACCTTTCTGCCTACTGCACCTTCTTCCTTTTCAGTCACCATTTTGCAGTCCTCTTGGAATTCAATTAGTGACATTTCTTTTTCTGCCTCCTCCTCTTTCCTTCCAAAATATTCTGTATAAAATAATACAGCTTTTTCAACTGAGTCAATTCTATGTCTCTGTTCTTGCCATGTGAACATTAAATCTTCTGGAATCATCCATCTATAGTTCACCTCTTTTTAAAGTAGAATTTTAGTCAGAAATCAGTATTCTCTTCTCATCTTTCTCACTCTTCTGGGTACTTGTTTCAAGACCACAATCTTCTTGCCTTTATATTTCAATGTTTTTTCTCTTACCACTTGCAATATTTGTGTTTTAATGGCTTTCTTTGTAAATCTGATGTGAACTTCACTTGGTAAGCTATTTCTCATTGCATACTTTGTGAAGACTCAATAAACCTCATCTATTCCATCCATCATCTTCTCTTTAGTTATTTCCAGAGGTTCAGCCAAAATTTCTATCATTATCTCAGCTAGGTTTTGTCCCTTTTCTTCCTCTATGTTTTGGAATCTGAGATAAAATTCTGATCTGTCCATCTCCCATCTCAACACCCCACTTTTATCTTGTTCAACCACAGTTAATCTGCTATCAATATCTCCAATCTTCTTATCTCTTTGTTTATCTTCTTCAATTTTTTGGAATCTCTCATCATACTTCATCATCATTAGTTGAATGTTCACCTTTTCATCAGTTTTTCCTGTTTTTGTTCAATGTTCTCTGTTCTCTTTTCAATATTCTCTGTTCTTTTTTGTATATTTTGGATTCCTTGCATAATCATCTGCAGCATGACTTTTTCCTGTTCTTTTTCTTGCTGTAGCATTGTCCGTATTGAGCGTTGTCCTCCAGATGGTGAAGAGGAAGAAGTAGAAGTTGAGAAACCAGGGGCTGTTGGTTTCCTACTCATTTCAGACAATTCAAATCTTCAGGTTCTTCTAGACTTTAATCTACTTGTGAAATAACCAATTGTAATTCCAAGTAAAACTAGTGGGAAAAAAGAAGCCAAATAATAATAATAATAATAATAATAATAATTTTTCAGGTTCTTGTATACCTTAATCCAATCGATTGGTTAGATAGCAGTAAAAACTCAAAAATGGAAGAAAAGACCATAAACCCACAAAAAAGAAAAAAAATGTTAAATCCTGGAACAGGAGGAAAAATAAAAAATAAAAAACTAAAGAAGAGAAAAGAAAAGTCCTTCAGGCTCTTCAACACCTTAATCCAATTAAAAAGTCTCAGGTATAAAAGCATGCATAACAACAAAAAAAGAAAGCCACACACACAAAAAAACAATATGGAAGGTAAATAGAAAAAAAATACAAGGGAGGGAGAGAGAAAAAAGAAAAGAGACTACTCCCTTTAAAAAGGAAAAGAAAAGGAAGGAAATCATTAATGCTAAAGCTTTTCCTTTAAAATAAAATGCAAACGTAAAAATTAGACTTCAAAAACAAAAAGCATCTACAATAATATTCTCCCATGCTCTTCCCTCTATCTTATCAAACAGGCAATGTCCTTGAAAAGAAGTCTCAGTTCTTTCTCAGCTTTGTCTGGTCAAGAAAAAAAAGAGATAGACTATTTCCAAGACTCTAGTTGGCAGTGTTACAAAGTTTCTTCTGCTTTCACTTTCACCCTCCTTTTCCAAACAAGATATAATAAAAATTAATTAAAAATGGAAGAAGATATTTAAAAAGATGACTAGAAGGGAGTCTCTAGCCTAAAATATTATAAAGTCAAAAGGAAAGAAAGAATAGGTGGAAGAAGAGAAAAAAAATAGTCCCGTTTCAAAATCTAAAATCATGTGTAAAAAATCCAGCAATGAGAAAAAAAAATTACTTTGACTTCCTGTTTAAAATTGCTGCTTAATCACTTCTGTCAAAACTTTTACAGATTATTTCTTTTCCTTAGGGTGTCCTTTCAAATCTTAAAATAAAGAAAAAATTTTCACCAACCAGCACACTTTCTCTTTCCGTTCTCTTTCATTTTGGAGCTGTCCCAACTTCAGGGACTTTGCAGTGTCCCTGAGATCAACAGAATGCACTCTTTACATTCACCATCTCTTCAGGATGGTTTAGATCCGTTTGGACCATCCAGGAGCAAAGATATCGGCAGCGATCTCAGATCTCCAAGATTGCATGCCGTATCGTCGTGACGCCCATTATGTGTCTATGTTTATAGTTTTGGATCTATGTCTCTGTTTTTTATTGATTTATTGCCTGGAATTCATCAGTGAAAAATAGGAAGAGATCTAATAGTTGCCCAGCCAATAGTTGTCCATTACTTTTACAATATTTAGAAAGGATTTTGTGTCTTCCACTGAATTTTCCCTTGACAAGTGTTGGGGTCTAGTCCATCTGAAACTTAACCCTTCTCTAGTCAAAAACTCTGGATGATGACTGGACAATGTTTCCTTCATAGGTTTTAGAAATTACCACTCCTAATAAGGCTCAACATAAAACATCTGTTCTTTCAAAATGAGATAGAAATATCCCAATACTATAAAACATTGCAAAAGATAATTTAGCGTAGTCAAAGATATGGATACCAAAGAGGTTATATGCCAAATAGCTGGCTCTATATTGAATTTATGGCATAGAGAGGACAAGGTTTTTTTTTCTACAGATTGTCTATCCTTGGGGGGGTTTCAGAGTTTATTTTTTCTTATTGCTGTTGACAAAAATTAATAAATTGAAATGTAATAAATTGTCTCTTTGGAAATGCAGTCATTGTAACAGATGCATTACTCTCCCTTGAAGTTTATTGCAACAGAACTATTTGCATATTTTGTCCTTGGTCTTTGCTGTAAAGGAAATCAATGAAAATTCTGAGATCTTGCCAAACGTCACTCTGGGTTTTGGGATATTTAATAGTTATTTCATGGCAACGTAGACCTACCTTGCTTCTATGGAGCTTCTTTCTTCACATGACAGATTTGTTCCTCATTATAAATGCAGCACCAACCAAAACTCAATTTGTGTTATTGCTGGACCTAATTCTCATATCTCTCAGGTTATGGCCAACATTCTGAGCATTTACAAGATTCCACAGGTAAAACCTGCTTAAGGTAAAAGCAAAAATCCTATTGAAATGTGAGTTCCTCTTTACAGAAACTTTCTGGATTGGTTGTAAATTAATGTTAATTGAACATTAGTAACATCTGGCTTGAAAATTATGCTGAGTTTGAGGATCTTGTTTCCATTTTTTTAAAAAAAGATAACAAGATGAATCTGCTTCAAAGAGACATTTTTTTTCACTTTGAGATATCTCTGTTGATTAGGTAATAACAAAAACTAATCTGAGAAGAAATTGAAACATATTATTTGTCTTGGAGATAAAAGTCATTCACTTATAATAAAGAAAGAATGTATGACTGAATGGTTATTTATACATTTATTTTGTAATGTGTATTTTATTCATACAAATATTTCAAAATAGCATTTTGGTTTACCTGCAGATAACTCTTCTGTTGAAACTAGGAAGTTTTTTCCTGATCCTTTGTTTTCCCTATCCCTCAGTGAAATCTGAAACAGTTCATTTGATAAGATTTGGAAACTGCCCCTAGATGGTAATTATAATTATACAGAAGATATAGAAGTAATATAATATAGTTATAATAATGGACAGGAGTACTACTTCCATGTCAAATATATTTGGTTCATAAGAAGTAATAATATAATATAGATAACTGTAGTTTAGATAATCACTGTTACAATAGTTTCATCCAGGAAAAAAATATGATTACTTCAAGCAATGTGTTCATTCTACAACATATGCACCAACATTTTTTTGTTCTTCAACCTAAACTTTTTTTAAAAAGTGTCTTATAAATATGATGGTGTTCCTTAGCAATCTTACAAAAATCATGTTAGAAAAGTCTGCTGTGATGTGGTAAGTTTTGTGAAATCATAAAGGAATAACAAAATAGTGCAATGAGGCATTATTTTTAAATTTTTCACTAATGGAAATTTGGTGTAAAAAAAACGTTAAGAAGTTACATAGATCATCAAATTCTGCCAAAGGAATTGTTTGTTAGCCATTCGTCTCTATTATTTTGTCTGGATAGAGCAGCAGTGTGGTGATTCCAAAGACACAAGAAGTGTGGTAGAAAAGAAATAAAAATGTTAGATCAATCCTGTACATCTACTCTAACCATTCTTTATACCTCTCTGATGCTCCCTAGAGAGAGCCTATCTAGCAAAAGCAATAGCACTTATATACCACTTCAGAGAACTTTTCAGCCCTCTCTAAATGGTTTACAGAGTCAGCATATTGCCCCCAACAATTTGGGACCTCATTTTACCCACCTCAGAAAGATAAAAGGCTGAGTTCACTTTGAGCTTGAGGAGATTTGAACTGCCATCTTGCAGGCAGCTGGCAGCCAGTAGAAGTAGTCTGCAGTACTGCACTCTAGCTACTGCTCCACCATGGTTCTACATAATACTTCACTGTTTTCCCAAATCTAATGAATTCTGCCCACACTGAAGATGATCAAATTGCATCATAACAGTTTTAGAACCAATGGATTTCCAAAAATGGTGACCATCTTGGGCCATTAATTTCAAAGAAATTAGAGTAACATCCTCAATGAGTACTATATAAGGCTTAAAATCATACATAACTGTATGATTTAGTCAGATTTAACTATATCAAGTTCATATGCCTAATTTTGCATTTTCTTTTTCTCCTAAGTTCACATATGGCTCTGCTCCAGTGATGGATAATGTGATTCATACAGCTTTTGTCTATCAGATGTTTCCAAATGAACAACTTCAAATTACAGGGATTCTCCAGTTGCGGCTTCATTTTAAGTGGACCTGGATTGGGATAATTTTTCAAGAAAATGAAATTGGTGAACAATTTATGAGGGAAGTGCTTATCATGTTTTCCCAAAATGGAATCTACTTCGATTATATTAAGGTGTTTCCAACAGTAGCTTTTTCAAATGAGATGGGAGAACAAATCAATAATTTTGTTAAAGTATGCAAAGTCATTATGAGAAGTACATCCAATGTTGTGATTGTATATTGTGAGAATCAGGTCATGGCTCTTTTCAGAATGATCTCTGTTTCAGAATATTGGGAAGCCACAGTTGAGAGGAAAGACAAAGTTTGGATTTTCCCAGCCCAGATGGAGTATACTTCAATTTCATTTCAAAGAGACTGGAATATGGATTTTATCCATGGTGCTCTTTCTTTTGTGGTTTCATCAAAAGAAGCATTAGGGTTTAATAGATTTCTTCAGATGAGAAACAGTGTTTCCAAAAACGAAGACAGTTTTTTAAGAGTTTTTGGGAAGCAAGTCTTTGAATGCTCTTTCTCAAAATCCATTTTAAACCCAAAGTCGGAGAAATGGTGCACTGGGGAAGAGAAATTAGAGGCTCTTCCACACTCTGTTTTTGAATTGAGTATGACTGGACAAAGTTACAGTGTCTACAATGCAGTTTCTGCTGTAGCACATGGTCTACAAGCTTTCCTTACATCCCATTCCAAATATCACGTATCAGCAGCAGATAGTGAGAAACAGAAGCTTTTCAATCATCATGTATGGAAGGTATGCTCTTCTTTCTTTCTTTCTTTCTTTCTTTCTTTCTTTCTTTCTTTCTTTCTTTCTTTCTTTCTTTCTTTCTTTCTTCTCTCCCTCCCTCCCTCCCTCTTTTAATATTATTACAAATGACTTCAGGCAAAGAACATATCCAATGTATCTTCTTCCTCTTAAGCACCTGAAGGGAAGATCAAAAGAAACGAATAGGAATCAAAAAGACCTAGATTTTAGGAGAAATTTCCTGACAGTGAGAACAATTAATCAATGGGATAACTTGCCTTCAGAAATTGGGGGTGCTCAAACACTTGATACTTTTAAGAAGAGGTTGGACAGCAATTTGTTTGGAATGGTGTAAGGTTTCTTGCTTGGACAGGGAGTTGGACTAGAAGACTTCCAAGGTAATTCCCAACTCTGTTATTCTGTATCCTGTATTCCTATTTTCCCCATAACAACATTGTGAGGTGAGGTGATTGGTCCAATGTCTCCAAGTTGGCTTTTATGCCCAAGGCAGGACTAGAACTCATGGTCTCCTGCTTCCTATTCTGCTGCCTTAACCTCTAGACCAAACTGGCCTACTAATGTAGGAGATGATTTTGCTTCCATATCTACCATTGTTCACAAATTTTGTAGAAACCAGTTTTAGCATAATGCTAGAGGAATGACAGGTGGATCAGAATGCGCAGAAAATTTATCCCAGCTTTTTGTAATTGCAAGAGGCTAGGTTTCTATGAATATTTAATGTTGAGAATTGGAAAAAACTTATTTTTCCTCTCTCTTGTGATGACCTGAGACATAGCACAAAGGTAACACAGTCAGATAATCAGTAGAAGTCCCTTTATTAGCTCCAACTTTGTCCCCAATATCCTGGTTACCTTCTGGCTGGAAAAAAAAAAACTGTCCCAAGAACAGCCTTTGGCTGCAGAGAATCAAGTCCAAAATATGGTCAACAAAAACTGTAACTATAAGTCAATCAAGGCAAAAAGAAGGAAATTAGTCCGATAGGGCAAGAGCAAGAATTCCAGACGTGAAGGCATGGCAATAACTCCACTTGGTTGGGAAGTTGCCAGGAGCACAAATAAGCAAAGTCAACACAAGATAAATTCACATTTGCTCCCAGCAGCTGCCACACTCTGCATGCATTTCTTTTAAACTCACTTCTCAGCTGTGGCTAATGATGGGAATCAGGGCCTCTTCCTTCCCTGTAAGCCATGCAACCCATGTTTCTCTCTTCTCCATTCCCCCCTTCATGCCCTAGGATGAAGAAGAGGTGGGCCTGGGTCTTCTTCCGGACTCCCTCTTCCATGTTCTGCCCAGCCAGTTTCCTCCACAACCAACGGAGACACACTCCCACTCCCTGTCAGCTGTTCATCTTCCTCCTTGGAATTCAGATTCCGACAAGGGCATGACATCTCTCTTTAGTATATTGGGAGAGATCTTAATAAGAAGGGAACATTTAGTGACTCTCTAAAATATAAATGATAAATTCTACTGGTTCTAGTTTGCAGCAATAAAATTGTGTCCCCCATATCTGAATGCACCAATTATCACATTAAGCAAGAGGAAAACCTTCTGTGCACCAATTCCACCTGCACTTTTTACAACTTTGTAAACACCAAACTAAAAGACTCAAGGTCCATCCCACCCCTGATAGGACCTAATGGTAAAGACTGCAATGACGACACCATTAAAGCCAACATCTTTAACACATTCTTTGGCTCAGTATTTGTAAACAGCAATGGATCATGCCCAATATTTCCTAGCCGAACCACAGACAACTACAACGATCTAATACATATTGATTTTACAGAAGACAATGTTGAAAAAGAACTACACAATCTAAAAACAACTCTATTGGACCAGATGGAATATGTGCCTACTTCTTAAAAAAGCTATCCACTGCCATAGCCGAACCTCTAAGCATAATCTTTGAAAAATCTTTCAGGACCAGCTCCTTGCCTAACCTATGGTCACAAGCCACGGTCATCCCCATCTTCAAAAAGGGAGACCCCAGCCTAGTTGAAAATTATAGACCAATCTCCTTATGCTGCGTCACCTGTAAAGTCATGAAATCAATTATTAACCAATTCATTATCCTCCACTTAAAGACAAACAATCTACTCTCTAATAACAATTTGGTTTCAGAAAAAAACCAATCCTGTCCTGTAATCTGCAACTCTTACACTGCAAAAACATATGGACTACACAACATGATCAGGGCAAAGCAATAGACACAATCCTGAAAGACTTCTGTAAAGCCTTTGATTCAGTGGTACACGACAAACTACTCCTAAAACTAAAATCTTATGGTATCTCTGGACACCTGCATAACTGGATAGAAGCATTCCTGTCAAACAGACAACAAATGGTCAAAATAGGGAGTGTCCTATCAAATTCTGTACCTGTCAATAGTGGTGTCCCCCAAGGCAATGTTCCAGGACCAACTCCCTTCATACTCTACATAAATGACCTTTGTGATCATATTAAGAGCAATTGTGTTCTTTTCGCTGATGATGTAAAGCTGTTCAATACCACAGACAATACTGCTACCCTTCAGAAAGATCTTGACTATGTATCAGAATGGTCAAACAAATGGCAACTTCAAATCTCAACGAATAAATGCTCTGTCTTACATATTGGCAAAAAAAAATCAGAAAATAAAATACAAGCTGAATAGTCAAGATCTTGTTGATGATCCAAGCTCTGTAAAGGACCTTGGAATACTCATCTCTAATGATTTAAGTGCTAGAGCCCACTGTAACTATATAGCCAAAAAGGCATTAAGAGTTGTTATCCTAATCTTACATAGCTTTTTCTCTGGCAATATCACACTACTAACTAGAGCATACAAAACATTTGCTAGACCAATACTCGAATACAGCTCATCGGTCTGGAACCCACATTATGTATCTGATATTAGCACAGTTGAGAAAGTCCAGAAATATTTCACAGGAAGAGTTCTCCATTCCTCTACTTGTTGCAGAACACCTTATGTCACCAGACTCGAAATTCTAGACCTAGGAAAGCTAGAACTATTCTGCCTTCAGTCTGATATAAGTATAGTATATAAAATTATACATTGCAACATCCTACCTGTCAATGAATACTTCAGCTTCAACCATAACAACACAAGAGCACACAATAGATACAAACTCACGGTTAACCGCACCAAACTTGATTGCAGGAAATACGACTTCAGCAACAGAGTGGTTAATGTTTGGAATACTCTACCTGACTCTGTAGTTTCTTCCCCAAAGCCCAAAAACTTTAACCTTAGACTGTCTACTATTGACCTCACCCCTTTCCTAAGAGGTCTGTAGGGGGCGTGCATAAGCGCACCAATGTGCCTACCGTCCCTGTCCTAGTGTTTCTTTTATTTTTCTTATATGTACCCATTTCATGTATTCATAACTATGTATATACTTATACCTATTATCTTGTAAGCAATTGACAAATTAAATAAATAAATAAATAAAAAATATCATAATATAAAGCAAACATATTCCATGGAGCTTTCCTTTTAATGGTACTACTATCACTTCTAAACAATTTAAGGATGATGGAAGAAGAATTCTTTCCCTTACACAAATTTGGAAAAATTACACACATTTCTCTATCAAGACTAATAATAATTTTGGAACAGGATTTGTGCCTGTATTATTATCATTATTTCCTCCTTCTACATGTGCCCCTCCTCTAATATTTTAAAATAGCTTTTAAAAAATATACATAACTATGAGAAAGAGAAGAAAGACAAAATGTTGGTGTTTCGTGCACTGACAATGAAAGTTACAAAATGCAGAAGAGAAGCATAATGTTGAGGAAGAAGTTAGAAGTGAATGGTATTTTTGCCAAATGGTACCAAATGGGTGATAAGCTTCTGATTATGGTGACAAATACTTCAGTGTGATAAACACAAAAAGAGCACTGTTAGCCTCCTTTAATAGCTTTGTCTCTCATAGTGATTCTTCTGACCACTTGCCAATTGAAGTGAGGAATAAAGGTAATTATTAGGATAGTTTGGGAATGCAAGAATACCTTTGGAAAATAATATTGCTGTACATTTTTGCCATTCTTGAATACTTCTATTAATTCCTGTCATGTTTTTCCCTTCAGCTTCATCACTACCTGAAAAAAGTTTCATTTAACAACAGTTTTGAAGAAAAAAATTTCTTTGACCATAATGGGAAGGTTGCAACTGGTTTTGATATCATCAACTGGGTCACCTTCCAAAATCTATCCTTTCTTAGGGTCAAAGTTGGAAAAGTAGATCCATCAGTTCAATTTGAAAGCCTTCTCTCTCTATCAGCAGATAATATTGACGGGCCCAATATTTTTAACCAGGTAACATTTATTCATTTTTTTAAGAATGGTTCACTTCACATACTTCAGCTGATATTTAAATGGCTCACTTGAACAGATGCACAAATTAAGGAATCAAGTACATGAAAGGCAAAATTCTTCATACACAGGATTTCAAAGAGGATTTTGCCTAAGAAAAATTAATTTGATATGCTCCTCCTTGAGAGTTAAGTAACACAAATCTTTTATATTTATCAAATAAACAAGAGACTTTTCTATTTACATACCTGATTATTCTAGAAGGATGTTTTAAGGAGTAAACTAAGCCTAGTAAACTAACAAAAAAATTATTGATAATTCTAATAAAAAAAGGAAAGGAAATATTCCTCTAAAATGGCAATGTCTTAGATTGCTAATGTTTAAATTCTAAATATATTGCTTTTTCCTTTACTAACAGACATATCAAATTAATTTTTCTTAGGCAAAATCCTCTTTGAAATCCTGTGTATGAAGAATTTTGCCTTTCATGTACTTGATTCCTTAATTTGTGCATCTGTTCAAGTGAGCCATTTAAATATCAGCTGAAGTATGTGAAGTGAACCATTCTTAAAAAAATGAATAAATGTTACCTGGTTAAAAATATTGGGCCCATCAATATTATCTGCTGATAGAAAGAGAAGGCTTTCAAATTGAACTTCTTTCTCTGTGCAATGATCATTGCTCCTTGGGGTACAGCAAGATCAAAATAGAAGGGAAGCCATTTTGCTGTTATAAATGCCTTCTTTGCCCAGAAGGTAAAATTGCCAACCAGACAGGTAAGAGATTCCATGAAAGAAAAGTTCATAGCTTATAGTTCTGAAAGGGAATAGGTTCAAAATACAATCATCCCTACAGATCCTAAAAAAAGAATTTTTTTTAACAGAACATTCCTGAGATTGTCCCAGGTAAAGATGGCTCCAACTCACAAATATGAAATCAAACAAGGATAAATTGGGTAAACTGAAATACTGTATAGTGAACATAAAAGGTAATCCATAGAGATCCATGCATATACCAGGCACTGCAGAGATCAATACAGTGGCCAATAGATTTGAAGAGATCAGTCTACACTGCAGTATGATAAGGAGAGAGGGAGAGACTTAAGAGAGTGATCAAATTAAAGCACAATATTTATAAATTCCAATACTTGCAAAACAATACTCAGGATCATTTCACCTAAGGTAGAATCCTGTATACCAAATGTTCAGGCTAGCTTTACCAAAAGACATTATCGACATTATTGATTATGCATTCTTATAATTGTGAAAGGCAAAGAACACTAAAAGAAGTCACTATGTTCTTCATTGATTGCATTCTATTTCTGTGACAATCCTTGCCCTATGGAACATTCTCCCCCATGAGACTATTATTGTTGGTGTTGTTTTATTAGTGATATTGTTTTAATTTTTGACTGTTAGATATCTGGAGTTTGGTCTAAGATGAGCAGCTACATACATGTTTTAAACCAATTAGTAAAATATGCATTATGTGAAGATCAAGGGGAAGATAATCAGCAAAAAGGCAAATGGATTCAGAAGAAAGATGCTTGAGAAACAAACTATTACAAAAATTGTGCATGCGGTGTAATATCAAGGTTTGTTTCCTCTAAAGCAATAGTATGAGATTCAATCAAATATCAAATGTGCATATCAAATCATATCATTTCACACCATGTCACAGTATTTTCTAAGGAGTTGATATCAGTCAATTCAGTCAATATAATGAAGGTGAGTCCTGTAATACAATACTTCTGAATTTTGAGGAAGCCTGAGCTGACACATTTTTTTCCTCTTTTAGATTTAGATGACTGTTTCTCATGTCTGGAAGAAAAGTACCCTAACAAGGCCCAAACTCTGTGTATTAAAAAACACACAGTCTTCTTGTCTTACAAAGAACCCTTGGGAATCAACTTGACCAGTGTTGCTTTCCTCTTTTCTTTCATCTCAGTTGTGGTGTTGGGGATCTTCATTAAACACCAGGACACACCCATTGTCAAAGCTAACAACAGAAACCTCACCTATATTCTTATTGCTCTTCTGTTTTCTTTCCTTTGTGTTTTGCTCTTTATTGGGCAACCAGAGCAAATAAAATGTTTTATGTGACAAACTGCTTTTGGAATCAGCTTCTCTGTTGCCCTTTCTTGTATATTGGAGAAAACCACAATAGTTGTTCTTGCTTTCATGGCCACCAAGCCAGGTTCCAAAATGAGGAAATGGGTGGGGAAAAGCCTGGATAATATCATTGTCCTATCTTGCTCCCTAGTGCAAATCACCATTTGTAGTATATGGTTAACAACTTCTCCTCCATTCCCAGATTCAGACATGCACTCAATATCTGATAAAATTTTCCTAGAATGTAATGAAGGTTGAGCCTACATATTTTATATTGTCCTTGGCTATATGGGTTTTTTGAGTGCTATCAGCTTCATGGTGGCCTTCCTTGCCAGGAAGTTACCTGATAGCTTTAATGAAGCCAAATTTATCACCTTCAGCATGTTTGTCTTTTGTAGTGTCTGGGTGTCATTTGTTCCTACCTATTTGAGCACCAAGGGGGGCTGTGGTAGCTGTGGTAGCTGTGGAGATCTTCTCCATTTTGGCCTCTGCAACTGGATTACTGGGCTTCATCTTTTCCCCCAAATGTTACATTATTGTGCTGAGACCTGATTTGAATAGGAAGGAACAACTTGTAAAGAAACAAAAGTAAACTTAAATTCCAGGTTTCTTTTATTATTATTTATTTATGTATTTAGCATTTTACTTCTTAGTCTGTAGTTCAAGCTTTATTCAGATGAACTGGTTTAAATTTGGTTAAGTTTGTTAAGATACAATTTTTTTAACTTAAAATAATCCATGTATGCACTGCAGTGTTGGGATGCAGCCAGTTCACACTAGTTCTAGTGAACTGGTAGCTTCAACGATCAGTTGGCCCTGCCTACCTGCTCCTGCTGTTTCCTGTCCTATTTTCCTGTTTTTTTTTAGCTCAGCTGATTTGTATGGCAGAGCTGTTTTACTCACCAGCACTGACATAGAAGGTAGGTTTTTAAGCTTAAAATGAGTAGTTTTTGAATTCTGTGTGCATGCTCTCATAGAACTGGTAGTAAAAAAATTTGAATCCCACCAATGATGCACTGCATAAGAAACACAACTACTTCATTATCTTAGCAGTAGATACATTTTCTTAAAAAAAAATAGGACTAGCCATATATTAATCTTTCATGTATTTATATTTGATGTCAACTATTCTAGGCAGTTAAATGTTACATTATGTAGAAAAAGATCAGTTTGAGGAAAAATCTCACTTCCACACAAACTATTGAGTTTTCAAATTAGAATTCCAGAGGGGGAAAAAGATTGAAAACTCCCTGCCCCTTCTTCCCAGCTTTTCTCTGAATTCACAAAATGCTTTTTCCAGCGATTACTTTTTTTTATTTTTGTCAACAATACAAAACCATGTATATATGGTTCATATATATTCAATGAGTCCATCATTATATCAGACATTTTAACACCAGAAAACAATAAAATCTATATTGCAGTTATTATAATAAATATAGAAATAGAATAACATAAAGATGGATATTTTAATGAAATGTTTAAAACAAACAAGCACAAATTGGAATAATTAGGTTATCTAAGTACCACAAAGAGAACAAAAGAGAAGAGTATTTTCCCACTGATCTATATGAATTTCAAATTTCATTGTATTTGTAGAATGCAATGACAATAAAGGTATTCTATTCTATGTAGTACACTAGAACATGGCTGAAGAAAAAGAACAAAGAAAGAGCTTATAAAACTGGAAAACTATAGAAACTCACTACAAATGTTTATAAGAGCTATATAAATATAATAGCATAAAAAGGAATAAATTAATCTTGTTAGAAGAATTGTATATTTTTCCCAATAATAAACAATAAGGTTGTATTCTCTCTCTGTACATCAGGACTAGTATTCCAGGGATTCAGACCAGTTTGGGAGAACCTCTAGGGAAAATTTTAAGCGGTTCATAGAACCAGTAGGGAAAATTCTGACTGGCCCTACCCACCAGCCTCCACTCTTGATAGAACAATGGGAAAACATACATTTGAAAGAATTGAAATTCACACTATGGAATTGTGGGAAGAAATATCCATCTGGTTCAGTTCCAAGCTGGGATTAAGACCCTGGAAACAAAATGGAGGCTGATTGGAAAGATGATTTAATGATGAAGCAGAACCAGTAAGCACATGGTTCTGGTGCAGCTGACCACATGGAGTTGAGAGTGGGGGGTGGGTTTATACCTTCTCTTGAGCTTTGCACTTGAGTTTCCTGTTCCTGTGCAAAAACATGTATTCTATTGGCTGTTGTCAGACTCACATGGAGCCATGTAGGGGTTATGTAGGGGTCATGGCTGGCTCTATAGACAAGGTACAAATCCTAGGAGTTGTCTGAGCTCCCAGGTTTGGTTAAAATTTGGATGGCTCTGATATGATGCAATGACTGAAATACCCTTAGGAATTTGTGCAATGTAGTGAGCTCTGTGTCTTCTGCTAAATGGTAGTGGGTTATTACCAGGGGTGGGATTCTACCAGGTTGCACCTATTCACTTGAACCACTTGTTAACATTCTAAGCAGTTCAGGGAACCAGTTGTTAGAAGAAATTACTGGTCTAATCCTGTAAGAAAGGCAGGAAGGAAACATTCTGGTGTTGCTTACAAAAACTGCCTCTCCATTAACCCTTATTACATGCTTGGCAGGACTAGACTTCCTGTCTCAGGAACATCTCTGGAGTTTTTTTTTCTTCCTTTGCTGGTATTTTGCTTGTGTGGAGTGACCATTCAAAGTTACAATGGCACTGAAAAAAGTGACTTATGACCATTTTCCACACTTACAACTGTTGCAGCATCCCCACAGTCATGAGAAGCCAGGCGAGGAGATGTGTGCCTTGATGTGAATGATATTGAGTTGGCCGCGCTCAGCCAATAACATGACCACCAAGCCACGTCCACCTAGTCACATGACCACCAAGCCATGCTTACCAACTAAGCCACGGCCATAGAACTGGTTGTTAAAAATTTTAATCCCACCTGTGATGACCCAGAGTATATCAGAAATATAACAAAACCAAAAATGTAACTAAAAGTCCTATAATGCCTTCAATTTGGCTTCACTGTTTAATTGTTCACAGTGGAGGAGTAAACTATTTTCAAAATAACATTTCAAAGGGAAAGCTCAAATTCCAAGAACCAATAACGAAGCAAAAACCGCACTGAATAAAGTTCCACGACAGACCAGGATAGACAATTGCCCACTTCAGGAAGATAATGGGAACAGTCTGTTGGAAGAATGCTAACCAAGATAAACTTTCTTTAGGAATAAAACACTAAATTGTCTCCAGCATCTATTAGCACTCAGGTCCAACTTTTTATGCAGATCTCACACCTGCAATCCATGAAGAGGATCATGGCCCTCTCCTCCTGAGTAGACCACATTTTACCCTAATCCTCTTCTCCCTGTGTGCCTTAGGATGGATAGTTGATGGGCCTGGGTCTCCTCTGACTGCTCAGCCAGTCTCTGCCCTTCCCCAGCCTCCTCCACCACCTCTGGAGCCACACTTCCATTCCCTGTTGACTGTTCTTCCTCTTCCTCAGAGTCAGTCTCCACCAGTGGCATGACCTCCACCGCTGGTTATTACATCCTGAGGGATCATGTCCTGTTCTTCTTAATCCCATCATCCTGAAGCTTAAGGTATTTTATTTTGCAGATAAGCTTCCCAGTCTTTCTTAATGGGCACAAAACATCTGCTGTTTGGGGAGGGGCTATTAAGAGTGAGTCTGCTTCCTGCCTCTAAAAAAACATGTTTCTCCATTTATCATTTAGGGAAATATTCTGCCTTTTTAAATATTACTCAAAATATTTCATTCTTCTAGGAGGGGGAGTTGCTTCCCACAGTATTTAAAAGAGAAACTTTATAAAATGATGTACTAGTGATATATAACATCAGAAAAATTATTTAGAATGTATAAAGATGCTTTCCATTTATGTTGGAAATGTGGACAATGTGAGTGGTCATGCTAATATGCTTGGTGTCAGGGTTCCAGCAGAAAGTATTTTGTTTTGTCTACAAAATCCCATACATTACAGTAAGAAAGAAATTATGATGTAACTTTAGAGAGTAAAATATAAACATATCTATGTATTTTAACTGCTGTTAGAAGGGAAGTCATATTTTTATGACTATCTCCATTTATTCTTCTTTCTGCTCTATTTATTTTGCTTTATTTATTTTTCACTTTTTTTCCTTATTTTTCATTTCTTCAATTCAAAATTGATTCAAAATTGTTTTTATTCTGTTGAAAACTTTTTTAAATTTTAATTTATATAGTATAAATATAAATATTTAAAGGATTGTTAACCGGACAAAAGTAACATTCTTTTGATGATGTAAAACCATGAACAATTTCTGATAGACAATCAAGCTTTTTAATTCAATGTGGTTATTTTCTCATTTTAGAAGCCGACTTCAATTGCAAAACTATTTTAAATTTCATGCCATTTATTGTATATGAATATAAACTCAGGGAAAGTTGTTTGTTTTTCTTCTTTTTCTTATTTATTTATTTTTCCTTGGTTTTCTTTGCCTTTGAGAGCAATCTGCTGCTCTCAATCTGTTTTGGATGAAAGCTACAAACCATTCACACCAATGTGGGATCAATTAATTTTTGCTGCAATTTTGGAAAGCATTGATCAAGAGATGTGCCCCATAATTTACCATGTTTAATTCTACTCCAATTGACTCCAGGGAGTTCCAAAGAGCAGAGCAAAACAGGAACATACCCAACCCAGGCTGACTGATGTTATTAATATTCCTTGTTACTAAGCATATTCAAATATGAAACTTGAAGACCAAGTTGCATGAGTCTGACTGTTTTTCTTATACTTTTCTGCATTCAGGTCAACAAAGAGAAAAAGCCAAAATGTTAGATTGTCCCACATATACATTAAGGATCATTTTGGCAAATCACTGATATGATTTGCTATGTTACTCTTCAGGTTGTGGGTGATAATATTACTCCCTCAGATCATATGCCATGATACTAAATGCATCATCAACAAACCTAGTATTAAATACAAATCTTATCATTCAGGTGATCTCATCATTGGTGGCATTGTTTCTCTGATCTACATGATGTCTAATCTGATTACCTTCAAAAGAATTCCATCTGAAGAACTTCTTCTATGTGGTTATCCTTCTCAATTATACAGCCTGCCAAATCTAGCTGAATAATCAGTCAAGGTATTTTGGGAAATGCATAAATGTTTGAAATATAACTTTGATTTCCTTTCAATTATCCTTCTCTGCTCAGAGATTCTAAACTATTTATCACATGTTAGCTTTGAGATCGGTCTGGTCAACATATTTTTGGGAGCACATAAATGACTGAAATATAACTTTCATCTCTTATCAGTTAATCATACTGTCCTCAGAGTTTCTACTCTATCACTTATATATTTCATAATAAATGGTTAGAAGCAAATTTGTGCTTCATTTCAGCCTCATAATATTTCCAGATATATACTTGCCTTGCTCTCACTTAATTGATACCTGATTTTCCCCCAACTCTGCTTCCTGGATCTGCTATGCTCAGACCTACACTTCTATGGCACAAAAAAAATTGAGCAGAGTATAAACACAAGCCATCACTTTTTCTGTAGTCAAAGTCTGTTGACAGCAAAGAGAGAATAACTTAGGAGCTGAAAATTCTTTATTTCGATATTTTAGATATTGCCATACTAATGTACTCCAATGTACAACATTGGACCTTTCACAATGAGGTTACATACAAACATACATTGCTACAAAGAAGTTATTTGCCAAATATCTGTATTTCACTCATGAAACCTGTGAGGACAATTATTTTCTAGATGCTGTTTTTCTTTGAGGCCATAGACTTTTTAACAAAGAGTATTAAACTGAAATGCAATAAGTGCTCTGTGTGGAAATGCAAATGTTGTGACAGAGACATTATTCTGTCTTGAAGTTTGTTTCTACAGAACTACTTGCATATCTTAACCTTGATCTTTGCTGTAAAGGAAATCAATGAAAATCCCCAGATCTTGCCAAACATCACTTTGGGCTTTGGAATATCTAACAGCTATTTCATGGCAGCCTGGACCTACCTTGCTTCTATTGAGCTTCTTTCTTCACATGTTAGTTGTGTTCCCAACTACAAATGTAGTATCCACAAAAACTCAATTTGTGTTATTGCAGGACCCAATTCTCATATCTATCAAGTTATGGCAGATATTCTTAGCATTTACAAGATTCCACTGGTAAGACTTAAAAAAACAACCCATATTTGTGTTATATCTGATATCTGTGTTCCTGTTTAATGAAATTTTCTCTGTTGGTTATTCCATCACTGGAGATTTTCAAGGAAAGTTGAAAATTATATGTTAGATTTTGACCTTTGGCAGGGTGTTTGAGTAGAAGGTCACCATGATTCTTTTAAGCCTATAATCCTTGGTTCTAAAAAAGAAAGTTTATCTAATCTAGTTGGCACTGGTTATTCATAATGGTGAAGAAAAATTTATCAAATATCTTTTCTTCAACCTGTACTTTTAGAAAATGATGGTGTTTCTTATGAAATTGTTGTAGAGAGGTTAACTCTTCTATAGCAAATTTTGTGAAATCATGAGAGACTAACAGGATCTTTTAGGCTAATATTAAAGTACTGTTAAAGTAAAGGTAGTAAAGATTTTTGCTTCTTATGTAGACTGTATCTAAGAACTAACATAAATTCTACATTTATGAAAGTATTTTACATTTTAATATGTGTAGTTTAAATGTTTTAATTTTTTTTACTTGTTTTATAATGTGTAAGCCACCCAGAATCACCTTGCAGGGGAGATGGGCAGCATAAAAATGCAATAAATTTTTTCTTTGAAGATGTTTCGTTCCTCGTCCAAGAAGCTTCTTCAGTCCTGATGGGATGGTGGGACTGCATTCTTGGATGAGAAGACAAATGTCTTCAAAAAATAAAAATAAAAAAACAAGCAAATTCAGTTGCCTCCTGTTGTAGAGCGAGGGAATAGACAAGGCTTAGACCAGAGCATACAAGTAACAGTCTTTATTCGGGGAATAAAGGGTTGTCGCATCTGCCAGCTAACAAGGCAGACTGCAAGCGAACAACGGCTGGCTCTGCTCGACAGCCGGCTTTTATAGCCGACTGTCAAATGGAGCCAACCAATGGGAGCTGCTGGTGCTCCCGCTCAAACAGCGGACCTGGTTGGGGACTCCAACCAGTCCTAAAGACATAACACTCCTCTCCCCTAGCTGGGAACATGCATAGTCTTTGAGATACGTGGGTGGATTGCGTTGGCGACCGGAACGTCGTGGTTCTGGGAAACTGCTGGTGGGCATCGAGTCCATGGAACAGGGCTCTGAGGTCGCCGGGGTATCAACTTGGCTTGGCATGGGATCTTGGGACTGGAATGACTCCCCTCGTTCGGGCTGGCTCGGGAAACCATCTCGGTCCGGATGACTGGTGCTCCTGCTGGGTGGACGAGGTGGAGAATCGAGTTGGCAGTCCGGATCTACTCTAGGCTCACTCTGTTCGATTGGGAATGTCTGGTCCCTCAGGGAGCCTCCATCTGGAACTTGGATGGGAACTCGAGGGCTGGTCGGTGGATTCGGTTCAGCGTAGGTCAGGCTGTTCCGCCGTCTCCTTAGTTGGTCCAGGTGTCTCCGCCATACGCGACCATCCTCCAATTGGACCCGATAGGATCTTGGACCCGTGACGGCCACGATCTGCCCTGGCACCCACAACGGATCTCCTGCGTAGTTCCTTGCAAAAACTGAGTCCTGCAAGGCAAAGTCTCTGGCCTGGCTGTCAGACCCTAACGGGGTGTCAGGACAGTAATGGGGGTGCAGTTTGTCTAGAGTAGTCCTTAAGCGTCTCCCCATTAACAGTTCGGCCGGGGATTTATTAGTGCTCGTGCATGGTGTTGTATGCTGGCTGAGGAGAAAACGAGATAACTTGGAATGCCAGTTTTCCTGACCGAATCTGGCTAGTGCCTCCTTAGCTGACCTGACAGCTCTCTCCGCCATCCCATTGCTAGCAGGGTGAAACGGGGCCGTGAGGATGTGTCTGATGCCCAGATTCGCGACATACATGCTAAATTCACAGGATGTGAACTGTGGGCCATTGTCGGAGACCAGCGTGTCCGGAAGCCCATGAGTTACGAAAAGCCGGGTCAGGGCTTTAACAACTGCCTGTGTGGTGGTTGTGGGAAGTAAGGCCACATCTATCCACTTAGAATAAGAGTCCACAACCACTAAGAACGTTTTGCCATGCACAGGCCCGGCCAGGTCGATGTGTAACTGTGACCATGGGGCATTGGCGCTCTCCCACTTGGTGGGTGCGGCGGCTGGTGGGGCTGCTCTAGACTCTTGACATGGTTGGCATGAGCTTACCCAATTGGCGATCTGATCATCCATCCCGGGCCACCATACGTAACTGCGAGTCAATGCCTTCATTCGCACGATGCCTGGGTGGCCCTCGTGCAGCACCTTCAATATGGGCACGCGAAGAGTGGTTGGGATGATGACTCTGGTACCCCACAGCAGGCATCCCTGGAGTTTTGATAATTCCTGTTGGCATGTTTTAAAGGGGGTAAAATCAACTGAACACTTTGTTTCCGGCCACCCTCCCACCCAGTCCAGAACCTGGGTGAGTATTTTATCTTTTTGGAGTGTGCTGCGATGTCATCTGCGATCACTGGTAGCTTGAGTTCGTTGACTTGAAGATTGCGTGCACGGAGCGGGGTCCTCAACTGGAGTCGGCAAGGGCAGCGGCTGAGGGCATCTGCGTGGCTTAAAGTCTTACCTGGGCGATAGACCAATTTGAGCGAGTAGGCTGCCAGGAACAAGGTCCATCTTGTCATCCTGGGGACAGTACCTGTGGGTTGCCTGTCCCCGATAAAAGGCCCAAAAGCGGCTTGTGATCAGTAATGAGTTCGAAATGGTGGCCGAAGAGAAATTCGTGGAATTTTTAACTGCCGCTACTGCAGCCAGGGCCTCTTTATCAATCTGGCTGTAGTTTCTTTCAGTCATGGAGAAAGTCCTGGAGAAAAAGGCAATTGGTGCCTCGGAGCCATTGGGAAGTCTGTGACTTAGGACAGCTCCTATCCCAAAAGGGGATGCGTCAGTGGCTAGGACCAAGGGAAGGCGTTGGTCGAACTGCATTAAAACGGCTTCTGAGGTGAGTAGTGATTTGACTGCTTTAAATGCATGGGATTCTGTGGGTCCCCAGTGCCACGGAGTGTCTTTATCTAATAACCTGTGCAAAGGTTCAGCGACTGATGCTTTGTGGGGTAGGAACGAAGCGTAGAAATTTAATAACCCCAGGAAGGCTTGTAGCTCCGTTTTGTTGGTAGGTGTGGGTGCCTCGTGGATGGCTTTTACTTTTGACTCTACTGGGTGGATGCCTGAGGCGTCTAACCTATATCCTGTCTAGTGGTGATGGTGCACTTCTCCCGTTTGAGCTTGAGACCATGCTGTCTAAACTTCTCTAATACTGCCCTGACCCTCTGGAGGAGTTGGGGCCTGTCCATAGCTGAGACCAAAATATCGTCAAAATAGGGAACTACTCCTGGAAGACCTTGGAGAATTCTCTCCATTAGTGACTGAAAAATACCTGGGGCCACGCTAACGCCAAATTGGAGGTGTTTACACCTGAATGCCCCTCTATGTGTTACTATGGTTTGTAAATCTGCAGTGTGGCTGTTGACAGGGAACTGCTGGTATGCCTGTGACATGTCTAGCTTGGCAAAGATGGTGCCGGGTTCGAATGTGTGCAACAGGTGCTGGATGACCAGAACAGGGTATGCGCTAACCTGAAGATAACGGTTGAGAGTCGTCTTATAGTCAGCACAAATTCTCAGGCTACCATCCTTTTTTTTAGAGGGGTGACTATGGGGGTCTCCCATTTGGCGAAATCTGTGGGTTCTATTACCCCTTGTTCGAGAAGTTTGTCTAGTTCCGCGTCCAATTTGGGGCGAATAGCAAAAGGTACTCTGCGAAATTTTAGGTGGACGGGAACTGCCTGGGGGTCTACGGAGAAAGAGATGGGCGTGCCATTATAGCAACCCAGCTTGCTGCTAAAGACGTCGGAATAGTCTGAGAATAATGTGTCAACATCTGAAGTTGAGACAGCATGAATCCCTGTTATATTAAGGCCAAGAGAGGGGAACCAATCTAACCCCAACAGACTAGGGAGGGCACCATTAACCACCACTAAAGGCAAATGGCCTTTAACAAGGAACTTGCCTTTCCCGAGGACAGGGATGTTCTTGCCTTGGTAGTCTCTCCCCTTTTGGGTGACATAAATATGTAATGCCTTTACATTCTAAACCCATATTTTTCACAACTCTCTAGATGCTTAATAGCACCTTGGGCTTTAGTAAAATGATCAGCTACATTGTCCTCCGACATGCAGTACTCCAGCTGTATCAATTTACTCTGTACAGATTGTCTTACATTAAGATACCTCAAATCTGTATGTTTACTTCTCGTTTTAACTGCAATATTAGTGGCCATTTGAATTGCTGCCTGATTATCTTCATGTACTACTACAGGGTAATTTACAGTTATACCCATATCCTTCAACATTTGTTTGTACATAATCAACTCAGTACACAATAAAGATAAACAGGAGAATTCTGCCTCCATAGTAGACAAACTTATATGCTGTTGCCTTATTGACTTCCAGCCTATTAACGTCTTACCCAGCATTATGGCTGTTCCTGAAGTCGACTTTCTAGTATCTCTTTCTGCTGCAAAACTAGCATCTGCATAAGCACTCAATATGAGATCACCTTTTGGTTCTAAATACAGTGCATGGTGTAATGTACCTTTAAGATATCTTAGGATTCTTTTCAATGCTATCCAGTGACATTGAAGCGGATCATTATTGTGTCGTGCCAGCTGATTAATACTAAAAGCAATATCTGGCCTTGACCAATTGCTAATATATGATAAGCTACCAATCAAGGATTGATACAGTTCCTTATCAAACTTGGGACTTTGTGTATCCATTTTGCAAATATCCTGACGCATTGGAGTCTTTGCAGGCTTACAAAGTTCCATCTTATAATCTATTAGCAATTTAGATATCTTATCTTCCTGAGATATCTTAAAACCTTTCTGTGTTCTCAGTATATTCAAACCTAGATATCTCTTTATCTCCCCTAATTGCTTGATTTTTACCTTCTTGGCTAATGATGTTATTATTTCATTTGCTTCATCATTAGTCTTAGTTATCAGAGCAATATCATCAGTAAACAACAATAATAATGATATTTTCCCATTCTTTTCTCTCTTAAACAGACATGGGTCGGCTAAACCAGCTTTAAATCCTATATTGGTCAGTTCCTTCACAATATACTGGTTCCATTCGTAGCCCGATTGTTTAAGACCATAAAGGCTCTTCTTTAATAACCAACAATCATTATCATTATTATTGTCTCCTTTAAATCCATTAGGCCTTTTCATATACACAGTATGTCTTAGTGGAGCATGCAAGTAAGCAGTTTCCACATCTAAATGGTTAACTATATATTGCTTGCTTGCTGCCCATACTAATGCTGCCCTTAAAGTTGCTGCTTTCAGACTAGGTGCAAATACTTCATCATAGTCTTTTGCACTTTGTCTAAAGCCTTGGGCTACTAGCCTTGCCTTATGGATTGTGTTTCCATCCTTGTCTGTTTTTATTTTAAAAATCCACTTGCAGCCAATGGGTTTTTCATTACTAGGTAATCTCACGTTTTCATACACTTTCATATCCTTCAGAGACTTCAATTCTTTATTAATTGCTGCATACCATTTTTCTTTCTCTTTAGAAAGATATCTTCTAATCTCATCCACAGTATTTGGGATTCTATTTTCCTGGCACACTGTATTAGCCTGGTATCTATCAGGCGGTCTAGATATATGTGTAGTCCTTCTGGGTATTACTGGGCTTGGTTGAGTTACTACCTGTTCCTCATCTTCAGCTATTTCTTCCTCTAGGGGCTGTGCTTCATCCTGTACTTCTTCCTTTACATTATTTTTAAAGTTACAGGGATACTTAATGGGATTTCTGTAGGATTCAATAACCACCTCGTTATTGTTATCCTGCTCTAAATTATCCCATCCTACGTGCTCTAGAAATTGGGCATTGGCACTACATAACACCTTAGATGTGCCTTTCTCCCAAAATCTATATGCCCTATGGTTAGCTTGGTAACCAACGAAGAATAATTGTTTAGCTCTATGTTGCCCTTTACGCCTGAGTTGTGTAGGGATATGCACCCATGCTGGTGCACCAAATGTGTGCAGGTAACTCAAATCAGGCTTCCTGCCATGCCACATGGTGAATGGTATTTCACCAGTGGTTGAGTTAACAACATTATTTAATAAATTATTAGCACACATTATGGCCTCCCCCCACAAAGAATCAGGTAACCCAGAATCAGTTAACATAGTACGGGTCATTGCCTGCAGAGTTTGGCCTCGCCTTTCAACATATGCATTGTGCTGTGGTCTGTATGGTGCAGATGTCTTGTGAGCTATTCCAGCTGCCTTTAACCTATTCTGGAATTTGCTATTAACAAATTCCGTACCGTTATCTGTCACCAGGGTTATAATTTGCCGTTTGGTTTTTCTTTCAGCAAACTTTAACCAGTTGAAGAAATGTTGATATGTTTCAGTTTTGCTTTTCATTAGGTAGCAAAACCCATATCTAGAGTAATGGTCCATAATGCTCAGTATATATCGAGCACCCCCCATACTGGGTTTCTTTGGACCTATAATGTCTGCAAATACTACTTCTAAAGGTTCTTTAGTTTTAAAACCATTTAGCCTATTTGCAGGCAATATTTTACTCTTATCTTCACAACAGACATTACAACGCAAATACTTATCACAGGGTTTTAACCTTATACCTTCAGATAACTCTACTGTACGTTTTAGCATTTTAAAATTTACATGCCCCAAACGCCTATGCAATAAATGGATACATTCATCATGAGGCTTGGTATTGTTAAATACAGTCTGTGCCTCCCCTTTCTTACTATCATGTAAGATATACAATGTTCCATTTAAAGCTGCAGTTACCTTCTTGTTATCCCTTTCCAGTATGCACTTATTATTCTTAAATGTAACTACATATCCTAGTTTATCTAATACTCTTACAGAAAGTAAGTTCATCTTTAACTGTGGTACATACAACATTTTTATATTCTGGTTTAAACATGGACAATAAGCAATACCTTCACCCTTGGCCTTGAGGTGCCAACCATTGGCGAGTGATATACGTTGTGAGCTTGTAGACATTTTTATAAACTTTGTCTTATCTCTCGTGATGCAGTGGGATGCACCACTGTCCACCACCCATAAATCATTCTTCATATCACAATTGCCAAACATGGCCAGTTCAAAGGATTTCTTTGGCTTCTTTAAATTCTGGCTTTTTTCTTTTCTGCAGAATCTTGCCAAATGTCCTCTGCCTCCACAATTAAAACACTTTTTAATTGTGTATGCCGTCGAAGATAACTTCTCTTCTTCCGGGTGCTTTGCTTTACACAGCTGGTTTCTTTCAGGCTTTGAAGATAATTTCTCTTCCTTATTAGTCTTATCTTCCCTCAGCTGGTCACGTTCAAACCTTCTCCTGGCTTCTTCTAATAGCCTGCCGGTAATCTCAGTTACTGATAAACTGTCTTTTGGCAATACCTCTAATGCAGTCACAAAATCATCATAGCTTCGATCCAAAGAAGACAGTATGATGTATACTTGTTGCAACTCATTAAATATAAGCTCTTTTTCTTGCAATTCTTGAAAAATGCTTTTCATACAGTTCAAATGAGTTAACATGTCTCCATTTTTCTCAAGATGTGTTCTAAACAGCTTCCGTGTAAGATTGATATGAGCTCCTACACTGTCTCGAACATAAATCCTTTTGAGATTATCCCAGCAGTCTGCAGCATTTTCCACTCCACGGATATGAATGAGTTGCTGGTCAGACAGAGTGAGACCTATGATGCACAAAGCCTGTTCATTCTTTCGTTCATAATCCTGTATCAGTTTATAATCCTCTTCATCATTAGGATTTAAGTTAGATACATCTGGTGGGTTTGTTATTATGTTCCACAAACCTTCTCTTCGTAGAAGTAAACTACATTTCATTGACCATGAAACATAGTTTGTTCCATCTAATCTGGATATCATGGACAGATGTGGCAAATTTACTTGTGCCATTGCTCTTGTGATAAACAACTATTTAACAAACAGTTTGTCTTTACAGCAATGTGTAACTCTTGACCAAACTCTCACTGGTATATCCTGGTTTGCTAGACTGTGCACACTGCTGGGCCCATAACCAATGTTAGTGTTTGGGGATAAACCCCCGAGCGGAGTGCACAGCAGCAGTCAAGCCAGGCAGCCAAATGAGAGTGAGGCTGGGCCCATAACCAATGTTAGTGTTTGGGGATAAACCCCCAAGCAGAGTATGCAGCAGCAGTCAAGCCAGGCAGGCAAATGAGAGAGAGAGTGGGCCCAAGAGTATACACACACTGGAGACAAAAACACTGTTTGTGGTTTTAAAATAGTTATTTAATACACACAGAGATTAAGAAGAGTCATTCAGTCCATATGTCAGTATCCAGTATATCTATCCAGTTACCTAGTCTTTTAAACAGTAAATACAATGTCTTTATCTGCTTGTAAATCTTCTTCTGATAACTCTCTCTCATAGACAATGCTTAATCCACAGCTCACCAAGCAAACAGTCTTTGTGTTCAGTTGAAATGGTATCTGGCACAGTAGCCTCCAAAAGTAAGCAGATAGACGTTCCAGCAGGCAGCAGACCAGGAACAGAACCAGGTGCATCCAGAAGCCGGGTCTATTACGTTTCCCTTCCTACCTTTATTACTGCCTGCAACCGCACCCACAATGACATTGCAGTTTCTTGCTTAAAGCTACATAGCACTTAATCCTAGGTTTACATATTTATTCAACCCAAACCTGGTTGGTGTATCCATATACCCAACACAGGGTTACATATAGCACCTGAAAAAATCCAGTCTCACTACCCAATGCAATATTTAGGTCACAAGGTTTTAGCTTCCTCAGCATCTCCACATATTCCTTCACTCACACTTCCACAGCCAACCACATTGGTTCAATTACAGCAGTACTTGGGAATTATTAACTGGGCTAGACCATATCTTGCTCTAACCACACAGATGCTATCACCGCTTTTTCAAGCACTAGTAGGATTAAAAAATCCTGCAGATAAGGTCTATCTCTCAGCTCAGCATCTAGAAGCTTTAAAGCAAGTAAACACAGCCCTAGCAACTCAATGGGTAAACCGTGCACTTGCAGACACACCACCTTCTCTTGCTATTATTTCCACTCATCAATTACTGACTGCAATAATTGTTCAAGTATCTAATGCAAAAAATCTTCATTTCTTGGAATGGTTACACCTACCACATACTCCAAAAACCTCTATTTTTACTAAAGCAGCACAAATGGCTTTTCTTATACAAAAAGGGCGCAAGAGAACCAAAGCCCTGATGGGAATGGATATTTTTACATTGTATATTCCTTTTAAGATTAGTCAATGGGAACCTCTTTTCAGACTTCCACAACGCTGCAGGATGCATTGGAAGATTGGTGTGGCCAAGTGTCATGCCACCTTCCATCTGATTCACGACTGCAGGTGTTGAAGACAGTTCCTTTTGTTTTACAATCACCTTTTGTCCAACAGCCATTGAAGGAAGGCTTAACTGTCTTTACTGATGGTTCAAAAAATATTGGAGCATGTGCATGGTGTGAAAATGCTCAATGGAACAAACGTTTAACTGCCCCACAGAACTCAGCACAACAAGCTGAGTTAGCTGCTTTTCTTTGGCCTTGTCTCTTTTTCCACAGGAATCTTTAAATGTAATATCTGATAGCATGTATGTTACTCAGATGGTTGCTCATATTTTCGATGCATATATTTCTCCTGTTACCCCTCCTTCTCTCATGACACTTTTTTTACAGCTTCAGACACTGCTGAAAAAGCGAGGGAAACCTTTATTTGTAGCTCATATCAGAAGTCATCAGCAATTGCCTGGATTCCTGGCAGAAGGCAATCATATGGCAGATGAGGCTTGTAAAATTATGGCCTCCTCTCCTCTTCCACAACAGCTTTCAGCTGGGGAGAGTCATGACTATTTCCATCAAAATAAGAAGGCCTTGGTACAGCAATTTGGGATTACGTATCAAGAAGCCATAGCAATAATTCAACAATGTCCAACATGTAGCTTGCAGGCCAAAGGTATCCCTGAAGGTGTTAATCCTAGGGGTACTCAAGCCTGTGATACATGGCAAATGGATGTAACTCATTATCCTCCCTTTGCTTCCTGGAAATACATTCATGTATCAGTTGATACATATTCAGGGTTTATTATGGCAACATTACAAAGAGGAGAGGCTACTAAAAATGTTATTAATCACTGTATTCGGTCATTCGTAACGTTGGAATGTCCAAAAATTCTCAAAAAAGATAATGGTCCTGCTTATGTCAGTTCTCCCTTTGCTGAGTTTTGCCATAAGTGGGCCATCACACATAAATTTGGCGTACCTTTCAATAGCCAAGGTCAGGCTATTGTGGAAAGGGCAAACCAAACTCTGAAAAATGCCTTGATCGGCAAATAGGGAAAAAAGGCTTAGGCCCCCGAACCTCCCAGCGTTACAAAACATCTTGAACATTACTCTCTATTCTCTTAACTTTCTTAATCTTACTGGCTCTCCTTCTTCCACAGCGGCTTCTCGCCACTTCACCAAGCCAGTAGTTCCCTCTTCCCGTCCTCTTGTTTATTTCAGACAGCTTCCAGATCCTGCGTGGAAAGGTCCTGCACAGCTCATCACCTGGGGAAAAAGTTACGCTGCTGTCCAACTTCCTGATCGAGTGCTTTGGGTTCCTGCTCGCTGTGTCAGACCTTACCATGGCAAACCTGACTCTAACTCTAATTTTTCTTCTGATATCAATATTTCCTGTCTTTTCTCAATTCAGGGCATCTCCTGATGCTATTTTTACTTTTCTTGCTGACACTGTTACCTTTATTTTTAAAGATAATCTCCTTTCTACATGTAATTATGTTTTCCAACACAATGGTAGCTTTCTTTCACTTACTTCTGACATTACTGTTCACTATTACTATTCTCCTTGTTTAATATTTTTAACTATACATGTTACTCTATCTACTATAGGATCTTATTCTTGCTTAGGATTTTTTCACAATCACACATACTTTAATCACACTGTTCTATTACTCTCCACTCCTTCAGTGGCATCTCCTCCACTATCCTCTGCTTTTCCTACATTGCCATCTCAAGCTAATTCTGAGACAACTTTTCCTGGAGACAAACTGCAATGGCATCTTCGTTGCTGCTTTCCACCCTGTGATGTCACCAAATGCATATTGCATCATTCATCTTCCTGGGTTCCTGTTCACTACAAAACACCTGTCGTGCGAAGACGCCACCTCATCCCTGATGACACTCATCGTAAGACTACAGCTCCCATTCGAGCTCGCCATCTTGGGTATCCTGTCTTCATCGCTGACAACTCCATCTCTAAGCGGTCTGCATCTCGTGCTGTTCCAAGATTTGGCTATCATCGCATTCCTCGAAGCATACAACCTTCTACAAATGAACATCAACCTCAAAAATATACCTGGACTATCCTTGATTTTCAAGGAAATATTTTAAACACCACCACTAATTATACTAGATGGCCATGGTTTCCTCCGCTTTTCATGGATTTTGCTGAAATGGGGACAGGAGTAGAAAAATTTGCAGATAAAGAACTACAAGCTGATAAATGGGACAAGCAAGGCTCCTGTTCTCCAGCACCTGCTCACAACTTTAGACTATATTTTTGTCCTGCTCACAGTACTGGTGCTTCTCGTGCTGCCTGCGGTGGGGTAGTTGACAGATATTGTAAAAAATGGAGTTGTGTATCCACAGGTCATATCTGGTGGGAAGCACCTACCAAAAATGACTATATTCATATTACCCGTGCTCAAGAACATCTTCCCTGCTCTTCAATGCCTTGTTGTGGACAGAGACTAAATCCACTCAGAATCACATTTACTGCAAAAGGAAAGACACTTACAAAAAAACAATGGATGGTTGGGTTTACTTGGGGAGGACGTCAGTGGGATGGTCTAGGAGATGAAGGGAATATTTTTACAATTCGTCTTTCTATATCTATGTCTAATTATGATATTTCAAGGACAGTCATGGTATCAAAGCATGTTTAATTTTTCTCCCTGGTTAACAACACTATTATCAGCCTTAATAGGTCCTCTTGTGTTATTGCTTCTTGCATGTACTATTGGTCCATGTGTAATAGGACCTTTACTAAAATTATTGAGGGATCGTTTGAAAACACTTGACAATGAAATTAACAATACTCAAAAAACAGTTAGCTTTCTTACATCCAGCATTGAATCAAAAGATCTGGTCAAAAAACCGCTGTTGGAATGGTACTCTGACCAAGAGTCAGAGAAGGAAATAGACATTAATAACTTCTTTTCTCCCAAAGAAAATTTCTTAACTCGGTCCAGCCACGACTCGGGGGATGAGGACTTCTCCTCGTATGAGCTGGTTCTGCAAGGCATCAACAAACCGAAGGGCTTGTTGCCACCTTGTGAGACTACTCTGGAAGAGAAAGAACTCTACCTAGAGTCATGAGCACAAAAAAAATAAAGAAAGGAGGAATTGTGACTATTTTACCTTGGTTCTGTCTTGTATTTTTCCACAGGAAGAAATCTTGCTAAAAAGCAAAGCACTGACAAGAAGGGAGTTAATAAAAGAGACAAAGAATGTGTATTCAAATAAGATATGCCTGTCTATAGCAGCTATAGAGTATGTGGCTCATGTCACGTAGACTGGTCTGAAAAGATTAACATTGTATCTCTTTGCCTTCCTGTAAATTTCCTCCCTCACCCCCTCCCTTGAATTAGCACAATAAAAGAGGACAGCAAAAAGCCTGGGGGAGGAGGAGCAGAAGAAAGGAGCAGGAGAAGAAGCAGAGAGCCCGGACATTTTCCATCTGTTCCAGGGCAGCCAGGGAATCCCATCTCCCCCAGGCTCAGTGTTGCCTCATTTTAAGATTTCTTGTGTTTTGTGTGTTTTATTTCTTGTGCTTGCTTGGCAATCACTCTTGTGAGAGTCTTGCCTAGCCTCACCCTTGCGAGGGTCCCATGCTATCTCGCCCTTGCGAGGGCTATTTTCTCACCCTTGAGAGGGTTACTTTAAACTTCGTCCTTGCGAGGACTAATTCATCCTTGCGAGGGTCCCACTGTCTCGCCCTTGCGAGGGCTACTTTAAATCTCACCCTTGCGAGGGTTATTCTCTGAGAGGAATTCAGCAATCAACCAGAAAGGCGAAACAACAGACCGGTCGCTCAACGCGACACCACGGAACGCTTCTGATGTCACGTGGTGCGAAAAGTGCCGTGGCAGTGTCGAAGACTGCAGCCCCGCAGTAGCTAAGGAAGTATGATTTCTTCCTATGCTCCGTGGCGTCAGCTAAACCAATGGCGTCAATGTAATGGCTGAAACGATTTTTGTAGGAGTCCCACGTCTCCTCGTTGGGTTTGAATGGTTGAAACGCCGGATTGGCGTTCATCTTGGGACCCTCGGTGTCGTCAGCAGACTGGACTATCTCTCTGGGTGGTCGTGCCCCTAGGGCTTGCGCTTATCGTGAGAGCTGGCGGCTGCGGCTACAACACCCTAGACTTGCTCAGTGACTTCGGCTCTTGAAAGAGCAGTCTGTATCTCGCGCTCTCTGCGCTCGTTGGCGGCTGCGGCTAACAGCACCGTAACTGACTTCAGCTAGTGACAGCAGTTTGGATTTCGCACTCTCTGGGGAGCGTCAGCGACTGTGGCTACAGTGCCGTACTTCGCTTGAGTGACTCGATTCAAACGGCAGCGGTTTGAATTTCGCGCTCTATTACGAGCGTGGGCGGCTGAGGCTTCAGCGCCGTGACTTTCAGCTCATATCACAGCGGTTTGAGCTTGGGCTCTCTGTGAGCGAGGCGGCTGCGGTTCAACGCTGTGGCTTCGCTAGGCGATTTCAGCTCTTTTGAATGTGAGTGCTTCTGGCTAGCCTGTGGTCATATCCCATCCTCGTCGCCAGTGTTGTAGAGCGAGGGAATAGACGAGGCTTAGACCAGAGCATACAAGTAACAGTCTTTATTCAGGGAATAAAGGGTTGTCGCATCTGCCAGCTAACAAGGCAGACTGCAAGCGAACAACGGCTGGCTCTGCTCGACAGCCGACTTTTATAGCCGACTGTCAAACGGAGCCAACCAATGGGAGCTGCTTGTGCTCCCGCTCAAACAGCGGACCTGGTTGGGGACTCCAACCAGTCCTAAAGACATAACACCTCCTGAAAAAGCATCTTTGGGATATTGCTCTCCTAAAACCTAGGCAGGTCTATTGTCTTTTCTGAAACATTCCCCATACCTTTTGTTTTTGTGGACTGAGATCTTTTGTTTTCCTTGTTTTTCCTTCTTAGTTTACCTACGGCTCAGCTCCAGTAATGGATAGTATGATTTACACAGTGTTCTTCCATCACATCTTTCCAAATGAACATCTTCAAATTATGGGGATCCTCCAGTTGCTGCTGCATTTTAGATGGACCTGGATCAGGGTGATTTGTCATGAAAATGAAATCGGTGAACTATTTCTGAGGAAAGTACTTATCATATTTTCTCAAAATGGGATTTGTTTTGATTACATTGAAGAGCTTCCAACAAAAGCATTTTTGAATGAGTTGGGAGAACAAGTGGATAATATTCTTAAAATATACAGAATCATTATGACAGCTATCTCCAGTGTTGTGGTTGTGTATTCTGAAAACCATGTAATGCCAATTTTCAGAATGATCTCCTCTGTTTCAGAAATTGTGGACACAGCAGTGGAGAAAAAGGACAAAGTCTGGATTTTCCCAGCCCAGATGGAATATACTTCAGTTCCATTTCAAAGAGACAGAAGCATGGACTTCATCCATGGGGCTCTTTCTTTCGCAGTTTCATCAAAGGAATTATTAGGATTCAATGCATTTCTTCAGACAAGAAACAATGTTCCAGAAGAGAACGACAGTCTTTCAAGGATCTTTTGGGAACAAGCCTTTGGATGTTCTTTCTCAAAGTCCACTTTAAACCGAGTGTCAGAGAAAAGTTGCACTGGGGAAGAGAAGCTGGAGACTCCTCCGGACTCTGTTGAATTGAGCATGACTGGGCAAAGCTATAGTATTTACAATGCAGTCTATGCCATGGCACATGCTCTCCAAGCCATGCTTACATCCCACACTAAACACAGAGCAATGGCTGGTAATGGGAAGAACTTTCTAGATCATCAAGTATGGCAGGTAATCTCCTGTATTTATTAATGTAGCATATAATATTGCTTCCATATCTACAACAGTCCACACATTATGTAGGAAGAAATTTAATAAGGTGGGTTGTTAACTTAGATGACAAGGGTCAAACTCACTGCATCAAGTTGCCATCACATGACATATAGCAACATTTTCCCCTTCATTGAGGTGGGATGTGCGTGGCTTGTACATAATGTATCTGGCCCATGGGACGCCAATTTGACACCCCTCAGTCTTAGATGGATCCAAACGTCCACATCTCTCCAACCCATATGAAATGGTTCGTTTTTCACAGACTGTTTCTTATGAGACAAATTTCCAGTTGTTTAATTATTTTTATATTCATATTTTAAATGGACTTTGCAAATAAATAAATTATAAATAAATGGTACCACTTCTGTCTGTAAGCATACAACTGCTTTAGTATCTGGAGATCAAAATGGGTCTTCCGGTGTGTCTCCTCTTCTATGCCATTGTTTAATTACATTATAATTTGGGTGTTTTTTTTAAAGAACTCCTGAATTTTAGGAATACTGAGAGAAGCTCTCCCTCCCCTGGAAAAATTAAGGAGAAATGATGAACTCACTTTCTATCTCAACATATAAAGTAAATAATTTTGAAATGATATTTGTGCATTCAAGTTAGATGCATAACTATGAGTGGGAAGTAAAGGACAAAATGTTGGTGGTTTCAGGCTCTGAGAATGAAAATTTCTGGTAATGGAGTCATGTGCTTCTAGGTGGTAAAAAAAATGAAATGAGGGTTGTTAGGCTACCTTAGCAGATCCCTCTTTCTTTTCATGAAACTTCTGGCAGTTGCCAATGACAGTGATCAATTCACACTGTTACAAGTAGTCCTTGACTAACAACCATTTAGTCACAACAGCAGTGAAAAAAGTGACTAATTGCCATTTTACTTAAGACTGAAGCACTGCAGCATCCCCATGGTCACATGATCAAAATTCAGACACTTGGCAACTGGTATGTGTTTATGACAGTTACCAGGGCTGGGCTGCTACTTGTTCACACCAGTTAGGCAAACTAAAAGTTAATTTTAATCTGGTTTAGTAAACCGGTAGTTCTGGCAACCAGCTGGCTCCACAAACCCTGCCCTGCCCCTCCCAGGAGTCCCCACAGGGCCCATTTTGGATCACAGGTAAGTGCAGGGACTGTGTGAAGGCTTGGGGAGGGCAAAAATGGAACTCCCAGAAGTTCCAGGAAATGAGCCTGTTTCCGGCCTCTAGAGAGCCTTCAGAACCTGGGAAAGGTGAATACCCCCCGTGGCTTGTTTTCACTCCCAGGGTGGTGCAGGAGTCTAAGCCACACCTGCCATGGCCACACCCTCCCAGCAACCGGGCAGAGAACAAATTGCTAAATTATTTTAAGCCCACCCCTGACAGTTACAGTGTTCTAGGATAATGTAATCAACTTCTGCAACTTTCTGACAAGCAAAGTCAACAGGGAAGCCAAATTCACTTAGCAACCATGTTACTAACTTAACACCTGCAGTGATTCACTTAACAACTCCTGCAAGAAAGGTGACAAAATGGGGCAAAACTCACTTAATAACTATCTTGCTTAGCAATGAATATTTTGGACACAATTGTGATCATATGTTGAGGAAAACCTGTATTTAGGAGTGCAATAATATCTTACAAAATAACATTGCTGTATATGTTTGCTATTCATGCATATTAATTACTGCCATGTTCCTCCCCTGAGGAAAGTCTCATTTAACAACAGTGCTGGAGAAAATATTTTCTTTGACCAGAATGGGAAGGTTGCAACTGGCTTTGATATTATTAACTGGATCATCTTCCCAAATCAATCCTTTTGTAGAGTCAAGGTTGGAAAAGTAAATCCATCAGCTCAACTAGAAAGCCCCCTCTCTCTCTATCAACAGATACAATTGTTTGGCCCAGTCTTTTTAACCAGGTACCTTTTATTCATTTTTAAAGGAGTGATTCACTGCTCAGGCTAAAGCTGCAGTCTGAATAGTTTTCAAAGAATTACACAAATTAATGAATCAAGAAATAAAAAGCAATATGTTTGATGCACAGGACCTTTGCATAAGAAAAAGGAACTGAATTTATTTCTACCTCTGAGTTAAATAACTCTAATCTTTGAGATCTATATGATGAATAAGAGACTTTTCTATTTGCATGACTTATAATGCAGGACGCGTATATAAATAGGACGTGGGGGTTAGTGACTAAAACGCTGAGCTTGTTGATCAGAAAGGTTGGCAGTTTGGCAGTTTGAATCCCTAGTGCCACATACCAGACTGAATTCCCATTACTTATCTCAGCTTCTGCCAACCTAGCAGTTCGAAAGCATTTTTAAAATGCAAGTAGAAAAGTAGGGACCACTTTGGTGGGAAGGTAACAGTGATCCATGCCCTTTCGGCATTTAGTCATGCTGGCCACATGACCATGGAGGCATCTTCAGCTTTGTAACAGAGATGAGCACTGCCTCCTAGAGTCAGAAACAACTAGCACATATGTGCAAGGGAAACCTTTACCTTTTAAATTTTGAGCAATAAACCAAAAAACATGCTAGTATAGAATGTTTTACAACTGAGCAAAAAAGGAAAGATTCCTCAAAGATAAAAAATTTCTTAAATTCTTAACATCTAAATTCTAAATGTATTGCAGTTTCATTTATTAACAGACTCAACCTCTTTCCTTTTGCAATAATCATTGCTCCTTGGGTTATATCAAGATCACAATAGAGGGGAAGCCATTTGCTGTTACAAATGCCTTCGTTGCCAAGAAGGGAAAATTACCAACCAGACAGGTAACAATTACCATGCAAGGAGTGTTGATATTTGTTAACTCTGAAGGACAATAGGTTCAAAACACTATCTAGGCTTGCTGATATTGATGCACTGATCCATACCATCCAGGAGAAGTGGGATGATTATGATGTAACCAATTGTAACATGTCCAAAAGTTGCTTCGCCCCCCCAAAAGGCAACTGGATTTTCTTTGTTTTTCCTTGAGGATGTTTCACTTCTCATCCAAGAAGTTTCTTCAGTTCTGACTGAATGGTGGTGAATAGAAGGATTCATATTCCATACAGTCATCTAATTATTGGCACTCTTTCTGAGAATCATTAAGGCCGCTTGGAAGTTTAACTGTGCTCTAAGGGTAACTGAATAGTGCAAATGGGTGTGGAAGTTTCTTGGAACTGCTGAAAGGACTATGTTGTAAACAGGAGATAGATGGTGATATATCCCTCCCCTTCTGTAGAGAGAGGGCTGTTCAATCTTAATGTAGATGAGAGAAAGAAAACAAAAGTAGACAATTTAAAAGTGAAAAAAGATCAGTGTTTTTAGGATAGTCATTGGACAAATTCTCCCTTCCTACCACCTTTCAGCTTGCACTCATCTGAGACTTAAAAACCTCTCATCCCAATGAGTCAACAAGCTGTCTGAAAGTTTTTTGGGTGATTCTGAGAAGCTTTCTTCCAAATTAAGAGCTTTGGCTTCTCAAAAACCAGTTTGACAGTAAAAAAAAGCTGTTTACCAGTAGAGAATGTTATGTCTGGGAGGACAGTTCAAGAACGGAGGCAAGACTCAGACAGTAACTAAAGCTCTTTATTTGTGACTTCAGATCTGAGCAACTATCCCAGCCTAAGCAGCCCCTTATATAGGGCTGGCTGCGGCTAGGCAGCCAATGAAGGCGATTTGAGTTTGCCGCTCTTGGCAGGGCCAATCGCGGCAGCCCGTTTACTGGCCAATCGCATCAGTCTATGGCAACCAATAACGATCGACTATTCGCAGGCCAATCAGAGTTGCAGGCTTTCGAGCATGCTAGTCCAGAACACCCCTCCCCTCTCGGTTCCGTTTAAGGGGTGGAGTAATATAGTCTCGCAGGTAAGCAGGTCTTCGCATCTGTCTGCCCGACTTACGCAGTTCCGCTTGACCCTGTTCAAACAGTTCAGATGAACTGCTTGCTGGATCAAACAGGAACGGTGAACCGGTGTCATGGTTAGGGCTCTCCTCTGGTGCCCCTGGGGTGATGAAGTCCTCAGCCTCGCTGTTACCGTCATGGCTCCTGGGGCTCGCTGAACCTGCCTGGTTGCTGCTTCCTGGCAAAGCGTTTGACTGTCCGTCTCAGTTGCAGCTGGTGAGTGTTGCCAACCATGGTGCGGTGATCTCGGTGATAGCTCAGAATAAACAGGTGTTGGTTCTAATTCTGAGTTCACTGCTTCCCCTCCCCCCCTAGTGTCAAAGTTAGGGTCAGTGGTGGAAGATGTGGTTAGTCTGGAGCGCAGTTGGTCAATATGGTGTTTCCATGGTCTGCCATCAGTGGTGAGTAGACGGTAGGAGTGGGGGCCTGTAACTTGAGTTAGCTGGGCAGGAATACAAAGGGGATCCCCAGAAATTTTTTTTGCAAAAACAAGGTCTCCTACCTTGAAAACACGGTGCTTGCTGCTGGAACCTAGGGGCTTTTCCGGGGTGTAGGCAGGGTGCAAACAAGCTAGAGGCGATCTGAGTTTCCTGGCCATCAGGAGTTCAGCTGGGCACTTGTTGGTCATGCTGTTTGGTGTGATGTGTTGTAGGAGCAGCATTCTAGTGACTTTGTCATGGATGTTGCCTTGATCCATTTTCTGTAGGGTTTTTTTCGTAAACTGAACCATTCGTTCAGCCCGGCCATTTGTTGCAGGATGAGCCGGCGATGTGAGTGCGTGTCGGATGCCCCGTTCTGCTAAATACTGTTCAAAGGCTAAGGCAGTAAATTGGGGCCCATTGTCAGAGACCAGGACATCTGGTAACCCGTGTGTGGCAAAGAGTCTGTTCAGTTTTTTAATGACCGCCTCAGTAGTGGTTGCTTTCATTTTATTGACCTCAAGCCAGTTTGAGTAGGCATCAACAGTTATTAAGAAGGTGTGGCCTCTCGTAGGTCCCGTAAAGTCAATATGAATGTGAGACCAAGGACCCCTGGGTGTTTCCCATTCTGTTGGTGGGGCTTTAGGTGGAGCTGAGTGATTTTCCTGGCATTTGTTACAAGAGGCGACCCAGATTTCGATTTGTTTATCTATACCTGGCCACCAGGTGTAACTTCTTGCCAGCGCTTTTATACGTACGATGCCCGGGTGTCCATCGTGTAGCATTTGCAAGACCCTTTTTTGTAACTTAGTTGGTACAACAACTCGGTCTCCCCACAAAACGCACCCTTTTTGTGAAAAAAGTTCCGTTTGTCTGTTTTTAAATGGCTTAAACATTTCCTTAGTGTCGTAATCTGGCCATCCCCTCTCCACCCAGCCAAGAACTCATGCCAAACAAGAGCCTCTTTTGGTTTCAAAGGCGATATCTTGAGCCGTTAGTGGAGGCGATGGCAGTGTCTCTATTTGCAGTACCGGGAGTGTGGGAGCTGGGTCTTCCTGTGGCTCGGGTAGCGGTGAGTGGCTCAAGGCATCTGCATGGGGAATAGATTTCCCCGGGCAGGACTTTAATTGATAGTCGTAGGCAGTGAGAAATTCTGACCATTGCATTATTCTGGGGGAGAGAATGTGTGGAGTAGGTTTGTCACCTGCCAGGATCCCAAGTAGTGGCTTATGATCTGTTATAATAGAAAATGGTCCCCCATAAACATATTCGTGAAATCGTTTTATTGCAGAGACAATAGCAAGGGCTTCCTTATCTAATTGGCTATAGTTTCTTTCTGTCTTTGATAGAGTTCTGGAAAAAAATGCAATTGGTAGGATGTGGCTCAGGATGGCCCCTACCCCAAATGGTGAGGTATCACACGTGACAGTCAAAGGTAGTGTCTCGTTATACTGAATTAGTACTGCCTTTGAGGTAAGGTGGTCTTTTACTTGCTGGAAGGCGTGTTCCTCCCGACGTCCCCAAATCCAGGATGCCTTTTTATTGAGTAGTCTATGAAGGGGCTCAGCAACAGTTGCCTTCTGGGGTAGGAAGATGTTATAAAAGTTAATAAGTCCCAGGAAGGCTTGGAGGTAGGTTTTGTTTTTGGGTCTTGGGGCGTTTTTTATAGCTGCCAATTTTTTTTCTGTGGGGTGGATTCCTTGCTTGTCAAGGAGGTAGCCAAGAAACTCCACCCTTTCTGTGCAAAGCTGGCCCTTTTCCTTCTCAACCTTGAGGCCAGCGTTTTTGAACCTCTGTAGGACTGTTCTGAGACGTTTTTCTAATTGGTTTTTTTGTGGGTGCTGCTATTAATACATCATCAAAATAGGGCACGACCCTTTTTATACCTTGTAATAGTCTCTCCATCAGGCTTTGGAAGATGCCTGGGGCTACGCTTACACCAAACTGGAGCCTGTTGCATTTGAATGCACCATGATGTGTGACTATAGTTTGGGCTTCTGCAGTCTCAGGATCAACTGGTAGCTGTTGATATGCTTGGGCCAGATCTAATTTTGCGAATATTTTGCCACCCCCAAGTGAATGCAGGAGATGTTGAACAACTGGCACTGGGTAGGCACTCTGCTGTAGCGCGTGATTGAGGGTGGCCTTGTAGTCACCGCAGATTCTTATGGACCCATCAGGCTTTATGGGGGTGACAATTGGTGTCTCCCATCGGGCGTGGTCAATAGGTTCTAACACGCCCTGCGCAATTAATTTGTCCAGTTGCTCGTCAATTTTGGATTTAAGAGCAAAGGGAACTCGGCGTGGCTTTAGACGAATGGGTGCTATGTCGGGGCAAAGATTAAATGAAATAGGGGACCCCTTGTACTTGCCTAGGCTTTTGTTGAACACTTCTCGGAAATCGTGGACGAGAGCCACCTCCCAGTCATTGTCTTCAGTATGATGGATGCCAGCCATTCCGATTCCTAATGGAGCGAACCACTGAAGACCCGATAGACTTGGCCGGTCTCGGTCTACGACGGTGAGTGGTAGAATTGCCTTATGTCCCTTGAACGAGACCTGCACATGGCGGGTACCTGCGATTGGAATCCGGTTGCCTTGATAGTCTTTCAGTATGAGTCTCTGGCTGCTGAGGTCTTGGCGTCGGATGTTGGGGATTAGCTGCTTGAGTGTTCTCCGGGATACCATGGATAGTGATGACCCAGAGTCAACTTCCATGTTGCATGGTTTGTTTTCAATTGTGACCTCTACTCGGATCTTTTTAGCATCAAGTGATGATGCATGGCCGATGGCGATGGTTTGATGAGCCTCCTTTCGTCTGGGGGCGTCATTAAACCTTCGGGGTCTGCTGTACCGGTTCCACTGGTTGCTAGGGCGGTCCCTCTGCGTGGTGGCATTGCCATCGTTTCTCGTTGGACTGCTCCCTCTCCGTCTGGGGCTGGAATTTCTCTTGTTTCTGCATACCTTCGCGATGTGTCCCCATTTTTCGCAAAAACGGCATATGGCATCTAAGAATCTGCATTCGGATCGGGGATGGTTTCCCCCGCATCCGGCGCATTGGTAGTTGGATTTGCGACCCCGCTGTTCTCATTGCTCACGTTCTGACCGGAGCCTGTGGACTTCTTCTTCCTCGCTGTCTGAGGATGACTCGACGTCTTCGTGATGGGTGGTTGATGTGTACTTGTCTGAAGGTTTCCCAGCATCATTGGTGGGTTGGCGGTTTGTCCCGCTGGTTTGATGCATTCGTGCTGCTGATTTACGCATGGCTTTGGCTGCTGTGGCATCTGCTATGGCATCTGCAAGAGAGATGTCTCCCTTGGCCATGATCTTGCTCTGGATGGTTGGGTCTCTGAGGCCAAGGACGATGCGATCTCTCATGGCTTCTTCGAGGTTGGCGAAGCCACACAAACCACCCAGGTTCCTCAGGTCTGCCACAAAATCCCCAACGCTCTCACCTTCACGTTGGTCCCTCTGGTAGAACTCGTGCCTGAGAATGAGAGTTGGCACGGCTGGGGCGTAATGGTTGCGCAGGATGGGAGCAAGGGTGTCCCAATCCATGGTTTTAACTTCAGCTGGCTTGGCTAAGGCTTTAGCCATCTTGAAAACGGCTGGTCCACAATGGGTTAGAAAAACGGCTCATTTGAAATCTGTCCATGTATGAGTCCCAATCTTCGCTAGCTGGATCGAATGGTGTGGGTGGTATAGCACTGCTGGCCATGTCGCCGTCGTTGCGCTCTGTCAGCCACGTGCTCCTTCGGCTAGCTCAATTTAATAGCTTCTGTTGCCCCCAACAAGGATGGGTCCTTGTTGCCAGTGTCTGGGAGGATGGTTCAAGAACGGAGGCAAGACTCAGATAGTAACTAAAGCTCTTTATTTGTGACTTCAGATCTGAGCAACTAACCCCAGCTGCAGCAGCCCCTTATATAGGGCTGGCTGCGGCTAGGCAGCCAATGAAGGCGATTTGAATTTGCCGCTCTTGGCAGGGCCAATCGCGGCAGCCCGTTTACTAGCCAATCGCATCAGCCTATGGCGACCAATCATGATCGGCTTTCAGCAGGCCAATCAGATTTGCAGGCTACGAGCCTGCTAGTCCGGAACAGAGAAAAAACAACTTGCTATTCAAGATGTCATTTTCTAGAGGGTTCCAAGAATGGCCTGTATTGTGATGACTCCTTCTCTGTGGAACCTCATCCCTGTAGAAATACAACTGGCTAACACTGCAATACTCTTTTAAAAGGTCATGAAGATATGGTTTTCTCAACATGCATAGGGATTCAAGGGAGTTGTGGAGTTCATCAAGTGGTTTATTTAAATATTAGGAAAATGTAAAATATAAAGTTGTGTATATGGAATCTTATTTTTATAAGTAACTCAGCAATGTTGTGAAGTGGACAGACACATAATTTTTTCTAGTAAACAAATGACTAAGTAAAGTAAAGTAATAGTAATTTTAAGAGTCTATTCTCAAGCAATTTGGTTTTAGAGCTTTCCTGGCCTGCAGCCTTTAATATAAGTTAGATTTTAAATTTCCAAATACTCAGACTTGAAATTGAAGTCATGGAAATATGTTATTTCTAAACATTGGGAAAAGCTGAACTAACCTGAATATTTAACTGCTTAACAACTTTCCTTCCTCTTCCAGATTTAGATGACTGTTTGTCTTGTCCTTAAGAACATTATCCTAATAAGGACCAAGTGCTTTGCATTAAAAAACACACAACCTTCTTATCTTACAAAGAACCCTTGGGAATCACCTTAACTAGTATTGCTTTCCTCTTTTCTTTCATCTCAGTTGTGCTGCTGGGGATCTTCATTAAATACCAGGATACTCCCATAGTCAAAGCCAACAACAGGAGTCTCAGTTATATTCTTCTCCTTGCTCTCCTGCTTTCCCTCCTTTGCACTTTGCTTTTCATTGGACAACCTGACCAAATAAAATGTCTCATGCGACAAACTACTTTTACCACCATCTTTTTCTGTAGCCCTTTCTTGTGTATTGGGTAAAACAACCATAGTGCTCCTTGCCTTCAGGGTCACTAAGCCAGGCTCCAAAACTAGGAAATGGGTTGGGAAAAGGCTGACCAACACCATTGTCCTGTCTTGCTCCCTGGTGCAAGCCACCATTTGTAGTGCGTGGCTGGTGATTTCTCTCCCATTTCCAGAATCAGACATGCAATCCATGGTTGAAGAAATTGTCCTGGAATGTAATGAAGGTTCATCCATCATGTTTTACATTGTCCTTGGCTTTATGGGCTTCTTGGCTGCTGTCAGTTTCACAGTGGCCTTCCTATCCAGGAAGTTACAAGAAAGCTTTAACGAAGCCAAATTTATCACCTTCAGTATGTTTGTCTTTTGTAGTGTCTGGATGTTGTTTATTCCTTTATTCCATCTTTTTCCCCAAATGTTACATTATTGTGCTGAGGCCTGATCTGAACCAAAATAAACAGTTGATAAAGAAACAAAACTGAACTATCTATCTATCTATCATCTATCTATCTATCATCTATCTATCTATCATCTATCTATCATCTCTGTCTATCTATTTATCATCTATCTATCATCTATCCAGTGGTGGAATTCAAATATTTACTACCAGTTTTTGTGGGCATGGCTTGATGGGCTTGGCATAGCTTAGTGGGTGTGGTTTGGTGGGTGTGGCAGGGGAAAGATACTGTAAAATCTCCATTCCCTTCCCACTTTTGGAGGAAGGTTATTGCAAAATTCCATTCCCTCCCCACTCCACTAGCCTGATTTCCAGCTCTGTTCTCCTGTCCAGGGCAAAAAAAGAAGGCCCAGCTAATCAGCTGGGACTCGGGAGGCAGAGAATAGATGAGGGTGGGGCCAGTCATAGATGGTATTTGCCAGTTCTCTGAACTACTCAAAATTTCCGTTACCGGTTCTCCAGAACTGGTCAGAACCTGCTAATACCACATCTGCATCTATCTATCCATCTATCCATCTATCTATCTATTTAAAATTTATCTATTATCTATCATTTATCTATCTGTCTATCTATCTATCGTCTATCATATATATTGAGAACAATCAACCAATGGAACAGCTTACCTTTGGAAGTTGTGGGAGCAGAATCACTTGAGACTTTCAAGAAGAGATTGGACTTCCATCTTTCAGAAATGGTGTAGGGTTTCCTGCTTGGGCAGGTAGTTGGACTAGATGACCTACAAGGTCCCTTCCAACTCTGATTATCTGTATCTGTATCTATCATCTATCTCTATCTATCATCTATCATCTATCTGTCTATCATCTATCTACAATCTCTCTAATCAAGCTTCTTTCTCAGAAAGCTCAAACTGCCCAAGCAGCTGCTGATACAGTTCTACAGAGGAATAATTGAGCCTGTCATCTGTACCTCTATAACTGTCTGGTTTGGTTCTGCATCCCAACAGGACAGACACAGACTTCAGAGAGTAATTAGGACTGCAGAAAAAACAATTACTACCAACCTGCCTTCCGTTGAGGACCTGTATATTGCACGAGTCAAAAACAGGGCTGTGAAAAAATTTACAGACACCTCATATCCCGAACATAAACTGTTTCAACTCCTTCCCTCAAAATGATGCCATAGAGCACTGCACACCAGAACAACTAGACACAAGGACAGTTTTTTCCTGAATGCCATCACTCTGCTAAACAAATAATTCTCTCAACAATGTCCAACTATTTACAAAGTCTGCATTACTATTACTATCACCTCCCACTTGTGACTATATGACTGTAACTTTGTTGCTTGTATCCTTATGATTTATATTGACTATTTCCTAGTATGATTTGATTGCTTATTGTACACTATGACTATCATTAAATATTGTACCTTATGAATCTTGACTAATGTATCTTTTATGTACACTGAAAGCATTTGCACCAAGACAAATTCCTTGTGTGTCCAATCACCCTTGACCAATAAAGTATTTTATTCTATCTATTCTATTGCTTCTTTGTGCAGCTCAGTTTCTGGCAAGCCGTGGTTTGATGCCAGTTCATGGACCAGGGGTTGGGGTCCATACAGTAGACAATATGATAATAGGTCCTGCCAATTCAGATTTAAAAAAAAAGAACACAAAACCCCAAACAACTTTGGTCCCCTAAGTATAAGAGATAAGGACAAGAAAAAAGACTGTTTCAATTCTGCACCTTTCTTCTTGTATCTTTTCTCCAACTTATTTTAACCCATCTTTTTCACTCCTTTCCCACACATATTGTTTCCTACATCCTACTTGCTCTTTTTTGTTGTATGCCAACTAACTTTAACCCTGCTTGCATTTCCAACACTTCTACCTACAATTCCTGTTCTGATCCCAAAATTAAAAACTTCCAGTTTCCAAACAATCAAGCCCTTCTAACATTTCTCCCCATTAGTGACATTCCTTAAATTAATATCCCTTTGACTGTAACCCATTTCTTCTCTTGTTGCTACATAGAAATGACAGATTGTTTTCTCCTAGATGAGATCAATTATCTTCTGCTGCAATATCAAAAGAACAAGAGATAGTGTGCCCCATAATTGACATTGTTTAATTCTACTCCTCTGGTCTCCAGAGAGTTTCAAAGAACAGAGCAAATCAGACACTCAACCAAGAGTGATGTTATTAATATTTCTTGTTCCTAAACACATTCAAATATGGAGCAAGGCTGTGTGATTCTGATTGTTTTTCCTATACATTTTTGCATTTAAATGATCCCTGAAAAGAAATGTTAGATTGTCCTATATTGAGGAGCCATATCAATTATCATTTCAGCAACACACATTTGTGATTTGCTATGTTACTCTTCAGGCTATGGGTGATAAAACTGCTTTCTCAGGTTATATGCCATGATACCAAATGCACTATCAGCAACCCTACTATTAAATACAGGTCTTACCATTCAGGTGATCTCATCATTGGTGGCATTATTTCTCTGATTTATATGATGTCTAACCTAATCACTTTCAAAACAATCCCATCTGAGGAACTTCTTGATGATCCCTTGTATGTAGTTCCTATTTTAAACTATATCAGCTTCCAAATCTGGTTGGCTATTTTGGAGATTGAATAAATTATTGAAATATAAATTTTATTTCCTTTCAGTTAATCTTCCTACACTCTGTTTTTTTATATTATTCCTAATGATTGGGTTAACAGTAAAATAGTGCTTTTTTCTCACTTTGCTTCATCTTCATATTTTTTTTTACCACTGCACTTGGTCTTGCTTAATATATCTGAGTTTTCTCCAATGTTCTGCTTTCTAGTTTTCCAATGCTTCTGTCCCAAACACCAGTTCCACTATAGTATTGTGTATGTAACTGCTCAGATCACATTCTGCATGAAAAATAATTTTCTCTGAGGTAAAAGCAAAGTTTATTTTGAGACTAAATAGGCTAAATAGAAGCTTTTATACTATGTCTATTATGTGGATATGGTTCTACTCTGTTGTTCCATGTCAATTTTTTTGATCAATTAAGTCTGGCAAAAATTCATCAGTGAAGAATTGGAATAGAGGTAACAGTTGCCTGACCAATTTGCTTTCTTCTGAGAGCAGAGTCTAGTTTGTTTTATGGCAACATTAATCAAAGCACCCTTTTATTCCATACACATTTCCAGTCTACATCACATTCTCACAGATATACGAAATAAGGTCCTGATAGAGGATTTTGGATGGAGGAGAGGGAAGATATAGCACTAGAGCACTAGAGAATAATCTAGAATAATTTTTAAGGGCAGATCAGGAAAAAAAACATGGAATAGTTTCAGAGATGGGAGACAAGCAGGGTTATATTACACAATTGTAAGGATCTCTTGAATCAATATTTTATAAGAAATACTAGGTAACTCAAAGAGAAGTTAATCATTTCTTGAATGAACTTATCTTGAGAAAGGAGTTCAATCACACTGGTATAGAGAGGGAGGAGAATGGGAACTAATCATGTAAAGGAAGGTGAAAGGCAGAATTGTTTTAAATGTGAATAAATAGAAAGCATTAGCATGGAAGCACAGCATTTTGGCCTTTAACAAATATGTAGAAAGAATGTTGCATCTTTCATTGAATTTCCTAAGCAGTTTAGCAGTCAAACCTATCTGTGTAATTTTTTTTTCTCTAAGTCAACTTCTTTGACATCACAGAGAGGATTTCTTAAGAAATGTTGCTTTCTAGGTTTTAAGATATCACCATTTCTAATGTTCCCCAGTATACAACATTTCATCTTTCAAAATGAGATAGTAACATCCCAATGCTATAAAAAAACATTTTAAAAGAGATAATTTAGACTACTGAAAGATATGGATACCAAAGAGGATATCTGCAAATAGCTGGTTCTATACTGATTTTTATGGAATAGAGAGGACAAGTATTTTCTACAGACACTCTGGCCTTGGGAGCTCAGAGTCTATTTCTGAAAGGTTAACGAAGATTATAAAATTGAAATGCAATATTTTGTGTGTGTGTAGAAATGCCATTGTGGTGACCTAGGCACTACCCTCCCTTAAAGTTTGTTTTTACAGACATACCAGCATATCTTGTCCTTGATCTTTGCTGTAAAGGAAATCAATGAAAATTCTCACATCTTATCAAACATCACTTTGGGCTTTGGTATATCTAATAGCTATTTCATAGCTATTATTTCATGGCGACATGGACCTACCTTGCTTCTATGGAGCTTCTTTTTTCACATGACAGATTTGTTCCTAACTATAAATGCAGCACCAACCAAAACTCAATTTGTGTTATTGCTGGACCCAATTCTCATATCTCTCAGGTTATGGCAGACATCCTGAATATTTATAAGATTCCACATGTAAGACTGGCTGAACAAAGCAAACAAACACCTATTGGTATGTGTTGTAGTTGAGCAATGAGAGGCTAGACCAGGGCTTGGATGCAACAAGACTTTATTGGAACAATAAAGGACTGAACGTGTTAGCCCTGCCTGGAGCAGGCTTCCAGCGATCAGCGGCTGGCCGGACCCTGCAGCTGGCTTTTATAGCTGGCTGTCGAGGGAGGCCAGCCAATGAGGGGCAACAAACGCCCCCGCAGCATGAACGGACCTGGGTGGGGACTTTGGCAAGTTCCAGGGACATAACACCCCTTCCCCCCAGATGCGAACACGCATAGTCACTTAAATAAGCGGGCGGTCTGTGCTGGCGCCCCGAGCGTCGTAACTCCAGTGAGTTACCAAGTGTCTCAGAGTCCAAGGAACCTGGTAGGGTTGGTGATGGGGTGCAGCCTCGCTCTGGGGTTTGCACTGGCACCGGTGTTGTGCTTCTGGTTGGCGATGTTGTGGTCCCGTCTACTGGTGCCGGTGGTGGACCCATCGGGCAGTCCCGGTCTACTGCCAACTCTCCTGGTCCTGGTGTAGGTGGCGCGGTGGCCTCGGCATGGTCTCCGATGGGAGCTTGGTGTGGCACCTGGGGGTCGACCTGAGCCCACGATCCGACACTGGCGAAGGTACCCTGTCGCTTCCTTAGCTGATCCAGGTGTCTTCTCCAGATGCGGCCGTCTTCCAGCTGGACTCGGTACGACCGGGGGCCGGTGATGGCTACTATCACTCCTGGAATCCACAGCGGGTCTCCGGCATAGTTCCTCGCAAATACATGTTCTTGCAAGACAAAATCTCTGACCCCCGTCATTGAAGCGAGAGGGGTGTCAGGACAATAGTGAGGGTGGAGCCTATCCAACACAGTTCTTAGGCGCCTACCCATTAGAAGTTCTGCAGGGGATTTGTTGGTGACTGTGCAAGGGGTCGAGTGTTGGCTCAGCAAGAAGCGGGAGAGCCTGTGATGCCAATCTTCTTTGCTGAATCTGGCTAATGCTTCTTTTGTGGATCTAACGGCTTGTTCTGCCAATCCGTTGCTGGCAGGATGGAAGGGAGCCGTGAAGATATGTCGGATGCCAAGATTTGTGGCAAAACGGCTAAATTCTGTTGAGGCAAACTGGGGGCCGTTATCTGAAACAATGGTGTCTGGTAACCCGTGTGTTACGAACAAGCGAGTTAGAGCCTTGGTAACTGCTAGCGTGGTGGTTGCAGATAGTTGGGCCACATTGATCCATTTTGAGTATGAATCTATGACCACCAAGAAGGTCTTGCCGTGTATTGGACCCGCTAAGTCAATGTGTAGCCTTGACCAAGGTGCGTTGGCGCTCTCCCACTTTGTGGGGTGGTGACTGGAGGATGGTCTGGATTCCTGGCAGGGCTGGCATGAGCTTACCCACTTGACGATGTCGTCGTCCAGGCCAGGCCACCAGACGTAGCTTCGTGCCAACGCCTTCATCCGGACGATGCCCGGGTGACCTCGTGCAGTGCCTCTAAGACTGGAGTGCGAAGTGAGGCCGGAATAACCACCGGTGCCCCACAGCAGGCAGCCCTGTATGCTAGACAGCTCCTGTTGACGGGTCTTAAAAGGTGTGAATTCGGCTGAAAGGTTTGAGCCCGCCACCCCCTCACCCAGTCCAGTACCTGGGCGATGGTTTTGTCCGTCTTGGATTTGGTGGCGATGTCGAGAGTGGTGACAGGGAGGTCGAGCTCGGTGACATCGAAGATGGCGTGGACCGGGGCCGGGTCTTCTGCTGGAGCTGGCAGGGGGCAGCGGCTGAGGGCGTCTGCGTGACTTAACATTTTTCCTGGGTGGTGGATGAGCTTGTACGAATAAGCCGCCAGGAACAAGGTCCACCTCGTCATTCTGGGGGACAACACTTGGGAGTCTGCTTGTCCCCGGAAAGAAGACCCAGGAGAGGCTTGTGGTCCGTGATTAGTTCAAAGTTGTAGCCAAACAGGAATTCATGAAATTTCTTAACGGCGGCCACTGCGGCTAAAAGCCTCTTTGTCGATCTGACTATAGTTACGCTCTGTTGCTGAGAGCGTTCTGGAAAAGAAGGCAATCGGTGCCTCAGAGCCATTGGGTAGTCTATGGCTTAATACGGCGCCAATCCCAAAAGGGGAAGCATCTGCGGCTAGTACCAGTGGAAGGTGTGGGTCAAATTGAATAAGGACCGCGTCAGATGTGAGCAGTGTTTTGACTGCTGTGCGGCGTCTTCCTTGTGTCCCCAGTGCCAAGGTGCTTTTTATCTAAGAGCCTGTGTAAAGGCTCTGCTACTGATGCTTTGTGAGGTAGAAATGATGCATAAAAGTTCAATAATCCCAAAAAGGCTTGTAGCTCGGCTTTAGTGGTTGGCGTGGGTGCCTCGTGAATTGCCTTGACCTTGGACTCTAGGGGGTGGATGCCTGAGGCGTCAATCTTATAGCCCAGAAAGTCCACCTGTCTAGTGGCAATGGCACATTTTTCCTTTTTTAATTTGAGGCCATGCTGTCTGAACCTGTCTAACACTGCTCTGACTCTCTGGAAGAGTTGGGGTCTGTCCCTGGCAGAGACCAATATGTCGTCGAAGTATGGTACTACGCCAGGGAGGCCCTGTAGTATACGCTCCATGAGGGATTGGAAAATGCCCGGGGCAACACTTACGCTAAACTGGAGACGCTTGCATCGGAAGGCACCCCTGTGGGTCACAATGGTCTGCAGTTCGGCCATTTGGTTGTCAACGGGGAACTGCTGATACGCTTGTGACATGTCCAATTTGGCAAAAATGTTGCCAGGTTCAAAGGTATGCAGTAAATGTTGAATGACCGGGACAGGGTACGCGCTAACTTGTAGAAAGCGGTTGATTGTTGTTTTGTAATCAGAACAAATTCTCAGACTGCCATCCTTTTTGAGGGGTGTGACAATTGGCGTCTCCCATTTGGCGAAGTCTGTTGGCTCGATGACCCCTTGCTTTAATAATTTATCGAGCTCTGCGTCCAGTTTAGGCCGAATGGCGAATGGGACTCTACGCGGTTTCAGCCGGACTGGAACCGCTTGGGGGTCAACTGCAAATGAGATTGGGGTCCCCTTATAGCACCCCAACTCATTGCTGAATACGTCTGAGTAGTCAGTGAATAAGGAGTCAGTGTCGGAAGCTGAGACAGCATGGACTCCTGTTAACCCTAGGCCGAGGTAGGGGAACCAATCAAGCCCCAGAAGACTGGGGAGGTTGCCGTTAACTACCACTAGAGGCAGGTGGCCTTTAAAAGCTTTAAAATTAACAAGGAACTTGCCTTTGCCGAGCACTGGAATGTCTTTTCCCTGGTAATCCCTCAAGGAGATCTGGCACTTCTGGAGCTGGTTTCTGGATAGTCTGGGCTGGATTTGCTTGAGGGTGCTCCAAGAGATGATTGAGAGCGCTGACCCCGTGTCAACCTCCATACGACAAGGTTTACCTTCTAATAGAACGGAAAGTGATATTTTACTAATAGAGTGACAGGTGTGGTTAGCATGGTAGCAAGTGTGACAATTGAGTACTTGCCTTTGAGACCCAGAATGGGAAAAGGAAGGAACCTTTTGAGCTGAGTTGTGCGCGGCCTGGCAGACTCTAGTGATGTGGCCTTTTTTGTGGCACTGGTTACAGATGGCACCCTTGAATTTGCACGTGGCTCTCGAGTGAGGTCCTCCACAGGATAGGCATAGGATGATGTGTTTGGGTGCGCTGTTAGTTTCTAGCCTGGCTCCTGCCTGTGGTTGTTTGGCATGGGTGAGGCGGTGGATGTCTGTTTGCTCGTTAGGGTCGTCTTCGTTGACTACCTCTTCTGAATGAACGGTGGCGTAGCTTTGTTTGGGAACGGGGCCTTGAATTTCAGTGGCGGACTGGGTTGCCAGCTCTGGTGCCAAGGCTTCCTTGATGGCCTGGGATAGGTTGAGGTCCTTCTTGGCGAGTAGTCGCCTCTGGAGGTGAAGGTCTTTGACCCCGCAGACGAGCTGGTCGAGGAGCATGTCATCAAGATAGTTCCCGAACCCGCAGTGGAGGGCTGCAGTCCTCAAGGCGGCCATATACTGATTGACGGTTTCCTTTTCTGCTTGCTTCCTCATCCGGAAGGTGAAACGCCTCGCGATTTGTGAGGGCCTGGGGGAGTAATGGTTGGTGAGAATTTCTAGCAACTCTGGCCAGGGGACATTTTTTAACTCACGTGGAGCGACGAGTGCTGTGGCCATATCAAAAACGATGGCTCCGCAATAGCTGAGGAAGAATGACTTTTTTCTGTGCTCCCCAGCATCAGCCAGACCGATAGCGTCGATGTAGTGGTTAAAACGATTCTTGTATGACTCCCATTTTTCTTCTTCCGGTTTGAACGGTGGGAAGGCTGGGTTGGAGTTCATGATGAGGACTCCTGCGTGATATGCTGTTGAGAAATCTCTCTGGGACACAAATGGCACTTGTGCTCTTGTTAGTCTAGTGACTTCAGCTCAGGAGAGTCTTCATAGACCTCTCTGCTCTCTCTCTGGGCTACAATTGGGCTTAGCTGCAACGACTGTTGGCAGCGTTTTGAAATTCGCGCTCCTGGAGAGCGTAGGCGGTGCTGGCTTGCCGCCTCTGATAGCGCTTTGAAAATCGCGCCTGCGTGAGTGTCAGTAGCTCGGAATAACAGCACCGCACTGTATTCCGGCTAGAAATCCAAACAACAGCCGTTTGAATTTCGCGCTCTTTTTGTGCTGAGCGGCTGCGGCTCGCAGTGCTTCACTTTCCTCTGTAACTTGCTAACAAGCGGCTACAGACGCTATTACTTTCGCTCTTGCTGACCGAGCTCTCCGGCGGCGCGGCTGCGGCTCAGCGGTTATTTTAGTGATTTCAGCTGTTGCGAATTGCCTCTGGTAGCCATCCCATCCTCGTCGCCAGTGTTGTAGTTGAGCAATGAGAGGCTAGACCAGGGCTTGGATGCAACAAGACTTTATTGGAACAATAAAGGACTGAACGTGTTAGCCCTGCCTGGAGCAGGCTTCCAGCGATCAGCGGCTGGCTGGACCCTGCAGCTGGCTTTTATAGCCGGCTGTCGAGGGAGGCCAGCCAATGAGGGGCAGCAAACGCCCCCGCAGCATGAACAGACCTGGGTGGGGACTTTGGCAAGTTCCAGGGACATAACAGTATGTGAGTTCCTCTTTCATAACATTCTCTTTTTGTAATTAATTGCAAACAACAAATACATAAAGTCTGGCTAGACATTACTTCCATATTTTCCAGTTCTGATTTACTGAAAACTGCTGAATTGGAGGAATTTTTGCTGAATTTTTTCTCCAATTTGAAATTAAATGGAAAGGAGATGAATCTTCTTTCTCTTAAGATTTTTTTTATTTTGAAATATTTTTTGCTACTTTCCATTGAAGTTCCATAGCAATTAAAGTAATAACAAGGACATAATAAGAAAAGGAGGGAAGGAAGGAAGGTTCATCCTTGTTAGTTCTCTGAGAAGTTCAGACAAAAAGCATTAGCAAGGTTATATTAAACAAAATCTTGGATAATTAAAAGAATTTCTTCTTCCCTCCCATTTAGTTTCTGGAAAACTAGTGAGGGTCCCATCTGGAATGCTTCTAATACTTCACCACCTATAGTCTTAGCAACATTTTATCACACCATTGTCTAAACTGTGGCATTTTCTTGTGTCTTCCCAAATACCATCACAAGTCCTTAATTTAGAATTATTCTACAATCTGCCTCTAGAGAAAAACTGTCCGAGCTAAAAAAAAAAAAAAAAGTATGTATCTTCAAAGTTATTAAAGAGTGAAACAGTCTGCCTCTTGGACTTTGAAACACTCCACAATTGGAGATTTTCAGGGAAAGGTTGGAAAACTATCTGTCAGAGTGGGTATGACATTTCCTATCTTGGGCTATGGTCCATAATTTTATAAGGAAATAAATCTAACCAGGTTACTATAACCAAATTTATAGTAACCAGGTTACTATAACCACTAACCAAGTCACTATAATAATGTCTTTTTAATCTTTTTGTTGTTGTTATTGTTCTTCAGCTTGAACTTTTAGCAAAAGTTATCTTATAAACATGTTTGTGTTCTTTAGGAATCTTAAAAAATGTGTTAGCAAGATCTTATGATTTTTTTTTCAAATCATAAGAGAATAATGAAACAGTGCAATAAGATCTTGTTACATTCTTAAATAATGGAAATTCAATATCACAAAACCTCAATAAGCAGTTACATAGATCATCAAATTCTACCATCTAGAATATTTTGCCATAGATTTATATTTATATTTCTTCTGAATAAATATATACATAGATATATTTATACTGATCAGAACCAGCTAAGCTGTGGGAAACTTCCCAAAAAAACTAGTTACTAATTGGTTCAATTAATATTTTTTCTTTACCCAAATTAGATGGAAACTAGTTTTTCAAAGGTCCCAATTACACCATTGATGGTAGAAAAAAAGTTAAACATTACATCAATCTGGAAAATCAATGGTCTCCCTAGATTAGACTTTTCACCATAGAAAGTTTTTTTACTCTTTCCCCAAACCTAATGCATTCCACCTGCACTGAAGGTGATCAAATTCTATCATATCATTTTTAGAAACAATAGATTTCCAAAAATGGTGACTGTTTAGTGCCATTAACTTCACAGAAATTAAAGTACAATCCTCAAGGATTTAGGCATAAGCCTTGAAAAATCAAACCAACAATATGGATCAGTCACATTTAACCATTTGTCAATTATCAAATATATACACATACATCTTATATTTTGATTTTTTTTTCCTAAGCTCACATATGGCTCTGCTCCAGTGATGGATAACATGATTCATATAGCTTTCTTCTATCAAATGTATCCAAATGAACAGCTTCACATTATGGGAATTCTCCACTTGCTGCTTCATTTTAACTGGACTTGGATAGGGATAATATTCCAAGAAAATAAGATTGGTGAACGATTTCTTTTTTTTTTAAACAAATTTTATTGATTTTCCAAAACAATACACAGACAAACAAAACATAAAATATAATGACATAAGAATTTTTTTTTCTAAAAAAACCAATACAACACCTTAAAGACAGAATTATTCCAAGTTATCACATTTCCAAACAAACACAATTTGATATATATATTTACTTTATCTGTTCATCTTCATATCTTATCCCGAACTTCTCTTTATTACTTCCTTTCCTTCTGTTTATTCAAATTATATCTCTTTAATTTTAGATTGCATACATTTTTTATATCCATCTGTCTTATACATTTTCATTTTTCTCTTCCAATACAAAAACAAACAAGACATAAATCATAAAAACCTAAAACATCTTTTCTGAAAGTTGCTTGATCCCGGGTTAAAGCTCATCGTACAGACGCCCCTTCAAAAATCATGTTCCTTTTATATATCATTCCATATCTTATTACCGTTTTCCATTTTCTATATAGCTTCTTCCTTTTTTTTAACTCTCTTAGTTTTATTCTACTTATCTCAGTTCAAGTTATAATACTTATCATTCTTTGTCTGTTCTCAACTATCCATTCATTTTTTCTCTTTAAACAAAACCTCTCCTGTACACTAATTGGAGTATGACGCCTTTAACTCTTTCCCCTAACCTAATAATACTTAATATCACACATAACTTGTATTGGGATTCTGTTTAGCACATCCTAAAGTCACACAATATATTATATAAAGAGAAAAAGAAAAAAGAAAGAACGACAATAACAAAGAGACAAATTTATAAATATATAATATAGCTAGTACCCCTGTCAAAACCATTTTAATCATACCTATTAATACTTATTTATATCTTAAACATTTTGTTCTATAAATGCCTATAATAACACAATCTTATGTACCTTACAGAATCCCTTTTTCAATTAAATTTACCCATTGTCTCTAAATAAATTTTGTTTCTTTAAATCTTGCTTCCCATCATTGAGACTTCTCACCCCTTCCTTTCTCCCTTGCTTATTCTTTTCCTTACCCTTTTTACCCCTTTGTCTCTCCACCTCCCTTTTGTTCTTCTGCTTTCCCCCTTCCTGTTGTTTTCTTTTTTTTATATATAAATTTTTTTTATTGTTTTTTAACACACAAACAAACAGACAAAACATAAAAGCATCAGCTCTCCCGTATTTATATACAAACAGTGAGTCGGTTGGTTCATCAGTTTTGTGCATTCATTTCGTAGTCACAATTACAATTACCTTATATAATAACTCTTATTGTCAATACAAACTTATATATCATCATATCATTATTAAAGAAAAAGAGATTTGACTATACTTTTATTCAATCATGCCTTATGAGATAACTATAATTTAAGTAATTTATTCTATAACAAATCATATAGTCCTACCAGTTCTATCCTAAATAAAAGAAAAAAAAGAAAAAACATTTTATAAATATAATATCAAATACCAAAAAAGAAAAAAGAAAAGTGAAATCAATATCATTCCTTATTGTCTAACATTCTAAATATTCTATTTTTGTATTTCATCATTCAGCCATTGATAGAAAAGATCCCAAATTATATAAAATTGTTTATCTTCTTGCTCTCTAATTTCAAAAGTCAATCTACTCATCTCAGCACATTCCAATATTTTCTTTATAACTTCTTCCTGCAATGGAATTTTCTCATTTTTCCAATTTTTTGCAAATACAATCCTAGCCGCAGTTAATACATTTACAATCAAATATTTCAAATCTTTACTATAAACATCTGGTAAGATTCCCAATAAGAAAAGCTCCGGTTTCAAATCTATATGCTTCTTTGTCATTTTTCCAACCACATGCGGATTTTAGTCCAATATTTTCTAGCATCCTCACAAGTCCACCACATATGGTAGTATGAACCAGGTTTCTGATGACATTTCCAACATTTTTCGGATTTGTTCTTGAACATTCTTGCTATCCTTGTCGGGGGAAAATGCCACCTGTAAAACATCTTATACAAGTTTTCTTTATAGGCTGTAGACATTGTCATTTTATAGTTTTGCAACCATAATTTCTGCCATTTCTCTAAGTCAATCCCATATCCAAAATTCCTCCCCCAGGCAATCATAGTTTCTTTAACTTGTTCTTCCTCTAGCTTAATTTCCAATAAGTAACCATATAATTTTTTAATCACCTTTTCATCAGTACCCATCAAAATCTTATCTAAATCAGTCTGTTTATCATAAAATCCCTCTGTTTTGGAATCCTCATCATACCTTGAATGTATTTGCAAATATGAAAACCAATTCATCTGTATACCTTGTTCCTCTAATTTTTGTATCGATTTAAGTTCACCCTTTTCATCTAGTAATTCCCCATAGCTAACTGTTTGTTCCTTTTTATAAGTTATAGGGTAAGAAAACGCTTCTATCGTCGATAACCAAACTGGAATTTTCAAATAACATTGTTTTTTTGTCTTCTCCCAGTTTAACCACAAAGACTCCCGTATATAATGTCTTCGAAAATAACCCTGTGTTTTGGTTCCCTTATACCATAACTTTTTGATGATTTTTTGATGTTAGGTATTTTGATGTGATATGATAGAACCTAGAAATTTGAAGGTCTCTACTGTTGATACTGTGCTGTCTAAGTGGTGGTAGTATGGGAAGGTTTCTTCTAAAGTTTACCACCATTTCTATGATTTTGAGTGTGTTCAGTTCCAGATTGTTCTGGTTACACCATGAGGCAAATTGTACTACCTCCTGTCTGTATGCTGATTTGTTGTTGTCTTGAATGAGATGTCATGTGATGCCAGCATGATGATGTGAGTAACACTCCTGTGCTAGATAATTGGATTGCTAGAGCTTAGCAGAGAAATTGGGAGCATCATATGAAAAAAGATCCTTATCAGAACAGAATAGCAGAGTTTGAAGTGGCCTCTTCTAGTCCAATCCCTTGCTCGGAATCAGAAGACTCTACACCATACCAGACAAGTGGCTGTCCAGTCATTTCTTAAAAACCTGCAAACCAATATCTATTTGGTTTGTAGCCATACTGAAGAATAAAACAACTTTTGAAATAGTCTTCTCCCTCCCTATCTCCTAGATAAAGAGAAAGGAAAGCCATGTGCAAATCAAATTTGGAAAGGCATTCAGTTTAGGGGTTTAAAGGCCAGTTGATACATCCTACAACATATTGAATCTCCAAAGACCTATGCAAGGGTCCTCTTTGTAGACATCAGCATTCAATACCATCATTCCAGATATTCTTCTAAGTAAACTAAATCAGCTAGCTGTACCTGACCACACTTGTAAATGGATTATAAGCTTCCTAACAAACAGGAAACAGCAGATAAAGCTAGGCAAAATCACATGAGATACCTGTACAATTAGCACAGAAGTCCCCCGGGGCTGTGTGCTCTCTCCATTTCTCTTCTCTCTAAATACCAATGACTGCATCTCAAAAGATCCCTCTGTTAAAGTACTGAAGTTTGCAGATTTTTTTATTTATTTATTTTACTTGATTTGTCAATTGTTTACAAGATATTAAGTATAAGTGTATACGTAGTTATGAATACATGAAATGGGTACATATAAGAAAAATAAAAGAAAAATAAAAGAAACAATAGGACAGGGACGGTAGGCATATTGGTGCGCTTATGCATGCCCCCTAGAGACCTCTTAGGAAAGGGGTGACGTCAATAGTAGACAGTCTAAGGTTAAAGTTTTTGGTGTTTGCGGAAGAAACTACAGAGTCTGGTAGAGTATTCCAAACATTGACCACTTTGTTGCTGAAGTCGTATTTCCTGCAATCAAGTTTGGTGCGGTTAACCTTGAGTTTGTATCTATTGTGTGCTCTTGTGTTGTTATGATTGGAGCTAAAGTATTCATTGACAGATAGGACATTGCAATGTATGATTTTATATATGATACTTAGATCGGACCGAAGATGGCATAGTTGTCTGTGGTGTTGAATAGTTTTACATCATCAGCTAAGAGAATGCAGTTGCTCTTGATATGATCACAGAAGTCATTTATGTAGAGTATGAAAAGAGTTGGTCCTAGTACACTGCCTTGGGAGACACCACTGTTGACAGTACAGAATTTGATAGGATGCTCCTAACTTTGACCATTTGTTGTCTATTTGACTGGAATGCTTCTATCCAGTTTTGCAGGTGTCCAGAGATACCATAAGATTTTAGTTTTAGGGACTTCCAGCTTGAAGGGCTTCAGCGGCAGAAAGGAATCCGTGATTGTGCACAGTTTCTGCCTGGGCTCACCACTGGAGCTCCCCAAGCCAGCTGGCTTCAGGGCTAAACCACCCCGTAGAGGTGGTGAAGAGGGGGGAGGCCACTAGCAGGGTCGAGGAGAGCCACATCTCTCCTCCTCAGCTGGCCAAACTTCCTTTCCTGAAGGCGGTAGGAGCAGTGGTCAGAAATGGCCACCTCAAAGAAACTCAACCAGAAAAGAAAGTGCAGGAGGAAGATAAGAAGTGAAAGTTTTGGCTGACCACGTTATAAAGCAACAACTAAAATACCCTGGAATTTAAATTTTATAAAAGATAACATTGCTCCCAAAAGGAGAGTCGGAAGCAGCAAATGAAAGTGAAAAGGGAAAGTTTTTTTTTCTTCTCTCTCCTTCCTTACATTGACAACTAAGAGATCTGAATAAGAAATCAGAAAAACCGGCTTTGGCATCAATAGGCAATCAAGCTGAAAATATAATTAAATGCCAAAGGGATAATAAAGATTTCTGGACACTAATTTTTTTTTCCTATAAGCAGGAAGGGAGAGGAAAAGAATAAGGGCAGGATCTGGAGGAAGAAGACTGCCTGGACTTCAAAAGAATCTAAAGTAAAATCTCAATAAGACTTCTAAAAGATACATTTTAACTGGAACTTTGCAACTAAATAATAACCCCAGGAAGAGAAAGTGAAAAAAGAAGAAAGTGTAAAAAAGAAACAGCTTGTGTGTATTTGGATTGCTTGGTGACTTTTGGATTTTTGGTTATTATATTTGAATGACTAAAAACAATTGGGTGGTTGTTTAAAAATTACTACAATGGTATCACTCCTGAATGAATTGAAAATGGAACTTAAAAAATATGAAGAAGATGCACAAGAAGGGAAGGGCTCTTTTGGCTTCATTTTTCAATTCTTAGAAATGGAGATCTGTAACTATGAGAAACAATAAGAAAAGACTGCGCAACAAGAAGATTGGGACAAAGAAGAAGCCATCTTAAATGAACAAGTAACTCTATGTGGGGAAGAAAGGGGAAAGGGGGGGAAAGAGAATGGAGAATTTAAGACTTAAAAAAACAGCCAAAAAAGGGAAAAATAATTTGAAAAGTGGATGTAATGTTGGAAAGCAACAGAAAAGGGGAATACAGAAGAGGGAAATGGAGGTGGAGAAACAGGGGAGTAAAAAGGGGAAAGAGAAGAAGAGAGGGAAGAAGGAAAGGAAGAGAAGTTACAAAGGTTTGGAGCAAGATGTAAAGAAACAGGACCTATTTAGAGATAATGGGTGAAAATCTAATTGAAAAAGGGATTCTGTGAAGGTACATAAGATTGTATTGTTATATTTGTAATAGAAATAATGTTAGAAAATTGGAAACAACATATGATTAAAAAGAGGGATAAAATAGTGTAATTTAGTGAAATGCTTGTGAATAAAATAAATGAAATAAAATAAATGTGAAAATTGAATTAGGAAGGAACGGGAACATTTTAGTTAGTCAATGTTTTATAAAACATAAGTGAAGAGGGGGGGATTAACTATGGAAACTTTATAATTGTTCCCATAGAAGTATGATATTTATTTGAAAAGTAATGTGCAAAATGTTAAGATTTAAATGAATATTAATATTAAGGATAGAATTGAATTGGAATATAATGATTTGAATTGAGATGAAATAAATAAAATAAAATTAAGAAAGTTAAAAGAGGGGAGAAGCGATATAGAAAATGTAGAATAGTAATAAGATATGGAATGGAATATAAAAAGGAGCATGAACTTGAATTTGTGTCTGTACGAAGAGATGTAACCCGGGATTATGCTGCTTTCAAAAAAGATGTTTTATGTTTTTATGTTTCATGTTTTGTTTTAAAAACCAATAAAATTTACCAAAAAATATATATATTTAGTTTTAGGAGTAGTTTGTCATGTACCACCAAATCAAAGTCTATGTTGAGTGCGTCTATTGCTTTGCCCTGATCGAGTTGTGTAGTCCATATGTTTTTGCAGTGTAAGAGTTGCAGATTTCCTCTGTAGAACTATCTGTCTGTCTGTCTGTCTGTCTGTCTGTCTATCTATCTATCTATCCATCCATCCATCCATTTCTATCATCTATCTGTCCATCCTCTCTCTTTCTCTTTCTATCTCTCTCTCTCCTATCTACCTATCATTATCATTTGTCTGTCTTCCTGCCTCTGCCTCTGTCTGCCTCTGCCTCTGCCTCTGCCTCTATATCTCTAGTCTATATCTCTAATTTTTACCATTTTTTTAGTATTTATTTGATTTGTCAATTGCTTACAAGATACAGGTATAAGAATAAATATAGTTTGAATATATATTGAAGCATTTGTTCTATTGAAGCTAGGAGATTTTTTCCTGATTCATTGTTCTACCTTTTCTTCAATGGAATCTGAAACAAGAGTTCATCTGAAAAGATGTTCTCTTCTGTTGATAAAAAGTAATAATCCAAACCTAGCTGTACCTCAGATAATCTCAATTAATAGTTTCTTCCATGAAAAAATATGATCAGTTCAAGCAATGCATTCATTCCATAGTACTTACAGTCTATATGTCTATATTCAAGTATATAGCTGCATTGATATAGGAAGGGAGGGAGGGTGACTCAGCCTTGTTAGTTATCTGAGAAGTCTAGATATGGTTACATTAAACAGAACCTTGGATAACTGAAAGTATTTTCCCCCTCCTCACTTTTAGTCTCTGGAAAAGTAGGAAGGTTCCTGTCTGGGAGTCAGAACACTAATGGAGGTCCAAATAGTCAAGAGATTGATAAGAAAACACCGATATGCTTTGAGTGAGTTCAAATATCCAGAACAAGATGGTTTTCATCCCGAATTATTGAAGGAGCTGGCAGGCATGATCTTGGAATCACTAAATGAAATCTTTCAAAAGTCCTGGAGCATGGGTGAACTGCCAGAGGACTGGAAAAGGACTGGTGTGGTTCCAATACTAATATAAGGTAAAAAAAAGTGGATCCAGGAAAATACAGGTCAATTAGCTTGACATCAGTATATGGGAAAATCCTAGAAAAGATAATCAAGCAGCAAGTTTGTGAGCATCTAGAAATGAACAAGGTGACTACTGGAAGCCAACATGGGTTTATTAAAAGCCAACCATGCCAGACAAATATTATTGCCTTTTTTGATAAAGTGGATAAATTAGTGGATCAAGAAAATGCTATTAAAAACATTTGGATTGCAATGAGGCATTTGATAAAGTAGACCACAGCTTATTTCTTTTATATATATATATAAAGTTTTATTTGGGTTTTCACACACACAATACAAGTAAAACATCTTTTTTGAAAATAGCATGGTCCTGGGTTACACTTCTTTATACAGACACAAACTCAATTTCATGCTTTTTGTCTTCTATGCCATATCTTATTACTATTCTGTATTTTCTATATAGTTTTTTCCCTCTTTTAATTTTCTCAACTTTATTTTGATTATCTCATCTCAATTCAAATCATTATATTTATACTTTTGTCTGTCCTGTTTCAATTTCATATTATCTTTCTCATTAAACAAATTTTCTCCTGTAGTTCCTAATTGGAGTGTGACACCTTTATATCTTTTAATTTTATCCATTCAACTCTTATTTAAACTTCAATGTATACCTCAAGGTTATAACATTCAATATAATACATAATACATAACTTCCAATCGAATTCTGCTTGGTACATTCTTAAAATACACACTATATTCTTTTTTTTAAAAGTATTATAAATATATGTAATTAAAACCCTCATTCCATTCCAATTCAGTTCTATCATTAATATTCATTAAAGTCTTAACATCTTTAACATTTCTTTTCAATTAAATATCATACTTCCTTGGGGACACGTATAATCTTTCTATAATTAATTTTCCCCTATTTCTCTTCACTTATGTTTTATAAATCATTAAATATTCATTTTATTACATTTATTTATTAATAAACATTCCACTAAATTATGATAACTATTTTATCCATCATTTTAATCATACATTGTTTCATATTTTCTGAAATTATGTCTATTTCTAATATAACAATACTATCTTATGTACCTTTTCAGAATCCCTTTTTCAATTAGATTTTCACCCATTATCTCTAAATAGGCCCTGTTTCTCTATATTTTGTTTCTGTCTTTTAAATCTTCTTTTCCTTTCTTTCTTCCCTCTCTTCTTCTTCCTCCCCTTTTTACCCCCTTGTCTATCTACTTCTAATTCTCTCTTCTGCATTTCCCTCTTCTGTTGCTGTCTAATTTTATACTTATTTTTCAAACTATTCTTTTTTGGGGGGTTTTTTCCAAATCTTAAACTTTTCATTTTCTTCCCCCCCTTTCCTTTTTTCCCCCACATAAAATTACTTGTTCGTTAAAGTTGGCTTCTTCTTTGTCCCAATCTTCTTGTTCTGCAGGCGTTTCTTGTTGTTTCTCATAGTTCCAAATCTCCATTTCCAAGAATTGAAATATGAAGCCAAAAAAACCCTCTTCCTTCTTGTGCATCTACTTTGTACTTTTTAAGTTCCATTTTCAGTTCTTCTAAACGTGGTGCCATTCTAGACACTTTTAAACAACCACCCGATTGATTTTAGTTATTCAAATGCAATAACCAAAAATCCAGAAGTCACCAAGTAATCCAAATACTCCCAAGCTGTTTCTTCTTACTTCTTTTTTCACTTTCTCTTCCTGGGGTTTTACTATTTTGTTGCCATGTTTCAGTTAAAATGTATTTTTTAGAAGTCTTGTTGAGATTTTACTGTAAGTTCTTTTTAATTCCAGGCAGTCTCCCTTCCAGATCCTGTCCTTTTATTCTTTTTCTCTCCTTTCCTGCTTTCAAAAGCTTTTGAGTATCCAGAAAGCTTTATTATCCCTTTGACATTTTATATTCACCTTAAATGCCTATTGATGTCAAAGTGATTTTTTTTTCAATTTCTTGCTTAAGTCTCTTAGCTGTCAGTATAGGGGAAGGAAGAAGAGAGGGGAAAAAACCAAATCCTTTCCCTTTTCTCTCTCCTTCGCTACTTGAAAATCTTCTTTGGGAACAGTGTTATTTTTTTTATAGTTTAAATTCCAGGGTACCTTATTTGTTGCGTTTGCTGTTTGACCCGGTCAACCAAAATTTTCTCTACTTATCTTCCTCCTACACATTCTTTTCTAGTCAAGTTCTTCTTTGGGGTAGCCATTTCTGACCACCACTATAACCGCCTTCGGGAAAGAGAGTAATAGCCAGCTGAGGAGGAGAGATGCGGCTCTCCTCAACCCTGCAGGCAGTCTTCTCCCCCTCTTCCCCACCTCTATGGGGTTGCTTAGCCCTGAAATCAGCCGGCTCTGGATGCTCCAGCAGTGAGCATAGATCGAAACTGTGCAGAGTTGTGGTTTTGGTCTGTTGCCGAAGAAGCTCAAACCAGCTTATTTCTCAATAAGATAGAACAATGTGAAATAGACAGTACCATCACCAAAATGTATTCACAATTAGCTGACCAACCACACTTACCATATAGTCCTCAACAGAGCTGCATCTACCAGGAGGAAAGCATACAGTACCTCAATTGGACCCAAAGCTCTTCAACTTTTTCATAAATTATTTAGATGAGGGCATAGAAGGGGAACTCATAAAATTTGGAGATGATACTAAGCTGGGTGGTGGTGGTGGTTGGAAGATAGAAGGCTCTTGACTAATATGAGCAATGGGCCTTTTTCAACAAGATGCAGTTCAGTGGTGAGAAAAATAAGATTCTGCACTTAGGAAGGAAAAATCAGATGCATAGGTATAGAATAGGAAGTATCTGATTCAACAGTAGTAACTTGAGAGGGATCTAGATGCCTGATGGATCACTGCTTAAATATGAATCAGCAGGTGCTACAGCTGCCAAAAAAGGTCAATACGTTCTAGGCTGTATCAACAGAGGGATAACATCAAAATCTCAGGTACTGCTTTTTCCTGCAATGGTGAAACCACATTCGCAATACTGCATCCAGTTCTGGTCACCATGATACAAAAGAGATGCTGAGGCCCTAGAAAGAGTGCAAAGAAGAGCAACAAAGATGATAATGGGTTTGGAAACTAAATCATATGATGAATGGCTACTGGAACTAGGCATTCTTCAAATTGAATCTTATACTAACTATTAAAAATTCCACTTCATTCTGGATAAATACACAGCAAGGTTGCATCCATCAGATCCAACTATGGGGGGACACTTCACAGAGAACTAGATACTAAATGGCTTAATTAGGCTTTTGTTCCTATATCCAAAATAGATAAAAATTAATTGTTCAAACATTCCAAGTACTCCCTTGGTGGTAGAAATGAAGTAAAAACATTATATCAATTCTGAACATCTACTGTATCAATAGGTTAGACTTCTCTGATGTCCCATATAGGCTTTCTACAGTACATAATATTTTACTATTTCCCAAACATTATGTATTATAGCCAAATTGAATATGATCAAATTGCATCATAATATTTGGTGACAGTTTAGTTCCATTAACTTCATAGAAATTAAAGGAAGATATTCAATGAGTTATGAAAAGTCTTGAAAATCAAAGCAACAAAATAAAGCTGTCAAATTTAACCATTTATCACTTATATCAAACACATATACATACATTTTGTATTTTCTTTTTTCTTAAGCTCACGTACGGCTCTGCTCCAGCGATGGATAACATGATTCATACAGCATTCTTCTACCAAATGTATCCAAATGAACAACTTCATGTTATGGGGATTCTCCAGCTGCTGCTTCATTTTAAGTGGACCTGGATTGGGATAATTTTTCAAGAAAATGAGATTGGTGAATGATTTCTGAGGAAAGAGCTTTTTGTTTTATCTCAAAATGGAATCTGCTTTGAATACATTTCAGAGCTTCCAACAGTAGCTTTTTCAGATGAGATAGGAGAACAAATCAATACTTTCATTAAATTATACAAAGTCATTATGAAAAGTACCTCCAGTGTTGCGATTGTATACTCTGAAAAACAGGCCATGTCATGTTTCAGAACAATCTCCTAAGTTTCAGATTATTTAGACAGAACAGTTGAGAGAAAAGACAAAGTTTGGATTTTCCCAGCCCAGATGGAATACACTTCAGTTCCTTTTCAAAGAGATTGGAGTATGGATTTTATCCATGGTGCTCTTTCTTTTGCAGTATCATCAAAAGAATTATTAGGATTCAATAGATTTCTCCAGATGAGAATCAGTGTTCCAGAAAATGAAGACAGTTTTTCAAGAGTCTTTTGGGAAAAAGCTTTTGAATGTTCTTTCTCTTTTTCCACTTTAAACCCAAAGGCAGAGAAAAGGTGCACTGGGAGAGAAAAGCTGGAAACTCTTCCAGACTCTGTTTTTGAATTGAGCACGACTGGGCAAAGCTACAGTATCTACAATGCAGTCTGTGCTGTGGCACATGCTCTCGAGGCCAAGCTTACATTCCATTCCAAAAACAGAGCAATGGCTGGTAGTGGGAACAGAAACTTTTCAATTATCAAGTGTGGCAGGTAATCTTCTATTTTTATTAGTATACCAGGGCATATTGCTTCTATATCTACAATTATCCACAAGTTATATAGAAACCAATTTAAACATAATGCTGGAGAAATTATTTAGGTGGATGAGAATGTCTGCACATTTCTATTCCATCTTCCTTAATTGCAAAAAGATATGTTTATATGAATATTTAATGGAGAATATTGGAATAATCCGGCCATTATGGACAGCAGAGGTATCAAACTCATGGCTGCATGCATCATGCACTGGCCACCCCCACCCCCGGTTTAGCAAAGCGGGGAAAAGTTGTGATACATCATGTGATGACAGGTTGTCATTATGATGCTATACATCAGATGTATCAAACTTGTGATGACAGGTTGTCATCACAAGTTTGATACATCTGATGTATAGCATCATAATGCTCTCCCTCACTCCTTCAGGTTCATTGTATTGGGAGAATTCTTCTCAACCAGAAAGGAGAGTTCAGTGTCTCTTAGGTTAGTGAGAGAGCATTTGATGCTGCAGGTTGGATGTACCATATCTTCATAGGAGAACTTTAAAATTATTCTTATGGTCCATTGAATTCTAGGATTGACATCTTACCAAATAAAGTATATTTGATATAGGCTAAATCTCCTAATGAAATAAAATACAAAAATAATTGTCCGCATCATGATTACCAATGAAATAAAAACTGTGAAACTCTACATACAAATTGCTGATGATAGAGTATCCTACTACTACTGGTCACTTATCTTCCTCTCTGTAATGTAGCTGCATCCCTGACTTTACTGTTGGACTCTGACTGAGCTGCAGATGGGTGGAAATCCCCAGGCTGAGAAATTTGGACCTGTTCTCTCTAGCCTGGGATTTCAGGTAGCATAGGAGTTCACAGCCACCATAGTAGCCATATACCTAATTCAAAGTATTCATGGCCCAACTCACACACAGAGTTCACTCTTTGGATTTGTTGTTTGTCAGGAATGGTTGCCAAATGACAGGAAGGAAGAGAACATGCTGATTTTGGGCAGTGGTGGGATTCAAATAATTTAACAACCAGTTCTCTGCCCTAATAATTGATTCCAACCAGTTCTCCAAACTGCTCAGAATGTTAACAACTGGTTCTCCCGAATTGGTGTAAACTGGCTGAATCCCACCACTGCTTCTGGGTGATAGGCATGAAAAGAGACCTGTTGGCCTATCTTTAGCTGTTTTTTGTATCTCATAGAGAGTCTCCTGCTGCTTGCTAATAGAAGTGACAAATTAAGGTTATTATCATCATATATTGAAAGTGCAACAACATCTTCTGAAATAATACTGCTGCATATTTTGTAATCATTTTACACCTTTGTTAATTACTCTCATGTTCTTCTCTTGAGCTTCATCATTACCTGAGAAAAGTCTCATTTAACAACAGTGCTGGAGAAAATATTTTCTTTGACCAGAATGGGAAGATTGCATCTGGCTTTGATATAATCAACTGGATCACCTTCCAAATCAATCCTTTCTTAGGATTAAAATTGGAAAAGTAAATCTATCAGCTCAACTTGAAAACCTTCTCTCTCTATCGGCAGATAATATTGTCTGGCCTAACATTTTTAACCAAGTAGCTTTTTTTTTAAGGGATGGTTCTGTGAACATGCTGCAGTAGATGTCCATATAATTTCTTTGAACAATTGCACAAATTAATGAATCAAGTACATGAAAAGCAATATTCTTTTTTTAAAATACATTTTTATTGTTTACATATAAATATATTGAGTAGAGTATAACTGGCCATGAAATAGAAGTAAAAACAAAATAACATATATATCAACTCTTTTTTCATTCTAATACTTAATTCCTCTATCAATAATATAAACAGTGTCTCTTTCCAAGCCCCCTCACCTGATTCTTTTATCTTCCAACTTCTACCTCATTTTTCTAAAAGCAATATTCTTGATGCACAGATTTTGAAGAGGGTTTTCCTTACTATAAATCAATATCTTTTATCCTTACATCTCAATCTTCTCCATGGTATATTTACTTATTTACATATTCTCTCATTCTTTTCCTAATTGCCATTTTCTTTTCTTTTTATTTCTAAACCACTCATCCCAGGCATCCCAGGCCCTATAATAAATTGAATCTTTGCTGTCTTTTATTTTCATCGTTAGCCTGTCCATCTCTATACAATCTATTATTTTTTTAATAACCATGCCTTCCGGTGGAACCCTTTTTTCCTTCGAGAGTTGTGCGTACAAAATCCTTGCAGCTGTTAATATATGTAACATAATATATCTATCTGTTTTATTGCATTTTTGTGTTATTATAGCTAATAAAAAAGTTTCTGGATTAAATTCAATTTTCTGATTCATGATTTCTTCTATCAATTCTCTAATTTTATTCCAATATTTTTTCACTTCCTGGCATGTTCACCAAGTATAAAAATAAGTTCCTTTTTCTTTTCCACATTTCCAACAATTTGGATCTGAATTAAACATTTTTGTCAATCTAGCAGGAGGAAGGTGCCATCCGTAGAACATTTTGTATTGATTTTCCTTGTATGCTGTGGATGTAATTAGTTTGTAATTTGATCCCCACATTCTCTCTCCCAATTTTCCAGGTCTATATTATGGCCAACATTTTTCGCCCATACCACCATCGTCTCTTTGACCACCTCCTCTTTCATTTTAAAATCTGGTAGGAAGTTATATATTCTTGAAATCATTTTCTTTTCCATTCTTGTAGAATTTTATCTAATTGATGCTTTTCCATGCAGAAACCAAATTGTTCTTTGTCCTTCTGATATCTCGCCTGGATTTGCATGTATGGCCACCGATCTATCTTTATATTTTGTTGCTATAATTCTTGTCTCATTTTTAATCTTCCTTGTGGGTCTAATAGGTCTTTATAACTTCTCTTTTTTTCCCAGATCCATTGCGTTTGGGTATATTTGTGCTTCCATAGTTGACAACCAGTTCAATAGTTTAGTATAATGATTCTTTTTAATCTTGTTCCATGTCCGAATTAATGAATCTCTAATCATGTGTCTCTGAAAATATGCATGCTGATTACATTTCCCATCCCATAGGAAACTATGCCACCCTCTCTGCAAGCCATGACCCTCTATTGACAATACTCTTCTATTTTCCAGATTGATCCAATCTTTAATCCATACTATAGCCGCAGCCTGATGATACATTTCCCAGACCGGGAGTCTAAAGCCACCCCTTTCTCTTTTGTCCTATAATAATTTCATTTTTATCCTAGCTTTTTTCCCATCCCAAACAAATTTACTTATTATTCGATCTAATTCTCTAAAATGGTTTTATCCAAACTTATTGGTACAGTTTGAAAAAGATATAGTATTTTTGGTAGGGTAGACATTTTAATTGCCACAATTTTCCCCAGTAGTGATCATTGTAATTTCCCCCACCTTTCCAATTCTTTTTTGATTTGTATTATTAATTTATTATAGTTATCTTTTTTAATTGAAGAGCATCTTGCTGTTAACCAAATGCCTAAATATTTTACCTTTTTCACACTTTGCATTCCAAATTTTCCTTCTAATTCTTTTTTTTTGTGCTTATCTTTTAAATTTTTAGTCAATAATTTTGTTTTGTTTTTATTAATCTTAAGATCTGCAACCTTGCCAAATTTCTCTGTTTCCTTTATTGATTTCACTTCTGTATCCTCTGGATCTTCCAGAAAAAATACTATATCATTGGCAAATGCCTGTACCTTATAATGCTCCTTTTTAATTAAAGCCCCTTTGAGTTCTTTCCATTTTTCATAAGTTTTCTAAGGTAAGAATAAAGAGAAGGGGTGACAGTGGGCATCCCTGCCTTACTCCCTTGTTGATCTTGAATGTTTCTGTTCTGTCACCATTCATTATTACACTGGCCATCTGTGTCGTATAAATTGTCGAAATCAATTTAATAAATTTATTGCCAAATTGCATGCTTTATAATTGTTGTATTATGAACTGCCAATTAACATTGTCAAATGCCTTTGCGCATCAAGGAAGACCATTACCAATTGTTTTCCTGGGTTTGCTTCATAATATTCTATTATATTCAGTACCATTCTGGTATTATTTTTAATTTGTCTATTTGGTAAGAATCCGTTTTGGTCGCTATGAATGATCTGATTAAGGGTGGTTTTTTTTTCAATCTTTCTGCCATTAGGGACATAAATATTTTATTTATAATCAACATTTAAAAGGGATATGGGCCTGTAATTTTGAATTAATTGATGGTCCGAATCTTCTTTTGGGATCAATGTTATATATGTGACTTAGGTAATTTTGCTGTCATCAGTACCTCATTATAGAGTTCTAATAATTGCATTTCTAATTTTCCTTGGAGCGTTTTATACAGTTCCCCAGGGAGACCATCCAGTCCCGGAGTCTTATTGTTTTTCTGTTTCAGGATTGCCTTTGCGGTTCTCTTAATGTTATTTCCCTGTTTATCTCTTCTTTGTCCTCTTCCGGGATCACAGGTAGCCCTTTTCCTTCTAAGTAATGTTGGATATTTCCCTCTGGTACATCTTCCCTACTATATAGTTCCTCAAAAAAACTTTTAACAATATGCTTTTTCTTCTCAGTTTGATGTTATAGTGTACCATCAGCATCCTTCAATTGTTGGATTGCTCTTTTTTCTTTTTCTTTCTTAAGTCTATAATCTAGCCACCTTCCCGGCTTATTCATATGTTCAAAGTAATTCTGTTTTATCTTTTTCATGTCCTGTAACCATTCATCTTGTGCTAACATATTCAGTTTGTATCTAATCATTATCCTCTCCATATTTGCTGTCTTATTAAGTGGTGTTTTTTTGCTAGTGTTTTTTTTCTAACTCCTTAAGAGTATCTAGTAGTTTAGATTGTTCTCCTTTTTTCCCCTTGTATCTACATGTATTATATGAAATTTCTAGGCCCCTAATATATGCTTTAGTCATATCCCATAGGTTTGGAATTGATGTTTGTTGTTTTTTGTTTTCCTTCAGAAAGAACTCCAATTCTTTTTCCATCATCTTGACACATTCTTTTTTCTTTTAGGATCTCTTTGTTTAGCGTCCATCTTCAGGTTTTTTTTTCAATCCTTTCCAAATTATTTTAATGGGATTATGGTCCACCCATGTGTCTATTTCTATTTCTATTATATTATGTTCCATTTCCCCATTTGTCCATAACATATCCAATCTTGACCATGATGTATGTGGTGCTGAATAGTAAGTATGTTGTTTTTTGTCTGGATTTCTTTCTCTCCATATATCTTTTAATCCTAATTCTTTCGCCATTTGATAAAATACTTTTGGTAATGTTTTCCTTTTCCTTTTTTTCCCTTGATTTTCATTACTATAGTCTTTTCCTAAATTTGCTATTGCATTGAAATCACCTAGCAGGCACATGTTCTCATATTCCTGTTCTACTAATTTTCTGTATAGTTTGGTATAAAATATTTCTTGTTTCTAGTTTGGCGTATATATCACTATCAATAACATTTTCTTATGATTTATATAAACTTCTAACATCAAAATCCTATCCTCCTCATCTGCATATACCTGTTTTGCTTGTAAATGTTTCCTAATATATATTGCTATCCCCCTCTTTTTTTTTGATGGGCAAGAGATAAGTATAAATCTCCTAACTCTGGTGCTTCTAACAGTTTACTTTGATGTTTCTGGATATGTGTTTTTTGAAGGCATATAATATCTAAGTTGAATTTCTGTAGTTTAGTTATCGTTTTTTTCCTCTTAATTTGTGAATTTAAACCGTTGATGTTAATGGAAATCAATTTGATTTCTTCCGCCATCTTACTCTGTAGTTGTTTCTTGTTGAAGCTTATTTGCTCTCATTTGGTGTCTCATTCTTACGCCTTCTCTTTCCACTTCTTCCTGCCCTCTTTCCTCTTGTTCTGTTTCTCTTTCCTCGACCCAATTTTCTTCTTGGCTCCTACTTTCCACATCCTCTTTGCTGTTCTGGTCTCCTTCTGATACCACATACAGTTCAAAGAATTCCCTCGCTTTTTCTATACTGTCTATTTTAATTTTTTTTTATCCTGCCATGATACTAACATTCCCTCTGGGATGAGCCATTTGAACAGAATGTTATTCTTATTCAGTTGGGAGGCCAGGAATCTGTATTTCTTTCTATGTTCCATTATTCTTCTTGGAATTTGTTTCAACGTTATAATTTCTGTTCCCTTGAATATCAGCGGTTCATCTCTTGTCACTTTGTATGTCTCATCTCTCAGTTGTTTCTTTGAGAATCATATATGAACTTCTCTTGGAAGTCTAAAATTGACTGATTTAGATAAGATTTTGACAGGTACTGATGAAAAGGTGATTTAAAAACTGTATGGATATTTATTAGAAATTAAACTGGAAGAAGAACAAGTTAAAGAAACTATGCTTGCTTGGGGAAAGAATTTTGGATATAGGATTGATTTAGAGAAATGGCAAAAATTGTGGTCTCAAAATTTTAAAATGACAATGTCAACAGCATATAAAGAAAATCTGTACAAGATGTTTTACAGGTGGCATTTCCCCCTGAGCAGAATAGCAAGAATGTTCAAGAACAAATCCAAAAAATGTTTGAGATATCATCAGATACCTGGCTCATATCACCATATGTGGTGGTGCTGTGCGGACACTAGAAAATACTGGACTAAAATCCACATGTGGTTGGAAAAAATGACAAAAAAACATATAGATTTGGAACCAGGGATATTTTTATTGGGAATTTTACCTGATACATATAGCAAAGATTTGAAATACCCGATTGTAAATGTATTAACAACAACTAGGATTGTATTTTCTAAAAACTGGAAAAATGAGAAAATACCATTACAGGAGGAAATTATTAAGAAAATATTGGAATGTGCTAAAATGAATAGATTGACATTTGAAATTAGAGAACAAGAAGATAAACAATTTTATAAAATTTGGGACCTTTTCTATCAATGGTTAGATAATAAAATACAATAATGAAATATGTAGAATTTTAGAATAATAAATATATAAAGATGTATTTTTTTTCTTTTTTACTATATCTACAAAATGTTTTTAGGATAGATTTGGGAGGATTATATGAATTGTTACAAAATAATACTAAATAAATTATAGTTATCTCACAAAATATGAATGAATAAAATTATTGTCAAATGATTGATTAATAATGATACTAGGGTATTCAATTTCTGATTGATAATATGAGCTGTTATGTAATGTAACTGTTATTGAAGACTATGAAATGGATGCACAAAAAAATTTGTAAATCAACCGGCACGCTGCTTGTATACTTATGGAAGAAAAGTTGATGTTTTTATGTTTTGTTTGTTTATGTTTGTCTTTAAAAACCAATAAAAATTTACAAAAAAAAAAGAATGTAGCAATCTATGAAATAGGATACATAAATTAATTCTTCTTGTAAGCAAATATATATATGGATCTTTGGTTATTCGGGTTTTCTCCCGCATAAAATTGGGAAAGAAAAACTGAACAACTTCCTCACACACTTCAACAGCCTACACCCCAAAATACAATTCACCATGGAAACAGAAGCTAACAATCAACTTCCCTTCCTAGATGTCTTAGTATAAAAAAAAATCCAATGGCTCCCTAGGACACACCATCTACCAGAAGAAAAGACATACAAACTGCTATCTACATGCACTCTCACACCACCACCCAGCACAGAACAATTCCATAGCCAAGACGTTCATTTCCAGAACAAAATGCTTAGCCGACGAACAACACCTAAAAAATGAATTACACACTCTCACTAACATACTAACAGCCAATGGATTCCAAAGAAAGAAGATTACCCACCTAATGCAAAAAAAAAACCCAAAAATTTTACGCGGGAGAAAACCCGAATAACCAAAGATCCACATAGAAATACCCATGAGAACCTCAGAAAAAACACACACACACACACACACACACACACATATTGCTTTAGTTTTTTTTCAATATACACTTTTGAATTTAATACTTAGAAATTATTCAGCTTTCTTCTTCTTTCTTCTTCTTTTCTTTCTTCTGTCACATTACTTTCCTCATTTCCTGTTTCCTCAGTCCTCTTTAACTACTTAGTCACTTTCACTCTGAAATTGCACAGTCACAGCTTTCTATCAAAATGGTTCCACTCTGCGTTCAACTACAGTTCTCCATTAAAGTTCCAATTGTTCTCTCTAATGTCTCTTTTTTGCTCTACCATTAATCAATCCAAATCGTAGAAATTTTGAGTTTTTATTCACAGAGTCTCGATCTTTTCTTCTGTGGTACTCTCTCTCAGCTGTTAAACTGTTGTTTCCTTCTCTCCCTTTCGCTCCGCTATCCCCCACCAATTAGCCGCTGTATTCACTCTCTCCGGAGGCTCCCTTTGTCAGTCTTTCACAGGGCTCTCTCACCTCTCAAAAACTGTCCCAGTCTGCTGTTCTCCTTCTGATGTCTTGCATTGATCCACTTTCCTGCTTCCCAATTGCAGCTGGCTGTCACAGCTTCAGATCTGCCAAGGATGCCAGGTTGCTTTTGTGCTGGATTCAAAGGGCTTCTCCTTGTTGCAGTGGGAGGTTGCTTTCCTCCACTCTGCTCCTAGGTTTCCCCTTGAAGAGGGTTTTCCACAAGGAAGAGTCATTCAATGTACTTCTGAACTAACTAGTCTTAATTTTTGATGTCTACCAGATGAATAGGAGATTTTTCCATTAACATGGTTTATTGTATCAGAAGGATATTTTAAGGAATAATCCAAACCTTGTATTCTAGCAAAAAATGTTGATATATCTAACCAAAAAAGGAAAGTATTCCTCTAATTTCTTAGATTCTCAGTGTTTAACTTCTAAATTAATTGCATTTTCATTTATAACAGACACAACCTCTTTCTTTGTGCAATGATTATTGCTCCTTGGGGTAGAGCAAGATCAAAGTAGAAGGGAAACAATTTTGCTGTTACAAATGCCTCCGTTGCCCAGAAGGGGTAAGAGATATAATTGAAGAAGAATTGGTGTCGGTCAGTTCTGAAGGTCAATAAATTCAAAGCATTACCCAGGATTTTGATGTTGGGTCATTTATCCCTGCTGATGCTTAAAAAGAATGATTGTAACTACAGCAACCATGGTATAGTTCCAAATGTGTACTTTAAAAAGAGAGAAAAAGATTATTATACTTGCAACTTGCAAATGACCACTGGCACTTGAACTAGTTTTTATATACAAATCTATATATAAGTCTAATTGCTGTTGCTATTTCAGAACCACTAGAACGTCATCTAAATGTTTCCAGGATTAGGGTTAGGATGGTTGGTGTGTAAAGCATGACATTTTTGTTGAACAGATTCACCATCCTCCTTTCCATTCTATACTTCCTTTTTTCATTTCATATTCATTCTGTTTTCATGCTGTAAACCATTTAAAATCAGCAATGACAAAATAAAACAAATATATAAATGGTAAATGATAAGTGAAGGATATCAAACATCACTGATATAGACAGATTTTTTCCAGTCATCCTGAGTCTCATTGAAAGTGCCATGTAGATGGACCTAAAAATATGTCCATCCCAGACATTTATGTATACAAAGGACTAGCAACATGGAAATAATCTTTGTGCTTAGGTCCTCCACCTAAAGAACTCTAAACCAGCTCTTCATTGTATGCCACTTCCCTGAAGGAGCATGTGATTCAGCCCTTGTTAACTCCTGTTTAGCCTACTATGATTCCTTTCCAAGGAAGAGAATACAATCTATGTAGCTCAGGTTTGAACTGTGGAGTTATTGGTGCTAAGCTTAGTTGTTTGCTTGCAGATATTTCATAACACGATAGATAACATCATCAAAGCTAGTGGGTGAAGGGTTTACTCCCTATTTATATACATTAGCTTTGCCTGCCAGTGTTGGGGAAAATTTGGTTTTCACCTTAGTTGTTCTTTGATTAGATTATCATTTTCTTGTCTGATTTTAATTCCTGCTTATCTGGATATTGGTTGCTAAATGGGATGTGTTCTGCTCTTTCTGTTTCCTTCCTAGCTTTTTTATTGTCTCTTTTGAATGCTCTATCAGTCTAGTTTATTTTCATAGTCCTGATCGGTAGGGTATCGTGGGCTCCATAGTATAAAACAACAATGTACTAAATATAACTTGATAAATATTGCCATAATAATCCCTATTAAAATCTTCTTACACAAAGAGCATGGAATATAGATAACTTTTTTGCAATTCATGAGCTCATTAAGAGGAAGGCTATTCTGTTTTTGTTTTCCCCTCCCATTTTAAAAGGAGGAGGACCTTTTGAGAGAGTGCATTGGTTTCAGATTTGAGCTAATTGCCTTTAATTGTGCCTTTTTTACATTGACATGTACTTTAAAAAGAGAGAAAAAGATTATTATACTCTTCACACAGTGTAATATCAAGACTTGCTTCCTCTAAAGCAAGGTGTCAAACTGGATTTCTTCAAGGGCTGGATCAGCATTACAATTATCCTCTATGGGCCGGTGGGGTGGAGGAGGGGGAGGCAGAACATATGCCATCTGCAGCACTCTGCAGGCCAAAAACGGGCCATGCAGCTCATTTCCAGCCCATTTCCTGGCCCATTTTGTCCCATTTTGAGCCCTTTTTTCAGCCCATTTTTTGGTCATTTTCTGCCCACTTTGCAGCATTTTTCAGTTGTTTTCCAGCCCATTTTTAGCTCATTTTCTGGCTATTTTTCAGACTGTTTTGGGGTCTATTTTCAGGCCATTTTTGGCCAGCAGAGTGCTGCAAGAGACATGGAGGGTGAGAAAGAGGTGTGAGGAGCCACATGCAGCCCATTTTAGCCACCAGAGGCACTGCAGGCCAGTCCTTTAATATTTCCACAGTTAAGCACCCCACTTCAAAGCAATAGCATGGGTTGAAGATTCAATTCAATTTCAACTGTACAAATAGAATGAAATGACATATGAGTGATTTTCAAGGATTTGTTCTCAGATAAGTTAGATTTAAAACTATCCCAGCCCAAGCTTAAATAAATTAGATCCTAACTTTTCAAATTCCCAGACTAATTGGTAAATGTCTAGAAAATTCAGGCTCTGAAATATATTACTTCTGAAAGTTGTGGATGACAGAATTAACTTGACAGCATTGTTTCCTCTTCCAGGTTTAGATGACTGTTTCCCATGTCTTGAAGAAAACTACCCTAACAAGAACCAGACTCTGTGCATTAAGAAACATACAACATTCTTATCTTACAAAGAACCCTTGGGAACCACTTTAGCCAGTATTGCTTTCTTCTTTTCTTTCATCTCGGTTGTGGTGCTGGGGATCTTCATTAAAAGCCAGGAGACTCCCATTGTCAAAGCCAACAACAAAAACCTCACCTACATTCTCCTCATTGCCCTTCTGTTCTCTTTCCTTTTATGTTTACTCTTCATTGGGCAACCTGACCAAGTAAAATGTCTTATGCGACTAACTGCTTTTGGCATCATCTTCTCTGTAGCTCTGTCTTGCATATTGGGGAAAACAACCATAGTGGTTCTTGCTTTCACGGCCACTAAGCCAGGTTCCAAAACAAGGAAATGGGTTGGGAAAAGGCTGGCTTATTCTATTGTCTTGTCTTGCTCCTTGTTTCAAATCACAATTTGTAGCGTGTGGCTAGCAAATTCTCCCCCATTCCCAGATTCTGACATCCACTCCATGATTGAAGAAACTGTTCTAGAATGTAATGAAGGTTCAACCACCATGTTTTATACTGCCCTTGGTTTTCTGGGTTTCTTGACTGCTATCAGTTTCATAGTGGCTTTCCTTGCTAGGAAACTACCTAACAGTTTTAATGAACCCAAATTTCTCACTTTCAGCATGTTGCTCTTTTGTAGTGTCTGGGTGTCATTTGTTCCAACTTATCTGAGCACCAAGGGGAAGTTTCTGGTGGCTGTGGAAATCTTCTCTATTTTGGCTTCTGCAGCAGGATTACTGGGCTGCATTTTCCCCCAAATGCTATATTATTGTTCTGAGGCCCGAATTAAATAAAAAGGAGCAATTAACCAAGAACCAAAAGTAAAACTATCATTCTCCGACTTTCATAAAATGCTGTACTTGCCTCTAAAGAGGGTCTTTTTACCTTTCTATTTCTGTTCTGTCCAACTCTTCTTTTTTTTTTCTGTTGGTGTCTTCCTGGCTGGACTTCTAGGTTTTCTTTCACTTCTGAATGTTGCCTTAATGTGATGAAAATTGCTTGAAGAACTTTTCCCTCAGGCCAATCTGAGGAGAGGAAATAAATGCCTCTCCCTCCCCAGTTTTCTCACCTTCTGCCTTATTTCTAATTTTCTCCCTCAACAGGACATTCTGTCTTTCAGTTTGCCCTTTCAGTTTGCCTTTTGGGCTTCAGATTTGTATATTAAGCCTCTTTTTCATAAAGAACGAGAGCTGCCAAACTGCCACCTTGACTTTTATCCTCCTTCTCACCTTCTGCTTGATGCTGTCATTTGATGGGCAACGCCTGCTGATTGGCTGATTGTGAGATTTAAAAACATTCCAAATTTTATTTTATACTCACAAATTCAACAGACAACTCTGATGTACATAAAAATGCATTTGCAAATGCAGGCCTCCACATCTCTTCCCAAAATGGATTGAAATCATGAAGTGCGCCTTTGGGGTTTCCAACAATACTTTTAAACAGTCCCAATCAATATAGACCATGGCCAAGATCCCTCCCAGTTCCCTTTGTCTGTGTACTTGACAAACACATCCTGTGTATGTGACAAACACATATTTGACAAACAAATAACACATCTCTGCATACATGACAAACGTGACTTCCTTTTGTCCCATTACAACAGGATTCATCTTATCTTGTTTTCTACAGTTTGTTTAGAGCAAGGCCACATTTCCTTGCACATTCCAGTCAAGCTGATACACAATGGTTCTTCCTTTACAGTTTGTAGCCTTGCTGTTGAATCTTGCGATAAAAGTCATTAACATTTTATAATACAGTTAAATTTTTTTTATAAAAGAGTAACTTTCTACCCATTCTCACAGCAGGTAGGGTGTCCTAACAATGGGGGTGGGCCAAGAAGAGAGGAAGGATGAAGGGGCACACCTGTCAGATCATTTACCTTTTCACACCATTGTTTTAGTGTTGTTTTAGAATAGAATAAAACACTTTATTGGCCAAGTGTGATTGGACACACAAGGAATTTGTCTTGGTGTAAATACTCTTAGTATACATAAACAAAAAGATACATTCATTAAGAATCAAGAATCATAATGTACAACATTTAATGATAGTCATAGGGTACAATCAGCAATCAAATCATACAAGAAAACAGTCAATATAAATCATAAGGATACAAGTGACAAAGTTACAGTTCTATAATCACAAGTGGGAGGGGATGGGTGATAAGGAGTGATGAGAAGATTAACAGTAATAGTAGTGTAGACTTTGTAAGAGTTGAATAGTGTTGAGGGAATTATTTGTTTAGCAGAGTGATGGCTTTCAGGGAAAAACTGTTCTTGTGTCTAGTTGTTCTGGTGTGCAGTGTTTAGTCTAATATCCAGAGATCTTATTCAGTTAGTTTATTTACAGGAACCAGCAAGAACTTTGAATTTCTGTTTTTGATTTTTGATAATATCTGTTTTTGATAACAACCTACTTCTTGATAAGTTAGAAAAATCTGGGTTAGACAGCATCATCACCACATGGATTTATAACTGGCTGACCAAGATAATAGGTAATAAAGATAATAAAAACAGATCTGTAAACAACTAGAAGCAAATAAAGTTATAACTAGTAGCTAGCATGGTTTTGTTGAAAACAGATCATGCCAAACCAGTCTTAATTCATTTTTTGATAAAGTGACTAAATTAGTAGACCAGAGAAATGTTATGGATATAGTATACTTAGATTTCAGTAAAACATTTAGTATAGATGGGATTGTTACCCATAAAGCCAGGTTAGTAGCACAAGGATTCAATCAGACTGCAAATGACTATGATGAGGTGTTTGCACCTAGTCTGAAGGCTACTACATTAAGGGCAGCATTAGTGTGGGCAGCTAAATAGAAATATATTGTAAATCATTTGGATGTAGAGACAGCATATCTCATGCACCATTGCAACACACTATATATTTAAAGAAACCTTTAGATATCAAAAATGATAACACTGATGATAATAATGATTGCTGGAGATTAAAAAAGAGTCTTTATGGTTTAATGCAATGAGGATATGAGTGGAATCAATGTATAGTTAAAAATTAACTAAGATAGGTTTTGTAATTGCAATGGCTGATCCACGTTTGTTTAAAAAGGAAACTAATGGTATAATTTCATTATTGCTATTGTTTACTGATGACATAGCATTAATCACTAAAACTGAACAAGAAGCTACTGAGATAATTTCACTATTGGAAAAATTTTTTAAGACAAAACAATTAGGAGAAATCAAACAATATCTTGGTTTAAAGATAGATAGAACTAAGGGAGGATACAAGATCTCACAGGCAGATAAAATTAACCAATTACTAAAAAGTTTTTAAATGGAACTTTGTAAACCGGCTAAAACACCGATGAGCCAGGAGTTTAGCCACAGTGATGTTCAAAGTCCTGTTTTTGATAAGAACATTTATCAGTCCTTGATTGGTAGTTTATCTTATCTCAGTAATTGGTCAAGGCCAGATATCGCATACAGTGTTAACCAATTAGCGAGGTTTTTTACTGAGACAACTGAAAGACACTGGCAAGCTGCTAAGCATGTGTTAAGATATCTGAAACAAACAATGCATTATGCATTGTATTTGGAGCCTGAGGATGAACTAAGTCTAACTGCATATGCTGAAGCAAGTTTTGCTACAGACATAAATACACAAAAATCTACATCGGGTACTGCAGTATTATTGGGAAAGGCATTGATTGGATGGAGGTTTATTAGAAACATCTAAGTTTGTCAACAATGGAGGCTGAATTCTCATGTTTATCTTTACTATGCACAGATTTAGTTTTGTATAAGCAACTACTAATTGACATGGGAATTGATGTAATTGATGTAAATATTCTATTACTGTATACGAAGATAACCAATCAGCAATACAGATAGCTTCAAATATTGCTGTTAAAACAAGAATGAAACACACAGATTTAAGATATTTAAATGTGGGACAATGTGTGCAAAGTAACATGATTAAGCTAGAATACTGTATGTCAGAAAACAATATAGCAGATCATTTTACAACAGCCCAAGGCTCTATAAAGCATAAGGCTAGCTGTGAAAATTATGGACTTAGAATGTAAGGTTGTATATATTGTCTTACCCAAAAGGGGAGAATGTTAAGAATATAAGTCACCTAACAGGTATTTGGGTTAGAAATATATAAACCAGGATAAACATTTTAGTACTATATCTTTAAGGGAATGCAAGAGCATGCAATTGGATGTGGTTTCTCAAGCATGTTTGAAAAGTAGAGCAAAGCCAGAGGTCAGTAATTTTTGCTGCAAAGAATCACAAAAGCTTCTGGGCTGTGCACAAGAAGGGACACACATGTCAATGCAATTCAGCAACATAAAATAAAGAAATACAAATAAAACAAATCAACAAGAATCAGCAAAGCATCTCTGATTAGATTTTAATCACTACTAGAATCTAATCGGAGATGCTTTGCCGATTCTAGTCCAATTACCTGCTCCAGCAGGGTTAGAAGGGAATATGTGTGAATGTGTGTGTATTGCTGTCAAAACTTCAAAAACAGGACAAATAGCTCTGGGGAGGTCAGTCATAAATTAGAATACTTGCTAAACAACTGACCATTAAGTGAGGACCACTTCTATTTGGTTTGCCAGTCACTTGGCCACGCCCACCCAGTCACATGATGATCAAACCACACCTACCTGGTCATGTAACCAGCAAGCCATGCCCAGCCAGAAAGCAATACCAGCCAGTCACATGATCAGCAAGCCATGCCCACTCAGTCATGTGACCAGCAAGCCACACCCTCAAATTAGGTCACACCCACAGAAATTTGAATCCCACTCCTGGGTGGGGGGCACTGAGGATGAGTTTGTAGCACCAAGGAGGTGGTGGACTGAAAAAGTTTGTGAACCACTGATTTATACCTATTAGTCAACAAATAACCAGACTCAAATCATCATATATGGATAAATTTATAATTTTAGAATAGGTGGAAGGAACAGTAAAAAGAAGGCTACTAGAAGCAAGATTATTGGGCTTCATTATAATAGTGATGGGTGCCCTGTTGGAACATCTAATAACCATATTGGTGAAGGATCATCCATTGAGAAGGTTTTATATATGTAGCCAATGAGGTTCAACTTCTTCTAGCAGCTAATCAATCAATCGTACAGATTTTGGACTTTGGAGGTTATATTCTGTGTTCTCTCCCCAAACACTGGCTACAAGGAGATAAGTTACTCAATTCTAAAAAGCTTCTCATTAGGCAAAATAAATAAACTGGACAACTGAACAGCATCTTCCATATTAATTCCCTTCGGTTCACATTCCAGAGGTTCTTTAAGATGATTTTATTTATTTTTGTTAGGTATATTACTATTCATGCATGATTCCTCACTTGACTCAAAATCTCTTTAATTGAACAGATGCTGTTGAAGAAAGACACTGGTGGACCATAAGCATGATATCCAAAAATAAATTAATGTCTTCTATAACCCCCATATTGGCACCACCTCATTCAACATTTTCCTTTTCTTTCTTTGCCTTTCAGGTTCAGCCCCTTTCTGTGTGCAATGATCATTGTAGAAAAACCATAAAGAAAGGGAAACTCTTCTGTTGGTATGACTGCCTTCCATGTGCAGAAGGAAAGAGGATAAGATATGCATCAATAGAATTTGTTCATTGAATAAGACATAATGTGTTGGTTGGTTAATTATTCAAGATTCTTTGCCTCCCATTTCACTTGTAAATTACAATTTTCACACCTTAGAATACAATGGAATTGTTTCCTTTACATTCTAATACATAAAGTCTCAGGTATATAATTTTGCATTCAGTTGTAGTAATATAAACAATGTATTATGTTGTTTTCCAGATGCAGATGACTGTGTCCCATGTCCAGAAGAAGAATATGAAAGTTTCCATCAAAATGCATGCATTATCAAAGAGATCTCCTTCTTATCTTACCAAGAAGTTTTAGGAATTAAGCCTTTGGTGTTTTCATTCTCCTTTGCTTTAATGACAGTATTTGTGCTAGCTATCTTCATTAAGCACAATGACACACCTATTGTCAAATCCAACAACCAGAATCTTTCATACCTTCTCCTCACTTCTCTTCTCTTCTCCTTCCTTTCTGCTTTCCTTTTCATTGGTCGGCCTACCGTACTGACATGTCTCCTTTGACAAGTTGCTTTTAGATTCATTTTTTTCTGTAGCAATTTCTTGTGTGCTGGCCAAGACTATCATCGTACTTCTTGCTTTCATGGCCACCAAGCCAGGATCTGGAATAAGGAAATGGGTAGGGAACAGATTGGCTACTTCTATTGTGTTTTCCTGCTCCTTTCTTCAAGCATCTCTTTGTGCAATTTGGCTGACAACCTCTGCCCCATTTCCACATTTTGACATGTATTCCTGCATGAAGAAGTTATGCTAAAATTTAATGAAGGGTCAACTTACATGTTTTACTGTGCCTTGGGCTTCATGAACATTCTTGCCCTAGTCAGTTTCGTGATTGCCTACCTAGCTAGGAACTCGCCTGGCACCTTTAATGAAGTCAAGTTCCTCACCTTCAGCATGCTGATCTTCTGCAGTGTTTGGTTGTCTTTTTTTCCCAGCCTATCTGAGCACCAAGCGCAAATACATGGTAGCTGTGGAAATCTTCTCCATCTTTGGCTCCAGTGCAGGGTTACTGGTATGCATTTTTTTACCCAATTATTTATACCTATTTTTACCCATTTACTGCTAGTGCTTTGCACATATAAGCATAACAAAATAAATTTAACAACATAATCACATCTTAAAATAAGTTGCTAAACTAATCAATAAAATTATATTAATAGCTATGGTATGTGCTGGCAGCAGAGGTGGAAATTGATCTGACCCAAAACAGATGCTGGGGCGGGGTCTTGGTTGGATCAAGTCCTCCCCCACCAGCCCTTGAGAAACCTTAAAACCTCAAAAGGGAGGGATGGTGGCAAAACCCAAGACCATTGCATGCTTCTGATGTGCGAAGGAAGGTCACTGGGCTGCAGACTGCCATGCCAAGCTAGAGCCAAAGGGGCTGCCAGGAGGAGGAAGAAAACCTGAAAAAACCCAGCAAAGCCTTGCGAAACGGTGCCTAAAGTGGAGGAGGTTGTAGAGATCACCCCTTCGAAAGGAGAGGAGCTGGGAACTTCAACCTCTTCTGAAGAGAATGAATCTGAATTGGAAGACAACTCACTGGTAAGTCCAAACAAGGGCCCTATGACCATTCCAGTGAGATTAAGGGTACCCACATCAGGAGCCAAAGGGGAAATGTTGGCCTTGTTAGACTCTGGGTGCACAAGGTATGTAATCAGCTTGGAGGTAGTAGAGAAAATGGGCTTAAGGCTAAGGACTTTAAAAATGCCCATAGCCTTTTGCCAACTGGATGGATCAGTAATTGGGGGTGGCCCTGCACATTTCATAATGGAACCAGTACAAATGACAATGGGGAAGCATAAGGAGACTTTGTGTTTTATTGTGGCTCCTGGGATGGAGCGCCCCCTAATACTGGGTTTGCACTGACTCCAGAAATGGAACCCCCATGTTGACTGGAGGAGGGGATCATTGTGTATATGTACTGACCAACGCCCAGAAGGGGAGGGGCAATCTCAGCTGAAACCCAAGAATCCCACAGAGCTGGCCTCCACTGGTATCAAGAATGTGTGTGTGTGGGGAAATTTCAGAGGAATGTTGGGACTTAAAGGAGGTATTCAGTGAGAAGGCCTCAAATGAGCTCTCCCCCATCACTCAACAGATTGCAGTATTGAAATTTTGCCAGGAGTGAAACTCCCAAACTGAAACTGTACTTGATGACACCGTGGGAGCTTGAGGAGCTGTAGTCATTTATTGATAAAAATTTGGAACGTGGTTTCATCCAACCTGCTAGGCCCTGAGCAGCAGCCCCAGTATTGTTCTGTGAGAAGATGGTTCTCTGCGTTTATGTGTTCACTATAGGAACCTCAATGCCATTTTGGTGGAGAATATGTACCACCGACCCTTGATGAGGGATATGTTAGCCCACTTGGCCAAAGGGAAATTTTTTATGAAACTCGACCTGAGAGAAGCATATTACGGAGTTCGAATTAAGGAAGGGCATGAATGGAAAACTGCTTTAACTGCCCAATGGGCTGTTTCTAATTAAACGTTTTTCCATTTGGCCTACAGAGGGCCCCTGCAGTATTCATACAAATGATAAATCAGGTGTTGCATGAACATTTATACAAGCGGGTGTTGGTTTATCTTGATGATACTCTTATCTACACAGAGACTTGTGTTGAACATGTGAAAGTAGTGTGGGTCAGTTCTGGAAAAACTTCGAGCTGCTGAACTGTACGCAAAGTTGTCCAAGTGTGAATTCCACCAGGAAAAAATTGACTATTTAGGCTATCACATATCACATGATAGCATAGAAATGGATCCAGGGAAAGTTTGGGTCATTTTGGAATGGGCCCCTCCCCACACCAGGAAACAACTTCAAAGTTTCTTGGGATTTGCTAATTTTTACCATCAATTTATCCCTGCTTTTGTAAAGATTGTAATGCCTATCACAAATCCCCTAAAAAACGAAGGGGAGGTGAAACCAAAGCCTAGTAAACCACTGGAGTGGTCCATGGAGTGCCAAGCTGCTTTTGAGAAGGTGAAATGACTGTTTGAATGAAATGAAATGACCCAGACATGAATGCCCCTTTTGTAATCCAAGCTGATGCGAGTGACCTAGCAGTCAAAGGGATGTTATTACAAGCAAACAAGACGGGGACTCTGCAACCGTAAACTAACTGACTCTGCAACCGTAAACTAACTGTGCATATACTTCCCGTAAACTAACTGAAACCGAAAGAAGATGGACCATCTGGGAAAAAGAAGCTTTTGAAGTTCACTGGGCTCTGTTAGTGTGGAGGCATTTCCTAGAAGGGGCAAAAAAAACATTCCAGGTGTGGACGGAACATAACAATTTGGACGCTTTGAAAACACCTCAAAAGCTGTCTCCCAAGCAAGTTCGCTGGGCACAGAACTTTAAACACTTTAATTTTTCATTGAAGTACATTCCGGGGGGAAGACCTTCATGGTGGATGCTTTATCTATATTACTTCAATATAATAGTGCTTGCCAAAAAGTGGTACGGCCTATTGTCCCAACCAAACAGTTGGCAGCTCCAGTGGTTACCAGAGCCCAGAAAAAGAAGGAAGTTGATTTATCAAATGATTTATCTGCACAATTAAAAGAGGCTTTAAAACTTGAAGATTGGTTCCTTGGTCACTCAAATAACTGTATGGTTAGAGATGGATTGGCATGGGTGGGGGCCAAATTATATATGCCAGCAAAGCTGAGAAACCAAATATTACAGCAAGCTCATGCCTCTAAAGCTGCTGGACATTTTGGATTCGTGAAGACCTTACAAGTAAAAAGGCAATTTTGGTGGCCTACTTTTAAAAAGGACATTGAGACTTATGTGGCTAGCTGTCCTATCTGTGCCTCAGCCAAATGGCCTCCTGGTAAACCAGCAGGCTTACTAGAAAATGTGGCTAGACCAACTGCTCCATGAAAGGAAATCTCTGTGGATTTTATAGTGGAATTACCTGAAAGTGGGGGAAATACAGTTATTTGGGTAGTTACAGATTTGTTTTCCAAACAGGTACATTTCATACCTTGTGCGAAAATCCCATCTGCAAAAATGTTGGCTAAACTGTTTATTTTACATTTCTACAGGTTACATAGGTTTCCTGAACACATAATCTCAGACAGGGGTGTCCAGTTTACCTCAAACTTTTGGAAGGAGTTCCTGAAGTTCTGCCCAGGGCTAAAGCTCCACCCACCACCCAAAACCAATGGGGCCTGTGAGAGAACTAACTCGGTATTGGAACAGTAACTTAGATGTTATATAAAGGAGAAAAGTTGAGAGCTTCCAGTGGCAGGACAGGGTGAACGGAGGTGAAGAAGACTGTTGCAGTCTTTGAATACCTTTTCTGGTGCCAGAAGCAATCCCCCAGGGATACACGAACCCCGGAGAGGTTCGTGTCAACGTGGAGAACCTCGAGTGGCAGAGTGGGGAAGGCAACCCCCCAACAGCGAAGAAGGAAGCTCCCGAGCCCGGCACAAAAGAGTAAGCTGTCATTCTATGGTGGCTTCAAGTCCGGTCTGCCACTTGAGTGAATAAGCCAAGCAGTGAAAGCCTGTGAGGTCGAGAGTAACAGGAACAGAGAAACGCTTTATAACTTGGAACCTTTGAAGACTGAAGATAGCAGAATGACAGAAGAATGACAACGTAAATTCTTCTCTCCTGGTTGTCATTAGCACCTTTCAGAAGTCGGGTGGAAAGCGGCCAGAAAAGCAGTTGGGAAAATGAAAAGACTATAATGGAGAGCAGAAAAGCCTAAGCACAAAAGTGAAAGCGCAGATTTTACCCTGTGAAAGGGAAGCTCTGAGGAAAGAGGGAGATTGCTAAAACCAGGAATTGGAGGTCCGGAATTGGTGAGGGGCTTCATCTGATTTTTGGACCTTTCTTTTTGACTTTACTTGAGAAAAGGGAGGCGACGGAGGTGAAAGAATACTGGCATTGATCGAGTCTGATGAATCCTCAGATCTGAGCACAACACGACTATCACATCTATTTAATATTGTGGAGAAGACAAACTGAGCATTATATTGGACTTTGGAAGATTTGTATGTTGATTTAAAAGTTGGAAGGCAAAGAAAGAAGAAGAAGCAGGAGGAAGAAGGCAGAGACAAACAGAAGGCTGGGAAAGACGGTTTTGGGACTGCAGATTAGTCAGCACATTACACCATTTGCTGATTGGAATGCTGAAAAGAATCCTCTAGCTGGAAGATGGACTTTTAGCTCACCCAACTTGCTTTCTTTATTACGTGGTACTACTTAATATTACTAGTTTGGCACTACTTTCTCCTTAAGATGACTTCCTTGCTTTTTGTTTGTTGATTCTCTGAAGCTGTGGTAATCTCTCTCCTACCCTTTCTCTTATTGTTTTGCCCCCTGCCTCCCTATTGTATCTCCTAAATAGCTTACATAATTCTACTTATTTGGGGGGAAAAAGAGGGGGTATATTATTACTATAGAGTTAAGAGATTACTGTTGTAAGTATTAATAGTAAAGAGGGATAAACTCTGTTGATATAAACTATTTATAAATTATTTAGACTACTTAAAACATTTAAGATTAATTCCTTAAAGTGTTAATTGATGTACTATTGCTGACCAATGAGATGGGGAAACTGAAGACTGAAATGAAAGCTGATATATCGAAGGTGGAGGGTAAGATAGGGTCTCTACAGCAGGCCATGGAGAAAAATGAAGTGAAAATAAAAGATATAGAGAGTAGAACAACACGCATGGAGACTAACTTTGAAAGGATGGATGAGGAATTTAAAAATGTACTTAGAGAAATGGAAGACTCACTGGTCCACCTTGAGATGGACAAAGCAATGGCGTATTTAAGGTTCCAGAATGTGGCTGAAGCAAAAAATGAAGAATTGGAACATTTGATGGCAGAAATATTGGCTGAATGGTTAGGAAAAGAAAAAGATGACCTAATTAAAGAATTTGATGAGGTATATAGGGTCAGCACAAGCTACGCCAGACGCAACAACTGTCCAAGAGAAATCCATATCCGCTTCTCTAGGAGATGTCTGAGAGATTTAATTTTGAAAATGTCTAGGGAGGAAACGATATCATATAAAGGCAGAGAAATTATGATTTTAAAACAAATTCCAAAGAAAGTGAGGACGATAAGACAAGATTATAAATTTCTAGCTAATGATTTAAATTAAAAAAGGAATCCATCCCAGAAGGGATGTTAATTATGTGGAAAGAGAGGAAAATCAAAATAGAATCGATAGAACAGGCCCAAGACTTTTATCAACAGCTCACGGATATGAATGGTCAATCCACTAAAGAAGAACTTAAAAGGAGACCACAGGAGGACTGATATCATCACAGAACCCAAAAGGAATGATTTTCTCCAATTTCAGGAAGTGATAAACCATAACCTGGGAGAGAAGAGCAAATCCCACAACAACAACAACAACAAGAGAACCGAATCATTACTAGGCAAAAATCTAAGCAGATGTAGAAAAATGGTGGAGGGGAAGAAGTTGCTCTCCATCAATATAAATGGATTAAATTCAATATCAAAAAGAAAAAGGATATTTTCAAAACTTATTCGACATAACGCAGATATAATATGTCTTCAAGAAACACATATTTCGAAAAATGATGAAAGACATCTAATTTGTCCAAAATTAGGGAAACTTTTTACGGCACCGGCCAATAGACACAAGAAAAAAGGAATTGCAATTTACGTAAAACAAGATGTAAAGGCAGAATTAACCTGGTCAGATCCTTGAAGGAAGAACTCTGGTTATACAAGTTTGGATAAACCACATCACATTTTTACTTGTAGCAATCTATGCCCCAAATGAAGACCAAGGGAAATTTTTTTAAACACCTCCACCAAAAAATAGTAGGCTTCGAAAAAAGGAACATTTGCTTGATTGGTGATTTTAACTCCATTGCAGACTACCAAAAAGACCATAGTAATATGGGAAAAAACAAGAAGGGGAAAAGGGAACTTTCTGCGGCATGTAAGGAAATGATGAAAGAGTTAAATTTAAAAGATTTATGGAGGGAACAGAACCTGGAAGAGAAACAATTTACATACTATTCCAATCCACATAAGACTTGGACTGGAATAGATATGGCTTGGATGGATTTGGATTTGGCTAATGAAATAAAAGAAATTAAAATCCTACCAAATGAATGGGCTGACCACAACCCAATACAGCTAATTTGGAGAGACAGGAGAGGAATAAAAAAAAGATGGACACTAAATACCCAAATAGTAAATGAAGAAGAGTATATTAATAAGCTGAAAGAGGAGCTAAACTATTTCCTAAAAGATAATAATAATGAAACAACTTCAAAACAGAATATTTGGGATACTTTGAAAGCAATTATAAGAGGTACAACAATTTCCTATAATGCTATGAGAAACAAGAGAACTTATGCCCGACAAAACGTATTACAACAACAAATCAAAGACTTAGAAATACAATTACAAAAAACCCCTAAGATCCAAGGACTACAAAACCAGTTAATATTAGCCAAACATAAGCTGAATTTAATTGAACAAGATAAAATAGAAGTTAGTTTGAGAAGGTCCAAACAAAATTATTTTGAACATGCTAATAAACCAGGAAGATGGCTATCTTATAAACTTAAAAAAGAAAAAGAAAAGAGACTGATACACCAACTAATAGACGAGAAAGGCATACCACAACATGAGATTGAGAAGAAAAAAGATATTATATTAAACTATTTTCAAAGATTATATAAAAAAGAAGAAATCAATGAAGACAAAATAAGAACTTATCTGGAGAATACGAATGATAAAACAATAGGGGAAGGAGACAAAGAATTATTAAATAAGGATATGACATGGTCTGAGTTGAAATCTGCAATGGAGAACCAAAGTAATAATAAATCCCCTGGTCCAGATGGGATTCCAGTAGAATTGTACAAAGCTACAATAGAGTTAGTAGGGCCACTGATGCTGGAAGTGTTTAATGAAGTACTTTTGGCAGCCAAAATGCCAGACTCATGGAGGGGGGCATTGATTTCATTGTTGATATATCTGTAGATGCCAGATATATCAACAATTATAGACCAATTTCACTTTTAAACGTTGGTTATAAATTATTTACCTCAATTATAGCAAATAGAGTAAAACAAGTTTTAAATTTATACATTCATGAAGATCAAAATGGTTTCCTTCTGTCCCACCAAATCAAAAATAATCTAAGAACCGTTATTGACGTCTTAGAATATTATGAAGTTCATCCAGAGAAACAATTTGCACTCGTGTTTTTAAATGCGGAGAAAGCATTTGATAATCTACATTGGCACTTTTTAATACAAAAAATCTATAACATGAGTCTGGGCACTAAATTCGAGAACATTATCACAACAATTTACAACACCCAACAGGCCAACATACTAATTAATGGTGAACAAACAGGCCCATTAAACATTGAAAAGGGCATTAGACAGGGTTGCTCCCTCTCACCCCTCCTATTTATACTTGCTTTAGAATCACTGTTAACGCGGATAAGACAAAACTCTGAAATCCGAGGAGTAAGGGTCAAAGCAGAGGAATATAAACTACAGGCGTTTGCAGATGATATGGTTTTCTTCCTAGAGGAACACATGGAAAAAGGACATAACCTAATAGAAGAACTAGAACGATTTGGTTCAGTAGCAGAATTAAAGATCAATAGAAATAAGACAAAATTAATGACTAAAAATCTAACAGAGAATCAGAGGAAAGAATTAGAAAAAAACATAGGGATACAGGCAACAAAAAAGGTCAAATATTTAGGCATATGGTTAACACCACATAGTAAATCGCTCAAAGAGAATAATTATGATAAACTATTACAGCAAATTAAGAAAGACCTAGAATCCTGGAATAAGCTGCAGCTTTCTCTACTAGGCAGGATTGCCACGATCAAAATGAACATCTTACCTTTACTTATTCCAGACAATCCCAATTAAATTACCAAAAATTTTTTTTGAAGATATAAATAAGGTAACACTTAAATTTATTTGGCAAGGGAAAAAAGCTAGAATCAATATTAAGGCTTTACAAGATGCAAAAAGTAGAGGGGGGCTAGCGCTCCCAAATTGGGAATTATATTATTGGGCAGCCAACTTATTATGGTTAAAAGACTGGGTTAATTTAATCAACAAAAGAACTTTAGCCTTAGAAGGGCACGATCTTCAGAGAGGGTGGTATGCATTTCTATGGGAAGTGGGGAAAACTAAACAGTTGTATTTTCATAGACACCTTATTAGAAATTCATTATTAAATAATTGGAAAAAATATGCAAAAAACATTATTTAAAAATTCCGATTTGGCTTTCAACAATGGAAGCAATGGTTCATCCCAACAATTTGGATATAACAAAAATGACTAAATATCAAGATTTATTAGACTCTCTAGGAAAATTAAGAACTCGACAGGATTTACAGGAACAGGGATTTAAAATTGACCAGTGGTTATATATACAAATCCATAGCAGATACAAACAAGATATCAAAGAGTTTGGAATCTATAGCAAATTACAATATTTAGATAAAATCTTATTAGGATCAAATAAAAACAATATCTCCAAATTTTATAAATATTTATTGGAGGTAGAATTAGAGCAAGAGATAGTGAAAGGGAACATGAAAATGTGGAGTAGGAATATTGGAAGAAGCATTACATTAACAGAATGGGAAAAGATCTGGAATAGAAACATCAAGATTACGAAATCGGCGGCGTACAAAGAAAATATGTATAAAATGTTATATAGATGGCACTTACCCCCTTCGAGGTTAGCGAAGATGAACCCTAACATGAGCTCAAGGTATTGGAAATGCAAAAGCACTGAAGGAACATTTTTCCACACGTGGTGGTCTTGTAAAACTACCCAAAAATTTTGGCAAAAAATCAGAAAATGGTTGGAGGAGATAACTAAAGAACAAATAGACTATAAACCAGAGTTCTTCCTGTTAGGGATCTCTGATAGACAAAAATACGTAATAATCCATATTCTAACTGCAGCTAGATTAGCGTTTGCTCAATGTTGGAAATCACCTCATACACCTTCAGAGCAAATGGTTATTCAGAAAATTTGTGAGTGTGCTGAAATGGATAAACTAATGATAGCGTTAAAAAACAAAGAGTCCTCAATATTTTACCACAACTGGGACTCATGGTATAATTGGCTTACACAGAGACAAATTATGTAAATGATAAAAAGTAACTTAAACATAATGGAAAAGAGGAGTAGATTGGATATGATGAAGAGAAATGATTCTTACAGACTGTCACAAAAAGATATCATTCGTTTTTAATTGTATTTTCTACCCTATTCTCCCTCCCCTTCCCTTCCCCTCTCTCCCTCTATATCTTTTCTCTTCCCCCCAACCGGCCTTTATCCGGTGTGTTAGGCCGGGTGTTTTCCTTCTTTCCCCCTAGCCGTTTTCTTTCTATTTTGTAAATGTACTGTCGATGTGTTTTTAAATTGTAAATTCAATAAAATCTTTAAAAAAAAAAGATGTTATATAAATTATCATCAAGATGATTGAGCTGACCTACTGCCATTCACTGAGGTGGCATATAACAATTCAGTACATAGTAGTACTGTGTTTACTCCATTTAACATGTCTTCAGGACAAGACTTTGTATCCATACCCAAGCTTCCACAGGAGAAACCTAACATTCAGATGAATGGACAACACAGCTCCAGCTTACCAGGCCGGTTATTCGTAAAGGATTAGATGATGCTCATCAAGCCCATAAAAATTTTGCAGACAAAAAGAGAACTTCACAAAAACCATATCAAGTTGGTGACAAGGTCTTTTTATCCACCAGATATTTGCAGACCACACAAAAGTCAAAAAAGCTTGGGCCTAAGTCTGTTGGACCTTTCCCAATTGAACAAATTGTGAACCCTGTGGAAGTCCAACTGAAATTACCTAAAACCCTCTGATGGATCCACCCTGTTTTCCATGTTAGTTTATTAAAACCTGAACATACCTCCGACTTGAGACCAACTCAGGTTAATACCCCCATGCCATTGCTAATTGAAGCTGAACAACATTTTGAAGTTAAAGAAATTTTGGATTCTTGAAAACAAAGATGTTGACTCCAATATTTGGTTGTTTGGAAACATTTTCCTCCTTCCCAGTCTGAATGAGACTGGGTGAATGAGAAGGATGTTAGAGCTCCTAAGCTTGTCAAGGCATTTCATACTAAATATCCTGATAAACCCTAAAATATAGTATTATGGTGTTATATGTATATTTCCTGTTATCTTCTATTTTTTATCTTTTATAGGACTAATGCCTCTTTTGCAGGAGGGCCGAATGTCAGCCATCACGATTTTCTTCCTTTGCTTTGCATCTTTCAGCTGTCATAAGTAACGGGGGGAGGAGGGGGGATATGGTTATGGGAAGCGAGCTGGAGGTGTTACAAAACAGAACTGTATAAGTTGGGAGGGAAGATTCTTGCTTAGGCTTCTATCCTATGCTATTCGCAGCCTCAGCTCTTTATCAAAATATATCAAGGTCAATGGACAGAGGCCTCATCACCACCTGGAGATGCCCACATGATGCTATACACAACTTTTAATTGGATAAGCCAATTGAACTATTGGGGGTGGGAACATTGCCATCACTTTGTATATGTGATTTATGTGCTTATTTTCTCAGATTCAGAATTCTTTTGTTGCTACCAGTTGACTGGTAGCATATATCAAATATATCTTTTCTCTAATTAATGGAGTCTAAGTATTTCTTGGATTTTGAAGGAGCACCATCTGACATTACCCAGGGAAGTCCACATTTGATTTGCCCAGAAACAAGTACGTGACATAATATACAAGATAACACAAGACAAACCATTGGTCTTTAAAGATAAAGAAGTGCAAACCCTGAAGCAGATTCCCAAGAAGGTGCACAAACAGAGAAAAGACTATAAGTGTTTGGCAACACAACTTATCCAGAAGAATATAATCTTTCAATGGATAATTCCAGAAGGCTTGTTGGTAACACAGCAGGAAAAGAGGATCAGGATAGATAACTTTGACAAGGTGAAAGATTTTTATGAGCAGATTGGAGGAACAGAAGGAGAAAATAGAGGTAGAGAGGAACTAGAGACAGAAAGCCAAGAAGAAGAACAGCAAGATACAGGAGGCCTAGAACAAGGAGAGAACAAGGACAAGACTGAAGGAAGAAGATGAAGAACACACTCACAAAGAGAGAGTAGAGAAAGCTATTATCATTAAACATAAATGGTCTAAATTCACCCATTAAAAGGAAACAAATACTATCCAAATTAGCCAAACAGAAATTAGAAATAGTATGCTTGCAAGAAGTCCATATTAAAAAGCAATTTTGGAAATGTTTAGAATATTCTAAATTAGGAAGGATATTTGTAGCCCTGGCAGATCAAAAATGGAAAGGGATAGTGGTATATGTTAAAAAAGAAATTAAGGCAGTAGAAAAATATGTAGACCCACACGGGAGAATTTTGATACTTGAATTAGAATTATGTTACAAGCCAATGTTATTAATTATAATTTATATAATTTAAGAATGACAACCAAAGTCAATTCTATAAGGATTTACATGAGAGAATTGATGAGATGGGACAAGACAATGTATGCATTGTGGGAGATCTTAATTCAGTAATAGATATAAGGAAGGGTTATTTTAGTAATGCAAAAAATAAAAAGAAAAGGAAAATTTTGCCCAGATCTTTTTTCAGTATGACACAGGAACTAAATTTGATAGATCAATGGAAGAGAATAAATTTTGGGAAAAGAATTCACATTCTACTCTAACCCACATAAATCATGGTCTAGATTAGACATGGCATGGATGAATGCAGAACTAGGAAACCAACTAGATATGGTAGAGTTCATGATGAATGTATGGGCTGACCACAACCCACTAAAAATAATTTGGAAAAAAAGGAAAAGGAATAATAGAGGGTGGATACTTAATCCCCACATTTTAAAAGAGAAAAATTTTGTAGAGAAAATTAAGAAAGAAATGGAAATTTTTTAAAGGGAAAATTAAGTTGAGCAAACATCATTACAGACTATATGGGATACAGCAAAGGCAGTCTTGAGGGGGCTGGTAATAGCATATACAGCAAAAAGGAATAAGGAAAGATGGCAAAACCAGAATAAATTACAGGAGGAGATTAAGGATCTAGAATGTAGATTACAAAAAAAACCACAAGATGAAAAAATGAGGAGAGAAATGATTCTTACAAGGCATAAATTGAATGTTATAAATCAGGAAGAGGGAGTTAAAGAGGTGAAAAGGGCAAAACAGAATTTTTTTGAACATGCAAATAAGCCTGGGAGGTGGTTAGCCCATAAATTAAGATTAGAAAAAGAAAGAAGGTTGATACAAGAATTGGAGGATGGTGAAGGAAAATTAGAATATCGAATGGAGGAGAAAAAGAAAATAGTACAAAAATATTTCGAACAATTTTATAGGGAGAATGGAATATAGAACAATATTTGAAAAGGAAGTGTCTCCCAGAAATGAGAGGAACAGAAAGATATTAAATAAAGAAATAACAGTGATGGAATTGAAAAGGGCAGTTGAAAGGCAGAAAAATAATAAGATGCCAGGGCCAGATGGTCTTCCAGTGGAAGTTATAAATGTATTTATGAATGTCTTGAACCAGTGATGTTAGATGTGTACAATGAGGTATTAGACTTTTACCTGACTCATGGAGAGAAGCGAATATCTCACTAATTCCTAAAGAAGATTTATATTATAAACAGATTAAAAATTATGGACAAATTTTGCTCCTGAATGTAGACTACAAAATATTAACAACAATAATGTCAGAAATATTAAAAAATATATTAAATTAACTTATTCATATTGACCAGAATGGCTTCCTACCTTCCAGAGAGATAAGAAATAATACAAGGATAATACTAAGTGTATGAGAATACTATGAGAAAAGCAGGCAGCATTGATTTTCTTGGATGCTCAGAAAGCCTTCAAAAATCTCAGCTGGCAGTTCTTGATTCAGCAGGTCAAAACTATGGGATTTGGATTTAAATTTAAGAAAATGATTAGTACAATTTGTTCAAACCAAAAAGCTAGGGTAATTATAAATAGGGAGATTACTGAAAACTTCAAGATTATGAAAGGTGTTAGGCAGGGGTGTCCAATGTCACCTTTGCTTTTTATTTTGACTATGGAAGTGCTTTCAAATCAGATTAGACAAAGAAAGGAGATAACTGGACTGAAGAGCAAAAAAGAAGAATATAAAGTACAGTGATTTGAGGATGACTTGGTGTTTTTTGTGAAAGATCCAATGGAGGCAGGGACCTATCTAATTCAAGAATTAGAAGAATATGGGGGTAAAAATTACAACTATCGCTATTAGGCTGGATAGTGGCCATAAAAATGAACATACTACCAAAATTATTATACTATTTTCAAACAATACCTATAAAATTGGATAATAATTTTTTTCAGGAATTAGATAGGACGGTAATGAAATTTATATGGATAGAGAAAAAAGCATGAATAAAATTGAAGACGTTACATAATAGTAGAACCAGAGGCGACCTTGGACTCCCAAAATGGGAAACATCAAGCAGAAATTTTATGATAGGTTAAGGAGTGGATAAATTTAAAAAATAAAAGAATTTTGGCGATAGAAGGTGATGACCTCCAAATTGGGTAGCATGCCTTTCTATGGGATAAAAAGAGTAAGATCCACTCCTATTTCCATAGACATTTGATAAGGGACTCACTTTTACAAAAAGGGGAGAGAATAAAAAAAAGCATTATTTGAAAAGACCAAACTGGATCTTACCTATGGAAGCTATATTATATCCAAATACAAGGGACATTAAAAAAATGATTAGATATAAAGAATTTGTAGATGAACAGGGGGAATTAAAAACACTGGATAAACTAAAATAACAAGGGATAATATTAAACTGGTGGGTATATTTGCAAATTCAAACTAAATTTAAGAAAGATGTAAAGGAGTTAGGGATGGATAAAGATTTACAAAAATTGGACCAAATCTTGACAGGCAAGGATATAAAATGTATAACCCAAATGTATAATTATTTACTGGAGGTAGAATTAGAGAAGGAAATTGTTAAGGGATCAATGATCGCCTGGGTGAGAAATATGGGTCATAATATAAATTTGGATGAGTGGGAAAAGACTTGGTCCAAGAACTGGAAGCTGACTTTGTTGACGGCATTCAAAGAAAATCAGTATAAAATGTTTTGTAGGTGGCACTTAGCACCAGCACAACTGGTGAAAATGTATCCAACCTTGAAACCAGAATGCTGGAAGTGGAAACAAAAGAAAGGAACATTTTTCTATATGTGGTGGCAATGTATAGATGTTAAAAAATAGTGGAAGAAAATACAGAGATGGCTTTTTGAGATTACAAAATATAAATTGAAATTGGAACCCGAAACATTTTTATTAGGCATGATTAAAGGGAATTTTAGTAAAGATAAAAGATACCTTATTATCATAACTGCAGCAAGAATCACTTTAGCACAAAATTGGAAGAGTGATAAAATAAAAACTCTTACACTGCAAAAACATATGGACTACACAACTTGATCAGGGAAAAACAATAGATGCAATCTACATAGACTTCTGTAAAGCCTTTGATTCAGTGGTACATGACAAACTACTACTAAAAATAAAATCCTATGGTATCTCTGGACAACTGCATAACTGGATAGAAGCATTCCTGTCAAACAGACAACAAATGGTCAAAATTGGGAGTGTCCTATCAAATTCTGTACCTGTCAATAGTGGTGTCCCCCAAGGCAGTGTTCTAGGACCAACTCTCTTCATACTCTACATAAATGACCTCTGTGATCATATTAAGAGCAACTGCGTTCTTTTCGCTGATGATGTAAAGCTGTTCAATACCACAGACAATACTGCTACCCTTCAAGAAGATCTTGACTGTGTATCAGAATGGTCAAACAAATGGCAACTTCAAATCTCAACAAATAAATGCTCTGTCTTACATATTGGCAAAAAAAATCCGAAAATAAAATACAAGCTGAATAGTCAAGATCTTGTTGATGATCCAAGCTCTGTAAAGGACCTTGGAATACTCACCTCTAATGATCTAAGTGCTAGTGCCCACTGCAACTACATAGCCAAAAAGGCATTAAGAGTTGTTAACCTAATCTTACGTAGCTTTTTCTCTGGTAATATCACACTACTAACTAGAGCATACAAAACATTTGCTAGACCAATACTCGAATACAGCTCATCAGTCTGGAACCCACATTACGTATCTGATATTAGCACAATTGAGAAAGTCCAGAAATATTTCACAAGAAGAGTTCTCCACTCCTCTACTCGTTGTAGAATACCTTATGCCACCAGACTTGAAATTCTAGAACTAGAAAACCTTGAATTACGCCGTCTTCGGTCTGATTTAAGCATGGTATATAAAATCATACATTGCAATGTCCTACCTGTCAATGAATACTTCAGCTTCAACCATAACAACACAAGAGCACACAACAGATACAAACTCAAGGTTAACCGCACCAAGCTTGACTGCAGGAAATACGACTTTAGCAACAGAGTGGTCAATGTCTGGAATACTCTACCCGACTCTGTAGTTTCTTCCCCAAACCCCAAAAACTTTAACCTTAGACTGTCTACTATTGACCTCACCCCTTTCCTAAGAGGTCTGTAGGGGGCGTGCATAAGCGCACCAACGTGCCTACCGTCCCTGTCCTATTGTTTCTTTTATTTTTATTTTATTTTTCTTATATGTACTCATTTCATGTATTCATAATTATGTATACACTTTTACTTATCTCGTAAACAATTGACAAATAAATAAATAAATAAATAAATAAATAAAAAATGCCACTAGATGAAGTTCTGATTCAAAAAATAATGGACTGTGCCGAACTAGATAAATTCACTATGGAACTGAAAGGCAAAGATGATTGAGAATACTATGTAATATGGGAGCGGTGATACGAATGGGTGAAGAATAAAGATAACAATTATGTATAGTCACAAAATGTATATACAATGACACAATAATTGTTAATGGAAATGAGATTTTTGTATTTTTTGTTTTTTAAAGAATAAAAAGTTACTTAAAAAATATGAGCCAGTGGTGTCTGCAGTTGCCAAAAAAAGATAACCAAGTCCTAGATTGCATTAACAGAGGGCTAGAACCAAGATCACCAAGTGTTAATAACACTTTATAATGCTTTAGTAAAATTGCACTGGGAATGTAGGCCCAGTCTGGTTGTCACAAATATGAAAAAAAGATGATTAAAAAAGCAAACTGAGAAGAGTAACAAGGATAATCAAAGGACTATAGACAAAAAAATATAAAGAACAGTTGCAGGAATTGAGTATGTCTACTTTAATGAAAATAAGGGCTTGGGGTATCATAATAGCAGTGTTCCAATATTTAAGAGGCTGCCAAAAAAACAAGGAGGGTCAAACTACAGTATTCTCCAAAGCACAAGAAGGCAGGAGAAGAATCAGTGGATTGAAACTGATCAAGGAGAGATCTAACCTAAAACTAAGGTGGAATTTCCTGACAGTATAAGTAGAACAACTTGCCTCCAGAAGTTGTGAATGCTCCAACGCTGGAGGTTTTTAAGAAGATATTGGAAAACCATAATGTCTGCCAGTTCTTTTAGAACCATGGGGTGTAACCCATCTGGTCTGGGTGATTTCCACTTGTCTAGAGGGGTTAGGTGTTATCTTACCAATTTCTTGCCTTTGATTTGAATTCCTAATCTGTCTTTTACAGAACTATTTGTGATAGGCTGTCTTTTTTCTTGTTTATGTAAAGTCAGGTGCAAAGATGAGTTAAGCAAATCTGCTTTTCCCCTATCACTTATCACCTACTTGTCATTTTCTCCCATTAAACTGAGATGCCTACAGGAATTCCCAGAAATTAGGCTAGATAGGAAAATGAAATAAGCTTCTGAAGGAAGGGAATAGTAAATCACTCCTGCCTCTTGCCAAGAAAAAAAAGAGCCTTAAAGTAGGAGTTGAGCCCAGATTATCAAATTCTTTTCCTTTTCAATATAGTTAACTGACAAAGGGCTCTGAATTGTCTAAGAAAGTTTTCCTCATATATCATAATTATTCCAGTTATGGACTGGTAACTAATCTGTGGTATTAGTTATATCTTAAAGAGGTTTTATAAAAGCAAAAAATAGAAAACCAGTAAAAGACTTTACTAATTTTAAGCATTGATTAAGGTCAGTGTCCAAAAGAAAAGATTTCCATACAGCAAAAAGAAAAAGGTTTTGGTGGATTGATTTCACTTGCACCCATATTTAATACATGGATCTTATTTATTTACCTCAGGGTTTGTTTGTTTTTAAAAATCCCACCTTTATTATGTTTATAATTCAAGGTGGTGAACAGGTCGAATACTATTTCCTCCTCCAATTTCCCTGACAACTATTCAGTTATTCTTATTTTCCCCTGTATATTTATAGGAAATATTAATCTGTGAGGATTGGATTGAGAGAAAGGTTTTGGACAGAGAGAAAGTGACTGGCTCAAAGTCCATTATCAAGACTGGCTCTAAGCTTTTCAAGACCTTCTAAGATGCAGGGGTAAAGAACCAAGTATCATGACCTTGCAAAAAGAAATAGATATCTGGGTGAATATGAATAAGATTGTGAGTAGTCTTCTGTAGAAATATGGTCATCCTTATTCCATCTATCCTAGAAAGATTTATGGGTACAAAGCAGTGGTGGGATTCAAATTCTCTCTCTCTCTCTCTCTCTCTCTCTCTCTCTCTCTCTCTCTCTCTCACACACACACACACACACACACACACACACACACACACACCTGGTCTGCTGACTAGGATGGTGCAAAAAGGAAAGGTGCAGAAAGCAAGTGGTGGGAGTGACAGCACTGCGATTGGAGGCAGCTCTGGAAGTCCCCACCTTTCCTTTCAGAGCACCTCTTACCATGGTGTCAGACAGATGTTCCTCCCACATGGAGTCAGCTCCTGCACAACTCTGCCTCCCAGAAGAGCAGCAAAAAGCCTGCTCAGGTGGGGAGGAAGGAAAGCTCCGGCCCACCCATTTTGGCTGGTAGCTCTGCTCCCCTTGCTCTTCCAGGTTCTGGTGCACTGGCCAACTCAGACATGGAGCAGTTGATACCCCACCAGCAAATGCTGCCCTGCTAGCTGCTCTGCCACTGCTGGAAGCAAAAAGGTGGCAGCAGTTCTTTCCCATCTCTCACTGCTGCTCTTTTGGGGAGGCAGGCCTGCACATATAAACTTGCTGCCCTCTCACCTGAAATGGTGGCAGGAGCAGTGGGCAAGGCCAGGGCAGTGTTTTCTGGCAGGCTGGCCAGCGCACCAGAACCTGGAAGAGAACAAGGGGAATAGAGGCACTGGCACACAGTGTCCAACCCATTGAGCCCGCTGCACTGGGTGGGGAGGAAGGAAAGCCCTGGCCCACCTGTTCTGGCTGGCAGGCATCAGCTGGGAGACTTGCACTGAAGAAAAGAGGCAGTGGTGGCAGGCATCTCATGACAAAGGGGGGTGAGATGCGGGCTCCAGGGGAGCCCAGCAGCTCTCAGCCCTGGCTTGCCTTCCCTGGCTGCCAGCTGCTAGAGGAAGTCACCGCCATGGATGATGTAGGGGAGTAAGTGAGGAGATTAAGGGCCAGGCCAGAGCCTCTGATGGAGGGTAAAAGGGGTGACACATTGCGCTTAAGGGAAGGCAGGTGGCGAGCAGGTAGCAAGCGGGTGGCAGCTCCATGGCAAGGCTGGAGCTGAGGAATCATGCATTCCCCAACCCAGCCAAAGCAGCTGGCAGTTCCAGGGCCTCGGGAAATAGTGCACATCCCTGGGGCCCTGATCCCTGACCCAAGGCGAAGGGTCAGTGGGCAGCATGCATTGCTTACCTTTGGTGAGATGAGCTGACCGGGCATCAATAAGGCAACTGGTGAGGCCATTAGCTGGGCCACATGGTGAAGGCAACATATGTAGGAAGGGGTGGGTGGGACAAGCATTGAGCAGCCAGAAAAGATGAGCAAGCATCAAGCATCGAGCATCTGGAATGGACAAGTGAGCAGTGACCGGGAGACAGGATCGGGGGCATGGCCAGCAAGAAGTCGCTACCAGTTTGGTGACCCACCCCAAATTCTTCCTTCCAGTTCATCCGATCTGGTGCGAACTTGCTGAATACCACCTCTGGTAGAAAGTATTTTGACATGTGGACAGTTTTGCTTTAGAAGAAAGGGAGGAGAGATTGAAGCATCTTTGAGAAAAAGTGCAGAGATCTGTCATTGGGTGTGTCATTGTCTGCATTCAGTGATTCATCTAACTGACAAATGACATCATTCAGATCTTTAATTAACAAAAGCCTTTGAAAGAAAGTGTGATAACATTTTTGGTTCAAAGCAGGGACAGTAAACACAAACAGCATAGTGGTAATAGTAGTGTAGTTGAAGAGCAAAATAGTGGCAGACATAAAGAAAAAAATTAGGGAGTGGGATTGAAAAAGACTTTAGAGGGGGTGACCCTGGTTTGACATTTCTATCCATTTCTGGGCCAATAGTTGAAATCAATCTTAAAATATTTCCTTCTGTATTAGGATTTCTCTTCATTTGGCATATTTTACTGTTCTGAGTAACAAATGCCTCCTGTTAATCTGTAATTGTTTTGGGGCCAAGTTAAATGCTGCTCTGAATAGGAAAGTAGTTGTCATACCCTATTATGTTATCCTGCGACATACTATCCTGTTATAATCCTATCATTATTTAACTTTTCCTCTGAATTCTCAGTGGAATTCTAGATGCTACAGGCAAGAATATAAAGAATAAATGACACAAAGAATCTTAACAAAGAATATGTTAGCAAGACGAAAGAAAGAATTGGAGGAAGTTTTGAGGATCCAGGTCACAAATAAGTATTTAGGGATACATATAACACCAAGATGTAGCACACTTAAGGAGGATAATTATTTTAAATTCAAACAACAGATTGTGACAGACTTGATAAAATGGGAAAATGGACAATTATCACTGATTGGGAGAATATCTACAATTAAGATGAATTTATTGCCTAGAATCTTATACTTATTCCAGACAATTCCAATCAGATTAGGGAAATAATTTTTTGAAGATTTAAACAAAATAGTGCTAAAATACATTTGGCAGGGGAAGAAAGTGAGAATAAAACTTAAATTGTTACAAGATGCAAGAATAAGAGGAAAATTTGCTTTGCCCAATTGGGAATTATATTACCAGACAACGAGTTTGATGTGGGCAAAGGAGTGGATAACATTAAGGAATACTAGACTTTTGAATTTAGAAGGACATGACTTGCTGTTAGGGTGGCATGCCTTCCTCTGGTATAAGGGACCTAAATGCAGAGGTATTTCAGAAGACATTATATTTGAGAAGCATTGTTTCTAAATTGGGAGAAGATAAAAAAGCAATATTATTTAAAAATTCCTCTATAATTATCTACTATTGAAGCTTTTACCTATCCAATAATATATAAAAAGGAACAAACAGTTAGATATGTCGAGATATTGAATGAAAAGGGTGAACTTAAATCTATGCAAGCATCAGAAGAACAGGGTATAAAAATGAATTAGTTTTCATATTTGCAAATACTATCTAGATTTGGTAAAGATGTTAAAACAGAAGGTATTTATGACAAGTTGACTGGTCTAGATAAAATTTTGACAGGTACTGATGAAAAAGTAATTAAAAAACTTTATGAACATTTGCTGGAGTTTAAATTAGAGGAAGAACAAGTAAAAGAAATAATGATTGCATGGGGGAAAATTTTTGGATATGGGATTGATTTAGATAAATGGCAAAAATCGTGGTCTCAAAATTATTAAGACAATGTCAATTGCATATAAAGAAAATTTGTATAAGATATTTTACAAGTGGCACTTACCCCCGACGAGAATTGCGAGAATGTTCCAGAATAAATTGGATAAATGTGGGAAATGTCATCAGATATCTGGTTCATATTACCATATGTGGTGGACATGCTTGGATGCAAAAAGATATTGGATTATATTCCACACATGGTTGGAAAAAATAATGAAACAACACATAGATTTTAAACCTGAGATATTTTTATTGGGAATTATACTGGAAATATATCATAAAGAATTGAAATATTTCATTGTAAATGTTTTAACAGCGGCTAGAATTGTATTTGCTAAGAATTGGAAAAATGAAAAAATACCTATGCAGGAGGAAATTATTAAGAAAATCATGGACTGTGCCGAAATGAGTAAATTGACATTTGAAATTAGAGAACAAGAGGATAAACAATTTTATATGATATGGGATTTATTTTATCAATAGTTAGATTAAAAGACATGGTAAAGAAATAGATTAATAAGCCTGACAATAAAAACATTAATATAGAATACAATATAAAATATATATCTATTGGATATATGTATAGGATTAAATCATAATGAAATTTAGAATATCTTGTATAAAATGATGGAAAAATAGTTTGGTCAAATGAATGTTTAATAATTGATATTACTTAAGTACAAGCTAGATTGATAAGGTGAGAATTTATATATCTTGTGAGTAATGGTAAAAAAAAAGGATAGCACAAAAGATTGTAACCAACTGACACACTGTATGTATATAATTGAAAGAGGGTTTTATGTTTGTTTGTTGTAAAAAATAAAAACTTTGAAAAAAAAAGAATCTTCCCTATATCTTGAAAAGCTGTTACAGCAGAAAGGCAGAAAGGCAATTTTTCATTAGATCTTTTCCTGATATTTTATGCTCTGTCCTCTGTCCTCTCAGAGGCTGCTCAGGGACATTTAAATTAGAGATAGGAAGGGATGAGCAGGAAACCTCTTGAAAGGATGGGTAAGATTCCAGTGCTGGTACTGCTGCAGTCTCAGATAATGTACAGCTTTGCTCTTGTTCGATGTCTGGTCAGTAAACCTCTTGCCATTCCCAGATATTTGAAGACAGAACAGCTGAACCTGGGTTTCATAATGTTCCAAATCTATATGCTTCCTGATCCACTCTTATTTGAAATCCCACCCTCACATGAAAACCCTGGATTCCCTTTGAAAGACATTTTAATTTGTTACATTTGTTAAATGAACTGCTCTTGTTGTGAATAGTCTGACTCTATAGGTTGTCTAGTTCTTGAACATTAGTTTTACTTACTTATTTATTATTTATTTATTTGGTTTGTCAATTGCTTACAAGATAATAGATATAAGTAAAAACATAGTTATAAATAAATGGATACATATAAGAAAAATAAAAGAAACAATAGAACAGGGACAGTAGACATGTTGGTGCACTTATGCATGCCCCCTACACACCTCTTAGGAAAGGGATGAGGTCAATAGTAGACAGTCTAAGGTTAAAGTTTTTGGGGTTTGGGGAAGAAACCACAGAGTCAGGTAGAGTATTCCAGACATTGACCACTCTGTTGCTGAAGTCGTATTTCCTGCAATCAAGTTTGGTGCAATTAACCTTGAATTTGTATCTATTATTTGCTCTTGTGTTGTTACGATTGAAGCTGAAGTATGCATTGACAGGTAGGACATTGTAAGGTATAATTTTATGTACTATACTTTGATCACACTGGAGGCATGGTAGTTCTAGGTTGTTTAGGTCTACAATTTCAAGTCTGGTGGCATAAGGTATTCTGCAACGAGTAGAGAACTCTTCTTGTGAAATATTTCTGAACTTTCTCAACTGTGTTAATATCAGATACCTAATGTGGGTTCCAGACTGATAAGCTGAATTCAAGTATTGGTCGAGCAAATGTTTTGTATGCTCTTGTTAGTAGTGTAATATTACAAGATAAAAAGCTACATAAGATTAGGTTAACAACCCTTAATGCCTTTTTGGCTATGTAGTTACAGTGGACTCTAGTACTTAGATCAGTAGAGATGAGTACTCCAAGATCCTTGACAGAATTTGGATCATCAACAAGGTCTTGACTATTCAGTCTTTTTTGCCAATATGAAAGACAGAGCATTTGTTTGTTGAGATTTGAAGTTGCCAATTTGTTTGACCATTCTTATACATAGTCGAGGTCTTTCTGAAAGGTAGCAGTATTGTCTGTGATGTTGAATAGCTTTCCATCATCAGTGAAGAGGACACAGTTGCTCTTAATATGATTACAGAGGTCATTTATGTAGACTATAAAGAGAGTTGGTCCTAGAACACTGCCTTGGGGGACACCACTGTTGACAGGTACAGAATTTGATAGGACACTCCCAATTTTGACCATTTGTTATCTGTTTGACAGGAATGCTTCTATCCAGTTATGCAGGTGTCCAGAGATACCATAAGATTTTAGTTTTAGGAATACTTTGTTGTGTACCACTGAATCAAAGGCTTTACAGAAGTCTAAGTAGATTGTATCTATTGCTTTGCCCTGATTGAGTTGTGTAGTCCATATGTTTTTGCACTGTGAGAGTTGCAGATTACATGATAGTTTTTTCCTGAAACCAAATTGTTTATTAGAGAGTCGGCTGTTTGTGTCTAAGTGGAGGATAATGGATTGGTTAATAATTGATTCCATGACTTTACAGGTGATGCAGCATAAAGAGATTGGTCTGTAATTTTCAACTAGGCTGGGGCCTCCCTTTTTGAAGATGGGGGTGACCGTGGCTTGTGACCATAATTTTGGCAAGGAGCTGGTCCTGAAAGATTTTTCAAAGATTATGCTTAGAGGTTCGGCTATGGCAGTGGGTAGCTTTTTGAAGAAGTAGGCACATATTCCATCTGGTCCAATAGATAGAGATGGTTTTAGATTGCATAGTGCTTTTTCAACATTGTCTTCTGTAAAATTGATATGTATTAGGTCATTGTAGCTGTCTGTGGTTTGACTAGAAAGTACTGGGCATGATCAATTGCTGTTTACAAATACTGAGCCAAAGAATGTGTTAAAGAGGTTGGCTTTAATGAAGTCATCATTGCAGTCTTTACCATTAGGTCATTTCGGGGGTGGGACGGTCCTTGAGTCTTTTAGTTTGTTGTTTACAAAATTGTAGAAAGCACAGGTGGAATTGGTACGTCTGGTTCTCCTCTTGTTTAATGTGATAATTGGTGCATTTAGTCTTTATCTGGTGGCATAAACTTTTATATTGACTTTTGAAGTTGGAAACGTGACCAGATTTGTTTTTCTGCCAGAGTGATCTCTTTTTGGATTGGAGCTTCCTTATTGTTATGGGTAGTCTGGTTTTTCTGGTTTTTGGAGTTGTTATTGGTACATAGAATTTGATGACTCTTTTGACTTCAAGTAAAAAATATGTTATAATGGTCTTCAACAGTATTTCATCCAGTCAATAGAAATTGCCAATGAAGGGATGAGAGATCATTGTCTATAAGATCATAGTTGCCTTTTTTGAAGTTATAATTGGGGATTACACCATTGTGTTGATTTTTGTGTGGACGTATGTTGAGACAAATGTCAACCATACTGTGGTCACTGTTTGAAAAGGGTTCTTTAATTTGTATTCCATAAATTGAATTCAAACTATTGCAGAAGATGAAATCAAGGCAGTTGTTAAGTCTAGTATTGTTGCTTACTAGTTGTTCCAGTCCTAGGTTTGCTACAACATTGTAGAAGGTTGCATGTATGAGTTCAGTTTTACATTCGTTTAGGGTCCAGTTAATGTGTGGTAGACTGAAGTCACCAAGAAAGATAAAAGTGTGTGGGAAGGATGTTGCCCATGTCAGTAGTAAATTTAGCTTGTTTACATGTTCAATGTCATAATCAGGGGCTCTGTAACATAGTAAGAATCAAAATGTAATATTTAAGGACAGTTCACAGACGATGGTCTCAGGAAGAGCAAGCTGTTTGGTAATTTGGATGTTTTTTAGATGTAAGGACTTTTTATAGAAGATAGCAACACCAGCTCCTCTACGGATGTCACGATCTGATTGGTAAACTTTATAGTCTCTTACTGTGGTAATGGAGTCAGGGAGATATGCCTTGAACCAAGTTTCACAGACAAATATGATGTTCAATTTAGCCATATTTAGTAAGAGGAGAAATTCAAGTATTTTATTCACAAGGCTTCTTGCATTCAGTCGCTTGTATTTAAGGCCAGTGGTAGTTGGAATTGAGATAGTTAGGGGAATGCGTGCCTAGTTTTGAGTGATGGTGGGTTGGATGAGGTAGGGTTAGATGTGGAGTTGTGGCTTGTGTGACTTACTTTTGATACAATCTGTGTGGTGGTCAATGTAGAGATCCTTCTCTCCATTGTCTAGGTGTCTTTGAGTTCCTTGCAGAGTTCAGGGATGCGGATTCTTTGCAGTCTGGATAAGTCTGGTTTTGAGCGAAGTTTTTTGGGGTTGGGATTGGTTCTTGCAATGGCATTTATTGTATGAATGAATATGCATTTGCTGGACTCATTTTTGCAAACAACTCTACTAAATTTTGGGGCCACAGAGCCATCACTGTATTTGTACCCACAGCCATCTCTGGTTATTTCAATGATATTTTCAGGGGAGATCTTTGTTGTATTTGAGTTGCTTATTATATTACGAACTTTGGTGATGTCATCTGATTTGTTGGTGTCTTCAAGACCAAATAAGATGGCATTTGTACCTTTCTGATCACTTTCTATGGTGTCTCTGATGAGTAAGGAGATGTCATTTGTGGAATTATTTGATGGGATACTAATTATTTGTGGTTGTGGTTTGGTGGTTATTTTTGGTTGTAGTTGTGATTGTAGTTGAGGTAGTAGTTGTGATAGTGGTTGTTGGGATGGGATATGATTTTGAGCTGATAAGTAGTTGCATATCAGTGCTGCATTATTTTTTCAAGAGAAATTAGGCTTTCTTGCATAATTGTTTCAAATCGTGTTGCTAAGCGTTTTTCTATTGAGTGCATGAGTGATTCTATGCTATCAACTCTGTCAGGCAGGGTACTTGGTTTGTTTAGCTTAGGAAAACATGATGGACATAGACAAGGGAATGTATCAGATGCTTCTAAGAAATCAGCTATGTCTTTGTTTAATTTTAAGCAGGCAAGGTGGGCTTGATCATTACATAGGTAGTATTTGATGTTATTTTCACTTTCATTGATGGTTTTAAGACATCTGAAGCATGTATAGGAGTCTGGGAGGTCATTGGTAGAGATATTATTTTTTGTTGTTGTTTGGTAGTGGAGGATTTGGAGTTTCTGGAGTTTCTGACTGGTATGGTCAATGACAATAATATACTAAACAATTACAATAGCTGATTAATGTGATAGGTAGACTGTTACTTAATGAATGTTGGTAATTATTAAATGTTAATTGATAAGTTAGAGGACAAATCAAAAGTAAGGTTACTTATTACTAAAAATCAATCAATCAAATTATTACTAAGAATTAATCAATCAATAGACTAGATAATCAATGATACAGTATTAAATCTCTATCAATTCAATGAAACAGTAAATTAGTGATCATTTAACAATTAATTATTATACTATTATATGATAAATCAATTATTATAGACAAAGCATTATCTATAAATATTTGGTCTTGAGGTACTGAAATAGTGGAGGTAGTAAAGTATTGGAGGTTTGTTGTGTAAAGTTCCTTTGTTTTTCCTTAAAGCCACATTTGTTTGTTTTTGTTTTGCTTTATTTTTGTTTTAAAGAGGAAGCATTGCTGTTTGATAGATTTGAATGGAGAAGATTTGAATGAGCTCACCAATCATCTACTTTGGAGTTTGGAAAGGATGAAATTTGGGTGGGGGTTTAGTGGAGGTTGTCCAATCAGCTGAGTGGGAATTTAAATTCAGGCTGATAATGAGGCTCATTCAGGCTCATAATAATGAGTCTCCTTTGTTCTCCCCAATTGGTGGCCATTTAGAATTATTTTTTGTGATTTGATTTAAATGGAGACTGTAGACATCTTTCCAGTTCTTTCATCATTGGAATTCACAATCAATCGCAGTTTCAAAAGGCAGTTTTCCTGAATAAAACCTTCTTCACACCCCTTCTTCTTGTCTAGTCCCCCTTTTTTTCCTCCTTTAATCACTCTTTTCTCAAGCTTCCATTTAACTTCCAGAGTTAGAGGGTAAAAACATAAATTAAGCCACTCCTGCTTAATCTCCACACTCACCCCTTCTGCTCTGGGGTCTTCACTTTTTAAGTTGTTTCTGACTCAGGTCCACAGTAAATCTTTGAGCAATTTACCCGCTCCTTCCTCCCACTGAAAAAATGCACCACTTATCTATAAGGAAGAGCTGGGGGAGACACTCCATAAAGAGTCAATGCATTTCATAGACCACAATTATAAATGTGATAGTACAATGCTGGAAAATGTAAGCTGTAAAATTTCTGCTTGCATCCTCTGCAAAAGTTAAGCCAGCTAAGGAAAACTTACCTTGACTTTGATTTGACTTGACTTAATTACTTTTCATTTCTGGAGATTCCTAGTCTTATGCTTTCAATTTCCATTACCTTTCCAATATTCTTTTTCCATCAATCTTTACAGAAATTCCTTTGTGAAGTTATATATAAATTAATTTATTATTGCCTAAATTTTCTAAAATCACAGTCTATTTTCTTTAACACTTTGAGAAAAAGGGCTTTACTTTCCAAATGAAATCATATCTAAGGGGCATGAACTATATGCTTCATAGTTAATGTGTAAGATCTGGACAATTTTCCTATTTCCAAGTGCTCATTTTGACATGACAAGTAAAAATAGGCCTGGCCTGTCACTTGATGTCAGGCTAAAGGGAAAGTGTCATGATAGTTCTTTTTTGGCTTTAGAATATCAGAGAAATTGTCACTGGAAAGTAATGCATACTTCATTTTGATAGAGAAGAGTGAGTTAATATAATCATCCTACAGGTACTTGACACAAAATGATCAACATGTTCTGGCCCTGGAATTTGCTTTGAAGGAAATCAGTGAAAACCCTTCCCCCCTACCCAACATCACCTTGGGCTTGCACATTTACAACAGCAACTTCATCAAAAGCTGGACCTATCATGGTGCACTGGGGCTTCTTTCAACAAAGGACAAATTCATCCCCAATTACAAATGTGACAGTCAGAACAATAAAGTAGCTGTCATTGGAGGACCCTATACAAAAATCTCTCTGGATATGGCAAATATCCTATGTAATTACAAGTTTCAACAGGTGAGGTATGCTCCTTTTTTCTCCCCAGCCATATATATGAATCTTAGATGTCCTCCCTCCCTCCCTTCTTTTTGTCCTTCTTCTTACCTTCTGTCTTTCTTTGCTTTTTACGGTAATGACTTTCAATTACTTTTCTTTCTTCAGCTTATCTATGGTTCTGCACTTACACATAATCATGAAGATATATTTCACTGGATGTTCCCTAACAATATGCTCCAATACAAGGGAATTCTCCAATTATTGCTATATTTTGGATGGACATGGGTTGGGATGATTTCTCTGCAATATGATGTGGAGATTGGTTTATAGCGACTATGGTTTCAATGTTTTCCCAAAGAGGAATCAGCTTTGACTTTATTAAAAGTTACCCTAAAAAGACATACACACGAGTTCTCTGAAATGTTAGAGGATGGAAATAAAATATATGACATTGTCATGGCAAGTATAGCAACTGCTGTAATTGTACAAGGTGAATTTATGTTGACTATGAGGTTGTTGCTCTCTTATCAAGTTCCATCAAACAATGAGAAAATCTTGATTATGATAGCCAAGATGGATTTCACTTCCACTTCTATTCAAAGGAACTGGCCTTTACACTTCATTCATGGTGCTATGTCCATTGTGGTTCACTCAAGTGACTTGGTAGGATTTCAGGATTTTGTTAGGGAAAAAAATCTAGCCATCAATCAAGAAGATGGCTTTCTGGAGCATTTTTGGGAAGATGCATTTCAATGTGTGTTCCCCAACTCAATTGGAGAGAAGAATTTTGATGGCATATGCACTGGGGAAGAGAAGACTCTTCCTTCATCCATATTTGACATGCAGATGAATAGCCACAGTTATGCCATCTACAATTCTGTCTATGCTGTGGTACATGCCTTGAGTGCTCTATATTCATTCAAAAGGAAACACAAAGCTGTGCCAAATAAAAGTCAACTGAATCCTCTCCATCAAGAATCATGGCAGGTATCACTGTGAGTGTACATATATATGTATGTATCATACAAATCCTCTTCTCATCCTTATGGTTTATATGTGTCCTCTTCAATCTTGAGTTTTCTACCAGAGACATAGGATTTTGTTGGGGTGGGTGGTCTGCTCAATATCTTACTTTTTCTAGCACTGCACTCTTTGGGACACAGAACTCTGATGCTGTTTCTAGTATTTGTGGGATCTACTCTCCCACTCTAGGAGTCATTGCCCCAAGTCATCTTACTACACCTGGAGCCCTGGTACTACTCCAGCTTCTCATACTCCTTCTCCCTGATGTTTCTGTCATTTGGCACAGACACTTCTATCATCATCTTTGCCTCTTGGGGTCCTCATCTACTACCACCATGTTTGGTTGATTGGCTACTAGATGCTCATCTGTCTGGATGTGGAATTCCCACAAGATCTTAAGAGCTTGGATACCATTTTTCTGATATACTCCTGGATGCTCTGGGTCCTGTCCAGCATAGTGGATTCTGGTTTTCTTAAAATAAAACTATGATGGAAAGCAATAATTAATCAATATATATATATACTTTTGGAAGAAAGTCCTTTTAGCCCTTGGTCTAATCATATTTTAACTAACATCTTTGTTTCTTTTTCTCTTTGAGTTGCATCATTTTCTGAGGATTGTCTCATTTAACAATAATGCTGGGGAGCCTGTTTCTTTTGATGAAAGTGGACAATTGGTGTCAGGATTTGATATCATCAATTGGATCACCTTGCCAAACCAGACTCTTCTTAGAGTCAAAGTTGGAAGTTTAGCTGCACATACTTCTGAAGCAATGAAGTTCACCATTCAGGAGAATTGCATTGTCTGGCCCACCAGCTTTAATCAGGTAGGCTGGATGTATCTTTTGTATGATTCCAAGACCACGTTCTATAGTGGAGGTCCAAATTCTTCAGCTCTTTGTCTTTCATTAATGAAGTGTTTGATTGCTCACCAAACTCCAAAAGGTTTGTTATATTAATTTAATAAATATCCATTTAACTAATTTTACACTAATGAGAACAGCAACAACAATGGAAAAGTCTCAGAAAGCTTTGGAGGTCTGTACTGATCACTTTGAAGAACACTGTTCTATACTTTGCTGAAGTAAAGTATGCCAAAAAAGTGAACCAAGTCTTACTTTTGTTTGCTATTTATGTTTTTTTATATAATTACCATCTTCCCTACAGATTTGTGGAATAATAAAATACTTCTGAGCTTTGAGGCATATATGCATAATAAAAATAAATATGTATGTTTAATTACATCTTAAAATAAGTTGCTTTTGTAATAGTTCCCAACTTTTGACATTCCAAAGGTTTTTATGATTATCTTGACTTTTTTAGGTATAACACTATTTTGGGGCATGTTTTATATGCATCAGTGACTAAAAAGCTCTTTAATTGAACAATAATGTTGGAGAAACATCTTGCTGGTCTCTAAGCAGAAGACACAAGAATTAATTAATCAAATCAGCTAAATGTTGGAAATGCCATTGTGATATTATCATATATGGTGGGCATATGTAGAAGCAAAAAATATTGGACAAAAATACAAATGTGGTTGGAAAAGATGACAATGCAACATATTGATTTAAAACCATAAATATTTTTGTTGGGGATTTTGCCCGAAACTTACAGTAAAGGGAATGCATATTTATTTATACACATATTAATTGCAGTTAGAATTGCTTTTGCACAAAATTGGAAAAGTGAACATATCTCTATAGATGAGAATGCGATTAGGAAAATATTAGAATGTGCAGAAAGGAATAGATTAACACTTGCTATAAAAGAGAAAGCACTAATTTGTTCAGAGTTTTGCAGTGTAAATTTAGTACCCAAAAAATAAACATAGATGGCTGATGTTTCATTTAACGTCTTTATAAACATATTAAGTAAATTTTACAAACCAGTTGTAGATTTCTTCAACATGGAGCAAATTCAAACAGAAGCAGACATGTTACAAACAACTCAATTTAAGCTGCACAGCAAAAACAGAGAGAGAACTTCTAGTTTCACTTTCTAGGTCAGCTCCCATTGGCTGGTCTGTTACCATGCCTACTCGCTGATTCGTTAACTATGTCTCTGCCAGTTAATGAATACTCTGACACTCCTCCCTTCATAACTGAAAAAGACATAAATCCAATTAACTTTATATTCTTCCCATGGTACATTCCACCCAATGCCTTGGTCATTATGTTGGCCAAATTGTCTTCTGAAGAACAGTGAAGCAAGCTAATCAGTTTATACTTGATGGCTTCTCTTACATTTCAATATTTAATATCCACATGCTTGCTTTTACTCTTTACTCTGTCACCTATAGCCATTTTAATGCAAGCAATGTTGTCTTCATAGACTAAGACAGGCTCAGTTACCTTTATATTTAAATCCTGTAACAGTTGTACATACCAAGTTATCTCTGAACAGAGTTCAGACAAAGCAATAAATTCTTCCTCCGCAGTAGAAATGGCTACAGTTGTTTGCTTTCTGGACTTCTAACCAATTAAAGCCTCTCCAAACAGTATCACAATCCCAGAATTGGACTTTCTGGTTTTTGTATCATTTGCATAATCACTATCAACATAGCATTTCACTTTTGATTTCTCAGAGACCTGTATTTGAAGACCTAAATTCACAGTTCCCTTCAAATACCTGCGAATTGTTTTTACACCCATCCAATGCAATTATGTTGGTGCAGCAGTAAAGCTACTCAAAATGCTTACTGCACAAGCTATGTCTGGCCTGGACAACTGTGACAGATACAATAGGCTCCCTATTGCTGACTGATATATCTCCTGATCCCAGGCTTCACTTTCGTCCTCACCCAAGCTGTTATGAATATCTGTACTCATTGGTCTTGGAGCAGTATTATAATCTTTAATGTTATATCTCTCCAACAGCTGTTCAATTTTTCTTTGTTGACTGAGAATATAACCACCTTTCTCAGTTTTATGTATCTCTACACGGAGATAATTTTTTATTTCTCCTAAATTGTTTAATTCAAATTTCTTCTTCAAATTATTTGCAAATTTGTTCAGCTGTGATTCATCATTTGCAATGAAGAAAGATTATTCACAAATGCTAATAGTTGACAATCCCCACCTTTTAACTTTCCAGTGTATATGCAACCATCAGCCTTGTAACTCTTGAACCCAAGACCCCTCAATGCAGTATCTAAACAAATATTCCAATTCCTGGCTGACTACTTCAGCCCATAAATGGCCTTGTTCAATTGTGTTAGGCTTTTTGCTTTCATACCCTGGTGCTTGAACCATGTAAATTTCTTCCTCTAATTCTGCATTGAGAAATGCAGTGGTTATATCAAAATGCCAAATTTTATGGCCATTTGCCGCTGCCAAAGCTAGTGCCAGCCTGATGCTCTCACTCTTTACAGTTGGCGTGAATACCTCATCATAGTGCACATTTTTCATGCTTTATATTGTACTTCATTAATGGGAAGTACCTTTTTCTTGTATACCCACTTGCATCATATAACTTTGCTACCCTGTAGCAAAGTCATAGATGTGAACACTTCATATTCTCCTTTGGATTTTATTTCCTTGTCCATGGCTTCTTTCCACTTTACTTGTTCAATTTGATGTAATTCTAATACTTCTTTGTAGTTCCTTGGCTCATACCATATATTACAACTTTAACTTCACTAGAAGAATACCTATCAGGTGGAATCCCCTTATACCATTGCTCTGACCTGCATAGCACTGACTGCTCCTGTGTGTCAACCCTCTCTTGCTTCATATCTTATTCAGCTTCTCCTCCCTGAATGCTGATGCCATCATTGTGAGTTACCATCACTAAGGGGATTACCATCACTAAGTGAACCATTCCACAAATTTGCATCAATTTTGTTCCAATGTTGCTCTGCAAAGCTTGCAGACCTTGAAAACACTATTCTTTTGCTCACATCACTAAAGCAATAACTCTTTGAGCTTGGCTCATAGCCCACAAACCTGAGCTTTTAGCCTTTGGTTATCCCTTTTTCTAATTGCTTTTGGAATACGCACCAACATATTGCTTCCAAAACACCCTTAAACATGCTAGAGATGGTTTTCTTCCATATATCACTGCATATGAGTATCACTAATGGAAAACTCCACAACCTATTAACTAAATAATAAGCAGTCAATATGGCTTCACCCAAATATGACCTGCTTAGACCAGAATCATCTAGCAGTGTTTGCAAGACTCCATTCCATCTCTCAGCAACATTTTCAGCTGCTGTGTAAGGATTTGTACATCAGTGTTTTATTCCTAATTGTGCCAACCACTGTTGAAAACTTGTTGACATGAATTCTGAACCTTTGTCAGTTTGCAGCTGACATACCTGTTGTTTATACCTTTTTACAAAGCTTACCCATTGCTTAAATTTCTGTAGCACCTCTCTTTTATTCTTTAGTAAACAGCAGAACCCAAACCTGTTATAGTCATCTACAATGACCAGCACATATCTAGGTCCTCCCAAACTGACTTGAATTGGGCCCACCAAATCCGCATGTAGCAGCTCTAGAGCTCTTGCTGTTTGCCTTGTGCTAATCTTGCTTATTGGGAATGCCTTGGACTTTGATGTTTTGCATACTGCACAATCCAAATATGCCTTACATCCCTTTACATGCAATCCTTCTGCATACTGGTCCATCTTTTGAACAACTTGGAAACTTGCATGACCAAGCTTTCTGTGCAAAAAATGAACACATGAATCATGTTCTACAACATTGCCAAATGTTTGTGCACACTGAACTTTTTGTCCATGTACATATAAAGGTTATCCTGCTTTATGCCGTTTGCACAGACAATCTGATTTTTTATATTTTTAATAAATTTTTATTCTTTAAAAAACAAAAAAATACAAAAATCTCATTACCTTTAACAGTCATTGTGTCACTGTATATACATGTTTCTTGTTTTGTGACTATACATTATTTTTTATCTTTATTCTTCACCCATTTGTACCACCTCTCCCATATCCGCCCATATCCCTTTATTCTGCCCTTTGCACAGACAATCCCATTTTTTTATAAGACACTGCCCATTTACAAATGTGCTCTCAAATCCTTGCTTGTCTAAATTAGAGACACTTGGCAAATTATGTTCCATTTCTGGCACACATTATTAAACCTTGTTTCAAAATATGAAATTGGCACACTGCCTCTTCCAATGACCTTAGCCTTCTTGCCATTAGCCAAGGCTACGGTGTCTCCTGCAGCTGCATCCATCCTGTAAAGCTATTTTGCATTTTTAATAATAGTTTGGCTAGCCCCACTGTCAATAAGCCATTGATTTTTTTCCATTACTACTGCTGGCTTTTGCAACAGCAATTTGTCCATCAACTTGTCTTTCTTGCAGCAAATAGTCTTTCTTTAAGTGAGTAGTGTCACCATAGATGAAACATTGTTTCTGTTGTTGGGCTTTCTGCATAGCTGTAATCTTCTACTGCTGCCCTTCTGGTCTCTGGAAATTGCAAGGCTCTTATCTTTGTGCTGCTGTCTGCACACAGACTGGCTGTGGAAATTTCCATTGCTCCTTTTGGGCCCCTTCCTCAGGAATTTTTCCTCTTCATGGCTTTTTCTATAATGGCATTTCTGCTCTTCAACTATCAGACATGCTGTCAGAGCTTCCAATGCAATTCCTGCTCCAATTTACATTCAAACACTGCAGAAGCAATGTCCCAAATTTCAGCTAGGCTCTTCAAAACAATCAGTCTGAGATTCCAGAATCCTCATTCTACACTGTTCTAATTCCACAAAGTTTGCATATGAACAAAATGCTGTTCCACTGAATCTCCTGGCTGCAAACGAGCTCTATATAAATTTATTGATAATTGTATGATGTTGCATGCAGACACTCACATGAACAGTCCTCAATTTAGCCCAGACTTCCTTTGCAATCTTTAAATCAGCTACATTGAAAAACTGATCATCTAAACTTAAGATGATATAAGCAAATGCTCTATCATGCAGCTTCTAATCTGCAGCATTTAATGGTGACTGGGGTGGATTTTCCACAATATTCTGAAGCTCTTTAGCCTTCAGGAAACATTCCATCTTTGCAGCACAAGTAATATAGTTCTTCTGACCCAAACATGGTAGAGAGCTCTCTTTAATTTTTTTCAGACATCCTGCAAAGCCTCTTGCCTAGTTTCTTACTTTTAAAGCAGGCATTCTCCCAACTTTAATTATAATTCAGTCTTTTTCTGGGCATTCTGGGTTTGCTGGGCCCATAACCTGTTCAGAGTTTTGCAGTGTAAATTTAGCACCAGAAAAATAAACACAGATGGCTGATACTTCACTTAATGTCTTTATAAACATATTAAGTAAATTTTACAAACCAGTTGTAGATTTCTTCAACATGAAGCAAATTCAAACAGAAGCAGACATGTTACAAGCAACTCAACCTCAGCAGCATGAGCAGAGAGAGAACTTCTAGTTTCACTTTCTAGATCCACTCCCATTGGCTGTGTCAGCTTTGGAAACCTTATTCAGCTTTGGAAACCTTATTCAAAAGTGGGAGGGGGATGATTTCAATTGAGTACTGGAATGCTGACAGGCTGGTTTGTTACCATGCCTACTCACTGACTCTGTTAACTATGTCTTTGCCAGTAAATGAGTACTCTGACAATACTGAATATTATATGACATGGGAGTTATTTTATGGATGGTTGGAGAATAAAAATAAAACTGAGAAATAGAGATTAGTGAAATAAAGAATATATGTCAAGATAGAGATGTCTACAATATGATGACTATTATATATGATTGTTAAGATGACCATACTGTCAGATTGCCCTCACACAAACATCGACACGACACGGATCTTTGTTCAGATTGCTTTTATTCTTACGATTCTGCAGAACGGGTTCACATCCAAGGCAAAAGATGGAACCCCGAACACAGTTACACTCATCTTTTTATCCTCTTTTTACAAGGAACTAGCGTTACAATGATTCATCTTAAAACAGGATACAGTTTGTTCTTTGTGGTTAAAGGTGTTTCAATAACTGTCACAATCCCTCCTTGGAAAACAACTTCCTCTAGAAAGTTTACTGGAATATACTTTTGAAACACAGCTTACAAAATGAAGTCTGATCATAAAGTAATATTCTAATCAAAAATGGCATGAAATGGCTTTACTCTTGTTCACTTTTCACAATTCCCCCCTTTTCTGGATCATTTCTGTTTCAAAAGCACATAAATCCCGACTTACTTTTTGTAGCACATCCCCTGAAATGCTATATAACAATTTCTCTGATTCGTCCTTAGTGAACTTAATCTTTCCCCAAGTTTGCCCCCCACATGTTTATCAAGTTTGGAATACATTGTATACAGCAGCATAAACATATTAACATAACTACTATGGCTATAATAGTGGTCAGAATAGATTTCCACCAGGAACCATCAGGTAACCAGGACCATAGGGCATCCCACAATGCTCCTGCTATACCTGACTCATCCCATTCTTTCTGATATTCATAAATTCGGTCTTCCATATCTCTTACAGTTCTAGTGATATTGGGCTCATAGTCATGGATATATGTGCAACAGTGGGAATGTACCAGAGCACATACTCCTCCCTTTGCTGCAAGGACTATGTCCAAAGCATATCTATTCTGCAGGGTCACTTGCCTGACTTCAGATAATTCCTGATTAATCATCTTAATACTTCTAACGGTGTCATTAAACATGGCAATAGTAAAGTTGTTCATTCGAGTCATATCCCTATAGTTCATGCCTATCCCAAGAGGGAATATTAGGGCTCTTGCTAATCCCTCATACCAAGACCTATGATGTATCCCAGAGTCAATCTCTCTTTTATTCCGGATTCGAGCGTTGGGTAGTTCGTCCAACTTGTAAACTGCAGGTAACACATACCCCATAGTGCAAGTGCCTGACCATAATTTTGGTACTTCTCTATAAGCGTACTTCCCACACAGCAACCATTTATTCCTTCTCATAGTCCAAGTTAAGTTTGACACTCTAGTCCAGTTAATCATGTCCTCAAAGTAAACACACATTTGACAATAATTTTTCCAGAATGGCAGATATTCTTTCTTACATTCATAAGCATTAACTATACTATGATTGAAACATGTCGCAGGCATTTCAAAAGTCTTATTACACTTTTCCCAATCTCCAAGGAATGGTCCTCCTTTAACACTTATTTTAAAGCAAACATAGGCTGTCTCCCTTAATTGAATGAATACCTTGTTTGTTACAGCCCCACCCACAGGTCCAGTCTCAATTGTCCCATCTGGCACCATCATCTGTCGTGTTAGTGGTATTCCATGCAATATAACCCCTCCTTTCCCTGTTCCAGGCATATGCATACACAACCAACAATTTGTCAGATTCAAGGTTTGTGCGGTCTTCCTGATGTCCTTAATATACGAATTCTCTGTCCACAAGTCATCTCCCAGGTCTCCAGCTCTTTGCACATGTTCAGTCTGTTCGGTTCCTGCTCTTCCAACCTGTTGTAAGACAAAAACACTCACAAGTACAGTTGAAATACACAGAAACATATTTCTCAGTCCCAATTATTTCCTCAGAGTCAATTTCAAAGGTTGTCCTTCCACTGGGTGGCTTCTCCAAGGCTTCTCAGGTTCTGGTGCAGCTTTCACATGACTGTAGTGGGTCCATCCACTTTCTTTCCAGACAGCAGACTCCATGGTAAGAAGCACTTGATACGGTCCTTCCCAGCTAGGTTGCAATTTCTCAGTCCTCCACGTTTTTTATCAGGATACAGTCTCCAACTTCATGGGGATGTTGGCTGCCAGCAAGAGGTGGTCGTTGCACCAACAATCCCTGTTTATGAAGAGAAAGCAAAGACCTGGACAGTGTCTGCAAATATTTTCTCAAGAACAAATCTTTGAATTCAGGAATTGGATTCCCTATTTTTGCCAAGTAGGGTCACCCCATTAGCATCTCAAATGGAGAGATCCCAGTTTCTTTCCAGGGACATGTTCTGATTCTGAGTAGTGCCAAGGATAACTTCTTTGTCCATGGAAACCCATTTTCCAATTGTAATTTGGTCAAATGTTTCTTCAATTCCGCATTCTCCCTCTCCACTTTAGAACTGGATTCTGGGTGCCACGGGGTGTGTAAATCCCATTTCACCCCCACAGCCCTCATGTAAGTACTGCATAACATTTCTCATTTGGGTTTCAGACAACACTCTAACCCCATCTGTTGTTACCCATCCTTTCTCAGCTTTATGACACCCCTCTTTTTTCAACTTTTCCCTAGTCTTTTCTTCATCTGGCTCCCAAGCTTCTCCGGGCTCTTCTTGCAACATGGGTACTGATACCATCTGCAGGATTACCTCCCCAGCTGCTTCTTTTGCCATTTGTCTGCCCATCTATTTCCCACTACTTCAACTTCTGTCCCTTTCTGGTGTGCATTTACGTGTACCACTGCTACCTTATGAGGAAGTATCAAAGCTTTCAGCACCCCTTCCACTAACCCCAACTGTTCTATCTGTTTCCCATCAGTCTTGATGAATCCTCTCTCTTGCCAAATTTTCCCAAAAGTGTGAACCACACCCCAAGCATACTTTGAATCCGTCCACACAGTGACATCCACACCTTGAGCCAATTCCAAAGCCCTTTTTAATGCAAAAAGTTCACATTTCTGAGCTGATCATCAATCACCTCCCCAGACTGAGCAACAATGGCATACCCAGCCTTTCTTTATACCTCCTTCCACTCTACTAGAACCATCTACAAACCATCGTTCTCCCTCATCCAGGGGAACTTCCTCTAAGCCCTGCCTCACCTTAGTATACATACTGGCCATCCTCTCACCACAGGCTCCAAAGTCTTGCTCAGGAAGGCGATGGGTTGAAATCGCCCCCCCCCTTTTCTGAGCAAGCACTCCTACTGCCACCCCTTCCTTAGCTGACACGTACACATGAAAAGGTAACCTTAAATTCGGAAGGGCTAACACTGGTGCTGTTGCTAATGCTTCCTTTATCTTTTCCCACCTTTCCTCATCCTCTGTACTCCACTCTATCCCTTCATCTTTTCCCTGCAATTTCTGATTCAGAAAGTTCACCATGCTAGCATGTCCATCCAACCAAGCCCTGCAATAATTAATCATTCCTAAACTTCTTCTTACCTCTGTCTTATTTCTCGGGGGTGCCAAACTCATCAGTCCCTTTACCCGCTCAGGATCTAGGGACCTCACCCCCTCTTGAATAACATGCCCTAAATACTTCACCTTCCTTTCAACAAATTGAATCTTTTCTCTCGAGACTTTTAGTCCTTGTTCTTTCAGCCAATTTAACAAAGCCACAGATGCTGCTCTAACCTCTTTCTCTTTCTCCCCAGTCAACAACAAGTCATCCACATGCTGAATCAACACTATCCCTTTCCCTTTCTCAAAAGACACTAACTTTTCTTCCAAAGCCTGTCCAAACAACAAAGGGCTCTCAGTATAGCCCTGGGGAAGTAATGTCCACCTTAACTGCTGTTTTCTCCCAGTCCCAGGATCATTCCATTCAAATGCAAACAGGTCTCTACTTCCCTCCTCAAGGGGGCATGCCCAGAAGGCATCCTTCAGATCTATCACAGTCTTTGGGAGGAATTCGTTCCAAGATAGTATAGGGATCAGGAGATCCTTCTCAAATCATTAACTAATCATCCTTATTTCCTTCCCGGTATCCCACAGCTGGATACTGAACACAGGCAACAAATCTCTCCCCAGCAAATTCACTCCAGAATCAGGATTATACAACACTTCAGCTTCAGTCACCACTTTATTCATTTCCAGTCTAATTTGTTCAAACACACACACATCCTGAGATTTTCCACTCACCCCAACTACTTTTATCACTTTCCTTGATCTATGTGCACCTTCTACCAGGTCACACACAGAAGTCCGGCTTGCGCCGGTGTCTATCAGGAACAGGCGCTCCTGATGGTTAGGACCCACTAAAATGTTTACCAATGGCTCCCCGCAGGTCCTCTTAAAGGAGCCAGAACAGCCCTAATCATCATACAATGCATAACTCCACTCTTCTTGGTTGGTAGGACACTCACGCGCAAAGTGACCTTCCTTCCCACACCTGAAGCAACTCCTATCCATTCCAGGCTGTCTCATTCCCATGCCTCTTCCTCTGGAACCTCTTCCTCTATCTCGAAAACTTCCTGCTTGTATCCCCAAAAATTCTCTCTTCTTTCTCCAATTGGACCCTTCCCAAAATTCAAAATTCCTACTTTTCTTTACTTCGCTCTTTGTTGCAGCCTATACAGCTGCAACCATCATTTGTGATTTCTGTCTGGTTTTTACAGTGTCTCTGTTCACAAAAACTTGTTGGGCTGCTTTCAGGAGATCAACCATTCCCACAGCTCCCCAATTATCCATTTTCTGAATTTTCTATGGGGAATTTTTGATCTCTTGCCACCGCCCCTTGTTTCCATTCACTCTTTCATTCCACACTCTCCAGGCTGAGGTCTGGATGAGATTCCGCTCCTCAGGAGTAAATAGATGTCCCAAAATGTACATCAGCTCCTGATAAGTGTAATCATTCGGACCCAACCATAGCTCTAACTGTTCGGCCACCTCATGAGCATTTTCATGAAGCTTTGGAAGAGTCTTCTTCAATTCTCGCAACTCGGCTGGTTTTATGGGGACAGCCACAAAGACTGTCACCGGATTGCCTGCAGCATTGATCCCATTAGGGACTTCCCTAAGAGGAAATGCATCCACTTCAGGTTTTTGGCTGAAGGGAAAATTTTGAACATCTCTATGCAATTTGGGTGGTCATTTTGTGTTGGAGAATATAGTCTCGCAATTTGGTCATCCAATAGGTACTGGTTTCCCCCTCAGGACTCCAGTGATATGGAAATTTAGGATCAATCAGAGGATATTTTGGCCACCTATATTTGCACAAATAAATCATGTGCTTCTTCTCAAGATTCCGGGTAAAATGTTTGAGATTCGGGGAGAACCATTGTTGCAACAGTTGTCCCAAAGGCGAATCCACCGGAATAGGTTTGCTGCCTTTGTCAAATCTTCCCTGTCCCGGACAGGCTTCTTCCAGGTCTCCAAGACCCTCACTTTGTCCTTTCCCCGTTTCTATTCTTTCAGGCTCCCAGAGCCTTGACTCACCAGTCCCAGTCCTCCAGCAAGCGCTGGATTCTCCCAGAGAGTTTAAGGACCTCTCTTCCTAGCCCCAATGCTCCAGCAGGCGCTGGACTTTCTTCCCGGAAGAAAATTTAAGGACGTGCCTTCAATTCTACTTCTATTGAAAAGGAACAAATTTACCTGATCACTCCGGGACCCTCCTCGGGTTTGCGGATGTGCGGGCGTCCCCGACTCAGGCTTCTATATGGTCCCAGACCATTTCTCCCGATGGTACCATCACTCTATCACTCTATCTCTCGAAGTCCGGTCGGCCACAATTTTCTCTCTGGGTATTGGATTCGGAGGCTCCTGGGACCTCTCAGCGATCGGGGAGAAGGGTTGTCTCTAAAGGAGACTGAGTGGCCACAACTCACCTGTCCCCAAACGCCGAGGATCGCCGTGAAGCCTCCCCCCTGGCTCGCCAGATTGTCAGATTGCCCTCACACAAACATCGACACGACATGGATCTTTGTTCAGATTGCTTTTATTCTTATGATTCTGCAGAACGGGTTCACATCCAAGGCAAAAGATGGAACCCCGAACACAGTTACACTCATCTTTTTATCCTCTTTTTACAAGGAACTAACGTTACAATGATTCATCTTAAAACAGGATACAGTTTGTTCTTTGTGGTTAAAGGTGTTTCAATAACTGTCACAATCCCTCCTTGGAAAACTACTTCCTCTAGAAAGTTTACTGGAATATACTTTTGAAACACAGCTTACAAAATGAAGTCTGATCATAAAGTAATATTCTAATCAAAAATGGCATGAAATGGCTTTACTCTTGTTCACTTTTCACAATACTCAATATAATACTTTCATTGGAAGATATGGTAAGAGGGAGAAATAAATAGATTTATAAGGCTGATTATTAATATTGTAAGATTAGAGACTTATTATCAAAGTAATGAATATTGTAAATTTTGATTGTAATTACACAAAGACATTTGTACTGAGACAACACATTGTTTCATGATGATATGTTCAAGTTAAAAAGATGATATGTTCAAGTTAAAAAAATAAAAAAAATAACTTTTTTTAAAAAGCATTAATTAATCTCTTGTATAGCCTCCATACTGTCAATACCTGAATTCAACATTCTCCTTTTGTCTGTTCGCCTTTCAGGTTCAGCCCCATTCAGTATGCAGTGAACATTGTCGTTCAGGTCAAAGAAAAACGATGAAGGAAGCTATGTTGCTAAGATTGTTTTCCATGTGCAGAAGGAAAGATTTCAGAACAAGAGGGTAAGTTATACCTCAATAGAATTTATTGATTGACTAAGATGTAATGTGTTTGTTAGTTGATTTCTGCCTCTGTTATTCAAGATTCTTTGCCTCACTTTCTATTTTGCTTGAAAATTAAGATTTTTCATACTTCAAAATATTATGGAGCTGAAGTTCTAATTCAATTTTCCAGGAATCAAAGCTGGGAGTGTGGAAGAGAATGTGTAATCTTTTTTCCTATCCATTCTAATACACAAACTCTCAGAAGTATAATTTTGCTTTTAATTGTAACAATATAAACAATGTATTATGTTCTTTTTCAGATGCAGATGACTGTGTTCCATGTCCAGGAGATCAATATGCAAATTTCCATCAAAATGCATGCATTGTCAAAGAGATCACTTTCTTGTCTTACCAAGAACCTTTGGGAATTACGTCTTTGGTGTTTGCATTCTCCTTTGCTTTAATGACAGTATATCTGATTGCTATCTTCATTAAGCACAATGACACACTGATTGTCAAAGCTAACAACTAGAGCCTCTCCTATGTTCTCCTCACCCCTCTCCTCTTCTCCTTCCTTTCTGCTTTCCTTTTCATTGGTCAGCCTACAGTACTGACATGTCACCTTTGACAAGTTACTTTTACTTTCATTTTTTCTGTAGCAATTTCTTGTGTGCTGGCCAAAACTGTCATTGTAGTTCTTGCTTTCATGGCCACCAAGCCAGGATCTGGAATAAGGAAATGGGTAGGGAACAGATTGGCTACTTCTATTGTGTTTTCCTGCTCCTTTCTTCAAGCATCTCTTTGTGCAATTTGGCTGGCAACCTCTGCCCCATTTCCACATTTTGACATGTATTCCCTACATAAAGAAATTATACTGGAATGTAATGAAGGGTCTACCTATATGTTTTACTGTGTCCTGGGCTTCATGAACATTCTTGCCCTACTCAGTTTCATGGTTGCCTACCTAGCTAGGAACTTGCACCTTCAGCATGCTGATCTTCTGCAGTGTGTGGTTGTCTTTTTTCCCAGCCTATCTGAACACCAAAGGCAAATACATGGTAGCTGTGGAAATCTTCTCCATCTTTGGCTCCAGTGCAGGGTTACTGGCATGCATTTTTTTTTACCTAAATTACGACCTGAACTAAATAAAAGAGAACAGCTAATAAGGAGGTAGTAATATCTCCAAGTTTTCACTTATCATTGCTGACAATTCAATGTGATAAGCAAGATGTTTGCCTTTGAAAATAAAGTTTATAAAAATATCTCAGCCTTAAGAAAGTTTTTTGCAATTTAGAGATAATCCCTAGGCTTAAATGAAAGCATGTTATATATAATAATAATAAGGCTTTATTGATTAGCCCTTGGGTCTTATAAAAGTGCAAAGTTCCAGCAACAATTTGTTACTAAAATTTAATAAAAGCAATTCAAAATGAAATTTGATAAAACACTATTTAAAATGGAACTTGATAAAATACAATTTAAATTATATATATATATATTGAGAGGAGAGCATTCTTGCTCAAGGATGATTTTTGAATGAAAGACAGAAATTAATTCCAAACATTAATTTTAATCTCCGTATTGTATTCTTTTACTCATCATATCTCTGATATATCTGACAGACTTTTTTTTTTGCTATCTCTATACTTTTACTCTCCGGAGGAAGATTAACCATGTCCTTTAGTGTCTGTAGTCTGCCCAGCAACTCCTGCAACTCTCAAGGGAATCCAGAGAAGTAGTTGATGGAACAGATAATTTCCTATTTACTGTATTCATCAAGAAAATATGAATATTGCATGTCAACAGTAGGATTCTATAGTTGGTTGTAGATAATAGACCTCTGTAGTTCCTCAGGGAGTACATTTGATTCCAGATAAATCTTGTTTAGAAGAGAAATATTTTCTGCTACTGTAATAAATTCAGCCTTCCTTTAAGATATGCCAAACTGAATTTGGTACCTGGGGGTACCTGGCTCAAAAATAGTGACTGATGGGATATTGGACTTCTAGTGAAAAATCGCTTAAATATAAGCCAGCAGTATTGTTCACCTACCACAAAACCCAACACAGTTGTCACCTGTATTAACAAAGGGATAGAATCATTAGTATTTGTATGATGGTGCATAACTAATACTTTTTCTTATTTTCCCTGCAACAATCCTGTTGTTGTTGTTGTTGTTGTTGTTGTTGTTGTTGTTGTTGTTGTTATTATTATTATTATTATTATTATTATTATTATTATTATTATTATTATTAATTTCTGCTATCTAGTTAAAGGAAATACTAACCTGTGAGGTGTTTGGGGGCTGAGGCAGACTGCCTCAAAGTCCCCTATCCAACTTTGGTTCTATTTATTAAGTTTTTCAAGACCGGAGATTAAGAGCCAACTACCACAACATGGAAATAAGAAATAGATATCTGGGCCTATATGAAGATTATGTGTTGTCTTATGTAGAAAAGAGACATCCTTACTGGAAAGGATTGTGGAGAGAAAGCATTTTAACATATGGACAATCCAATCTTCCTTTAGAAAAAATGGAGAAAAGATTGAACCTTCTTGTGGAAAAAGTGCAGAGATCTTTCACTGCGTGCACCATTCCTTGCATTCAATGATGCAAAAAATACCATCTAATATTTGGATCTCGAATTAACAAAATGCTTTGAAAGGAAGTGTCATAAAATTTTATGTTCAAAGCAGTGGCATTAGATACAAGCAAAATTGTCGGGCTCCGGACATGCCACAACATGTGCCAGAGCTCGACAACAATGTCGGAGGGGAGGAGGAACTGATATTTACCTTGTTGCTGCCTCAGCTGCTCCAACCACCAATACAGACCTGACACTGCTCCATGACCCCCTCAAGATGGTTCACGGAGAGGGCTCTGGATGGAAGCTGGGTCCTGACAGCCAGCTGATGTGATGGTTGTGCTGACTATGAAGAGACTAGGATGATGTCATCAGGAGGTGACGGGGATTGCAGCAGGCTGGGAAAGGGTGGCAGCTACTGAATCTGGGACTGAAGGATAAATGAGCGGTAGCTGACATTCAGAAGAGAATGGCCATGGTGGTGGGTAATTACAGAACTGGGCACAATCGTGGGATAATAAGGAAGGGTAGTAAGCACGCGGGTGAAGGAAACTTCAGATAGGTAGATATTAATATAATGAAAGAACAGATGTTATGCAGCTTAGATGAGTCGGGGGGAAACTAGGGTATTTAAAGTACTGAGAGGCAATGGCTCTCAGCGCTGGATTTATTTGGATATATTTTTACTTGCTGTTGCATTGATTTGGTTGCTGGAATAAAGTGATGATTACTCTAAACTGTGAGTCCTGTCTGCTTTTTCCATGTGGGAGACCAAGAGACCAGAGGCAGCTGAGAGAAATTATGCTGGTACTAGTAGAGAAGAGGAAAGCAGTGGCAGTTACAAAGAAAAAATATAGGGTACTGGAGCTGAAATTTTTTTTGAGTGTGACCTGAGTTTGACATTTCCATCTACTTCCAAGCCATTAGTTGAAATCAATCATAAAACTTTTTTCTTCTGTATTAGGCTTTAGCTTCACTTTGCATAACCTCCTGTTGATCTGTAATCATTCTGGGGACACATGAAATACAGGTCTAAGTAGGAAATTATCTGCCATATCCTATCCTGCCACATCCTAGCCTGTTACACTACTATAATTATCAGATTCTTCTCTGAGTTCCTTGTGGAATTCTAGTTGCTACTTGGCAAGACTATCAAGACTAAATGACACCAAGAATCTTCCCTATATCATGGAGAGCTGTTAAAGCAGAAAGGCAGAAAGGAAAATTTTCATGAGACCTTTTCCTAATATTTTATGCCCTGTCCTCTCAGAGGCAGTTTACTCATGGACATTTAAATTAGAGACTGGAAAGGATGAGCAGGCAACCTTTTGAAATGATGGTTACGATTCCAGTGCTGGTTCTGTTGCAGTCTCAGATAATGTACAGCTTTACTCTTGCTCAATGTCTGGTCAGCAAACCTCTTTCAATTTCCAGATATTTAAAGGCAGGTCAGCTGAACCTGGGTGTCATAACCTTCCAAATATATATGACTCCTGAACCACTCTCATTTGAAATCCCACCCTCACATGAACCAGCTGGATACCCTCTGTAAGATGTTCAGATTTGTTACATTTGTTCAGCTTTCCTTGTTGTGAATAATCTGACTCTGTAGATTGCCTGGTTGTTGAACATTAATCAATGCATTTCCTAGGTCACATTTATTAACATAATGTTACTGTATTCCTTGCAAAACAAAATTTAGGCTCCAGAATTTCTGTTCAAATTATTTGCAAAAACTGTCACCTAAAAACTACTTGACTTGATTTGACTTGATTTAATTACTTTTCATTTGTCAAGGCTCCTAGTCTTATGCTTTGATTTTACCTTAACTTTCTGATATTCTTTTGTCATCAATCAACCCTCACAGAGATTCTTCGGGCAAGTTATATCTGAACTAATTTATTATTGTCCAAGCATTCAAAAATCACCGTCTATTTTCTCTGAAGGTTCTGAGAAAAAGGGCTTTACTTTCCAAATGAAAGTAAGTGGCATGAACGATATATTTCATAGCTGATATGTAAGATCTGGATAACTTCCCAGTCTTCATTTTGAGATGACAAGTAAAAATAGGGTTGATATCAGGTTAAAGAACAGGTGTTTTAATAGTTTTTTTCCAGATTTAAAATGCCAAAGATAGCGAATAGCAAGTTAATATCATCATCTTACAGGTACTTGACACAAAACTATCAGCATATTCTGGCTTTGGAATTTGCTTTGAAGGAAATCTGTGAAAACTCTCACCTCCTACCCAACATCACCTTGGGCTTCCATATTTACAACAGCAATTTCATTGGAAGTTGGACCTATCGTGGTGCACTGGAGCTTCTTTCAACAAAGAACAAATTCATCCCCAACTACAAGTGCGATGGCCAGAACAATGAAGTAGCTGTCATTGGAGGACCCTATACAAAAATCTCTCTGGATATGGCAAATATCCTATGCAATTACAAGATTCAACAGGTGAGGCGTGCTCCCTTTTACATATACATACACCTACACATATCTTATATTCAGTGGTGGGATTCAAATAATTTAATAACTGGTTCTCTGCCCTAATGATTTCTTCCAACAACCATTTCACTAAGCTATTCAGAAAGTTAACAACCAGTTCTCCTGAACTTGTGTGAACTGTCTGAATCCCACCACTGCTTATATGTCTACCCAAATTGTGCATGTTTATTGCAGCAACATCTTTCAATTGCTTTTCTTTCTTCAGCTTATCTATGGTTCTTCACCTACAATTAATCATGGAGATGATTTCCACTGGATGTTCCCTAATAATAAGCTTCAGTACAGGGGTATTCTCCAATTATTGCTACATTTTGGGTGGACATGGATTGGGATGATTTCTCTGAACTATGATGATGGAGATTGTTTTATAGCAACTGTGATTTCAATGTTTGCTCAGAGAGGAATCTGCTTTGACTTCATTGAAAGTTTCCCCAAGAACACATACACTAATCAGTTCACTGAAATGTTAGAGGATGGAAATGAACTATATGACACTGTCATGGCAAGCATGGCATCTGCTGTAGTTGTACAAGGTGAATTTATGCTGAGTATGAGATTGTTATTCTCTTATCAAGGTCCATCAGAAAATGAGAAAATCTGGATTATGATAGCCCAGATGGATTTCACTTCCACTTCTATTCAAAGGAACTGGCCTTTACACTTCATTCATGGTGCTATATCTATTGTGGTTCACTCAAGTAACTTGGTAGGATTTCAGGATTTTGTTAGGGAAAGAAATCTAGCCAACAATCAAGAAGATGGCTTTCTCAAGGATTTTTGGGAAGATGCTTTTGAATGTGTGTTCCCAAACTCCACTGGAGAGAAGAATTTTGATGGTATATGCACTGGGGAGGAGAAGATAGAGACCCTACCTTCATCTATTTTTGACATGCATATGAATAGCCACAGTTACACTGTCTACAATACCATGTATGCTGTGGTACATGCCTTGAATGCTTTATATTCATTCAAAAGGAAACACAAAGTTGTTCCAGATAAAAGTCAACTGAATTGTCTCCATCAAGAATCGTGGCAGGTATCATTCTGAGCATATGTACGTGTGTCTGAATATATCCATGCTTGTATAATGTAAATTCTATTCTCACCCTTATTGGTGATAAGGTTTCCTCTCATCTCCTTACCAGAGACTTAGGAATTTGTGCAGCATCTGAGCTTTTTCTGGCACTGCACTCTTTGGATAGAGAACTGTGATGTAATTCCTGGGATTTGGGGGAGCCATTTTCCCAGCTTAAGACTCAAATTACGATGTTGGCCTTTTGTTTCCATATATTTTCTGTTCTTTTTTCACACCCTTGTACTTCTCCAGCTTCTCATAATCCTTCTTACTGATGTCACTTGCATCACTACATGTATTGCCACCACTGTCTTCTGGTTCTTGTCTACTATCATGATATCTATTTTATACCCATCTCTCTGGATTTGGAAATCCCATAAAATCTTAAGCTTTCTCATTCTCCATGACCTTCTGTGAGATCTTCCATCTGAACTAGCCCTTGTTCTATGCTGATGTACACAATGCCAACTCCTTTGTTTTGCCATTCAATGCATGCCCTTCCTGCCTGTATCTTACACTCCTACTACTATGTGCTGGACCTTCTCAAAGGTCTGTCTGTGTAACCTTTGATCCTGTTTAGTATGGTAGATCCCTGCTTCTATGATTCCGATGCCTGTTGTTGTGCTGCTATGATCAGATTTGGTCCAGCTCTTTCCAGATACCAATAGGATTTCCCAATGTTTGACACCTCAGATATCTGTTGAGAGCACAGCCCTTAGAGGGTCTTCTATTGCCATGGCATTTGCTCTGACTGATTTTCCTGTCAAGTCTCATGCTTTTTCAGGCATTCTCTCAGCAGCTCATCTTTGGGTGCCATCTTATTAATATACTCCCAAATGCTCTGGACGATGTCCAGGACAGTGGACTTCCTATTCTTAAAGGAAAACTTTGACAGAAAGCAATAATTAATCAGAAGTGGATTAAAGGTCTCTTTTTTCCAAAAGTCCTTTTAGCTCTTTGTCTAATCATTTTTATAAAACATTTCTCTCTTTTTCTCATTGAGTTGCATCATTTTCTTAGGACTGTCTCGTTTAACAATAATGCTGGGGAGCCTGTTTCCTTTGATGAAACTGGGCAATTGGTGTCAGGATTTGATCTAATCAACTGGATCACTTTGCCAAACCAGTCTCTCCTTAGAGTCAAAGTTGGAAGCTTAGATGTACATACTTCTGAAGAAATGAAATTCACCATTCAGGAGAAGGCCATTGTTTGGCCCACCAGTTTTAACCAGGTAAGCTAGATGAATCTGTTTGCAAAGTAAACTATGTCAAAATGTAAACCAAGTTTTTTTTGTTTGCTCCAAATTGAATGTTTTCTATAATTACCAACTTTCCTGCAAATTTCTACAATAATAACATACTGTTGCTTTATTATATTCATAATGAAAATGAATATATATGCATACTGATACCTTAAAATAAGTTGCTAAAGAAGTCAGTAAATTTATTCTAATAGAAGTCTCCTGCCTCCTGATTCTACTTTATCATAAAACTATACATTGTCAGGTTTTGTCATTGTTGTATGCTCTACATAGTACTTATATATATCCAACTCATGGATGCTTCAATACAGAAATCCATTCAGACTGGTTCAATGTAGTCAAATGAATCCATTTAGTCAAATGAATCTTTGAAAGAACAGAATAAAGAAAACAAAGAACAAGGGAACTATGATCATGTTCATCAAGTATGAGAAAAAGCTAGTATTGTCATAAACAGTACTTGGATAAACCCAAGTCAACACACTAATTTTGGACTTTGGAGATATATAGTGTATGCTCTTCCCAAACACTGGCTATAAAGAAATAAAATACTCATTTCTAAAAAGATTCTCATTAGGCAAAATAAACCAGATAGAGAACTGCACAACATCATCCACACATCCTGTTGGAGAAAGATCTCTAAGAAGGACACACAAGAATTGATTAATCAATTAGTTAATCTCTTCTACAGCCTCCTTAATTTAATTTAAAATTCTGAGCCATGGTGGTATAGTGGCTAGAATGCAGTATTGCAGACTGACTGCCATAGTTTGATTCTCTCTGGCTCAAGGTCGACTCAGCCTTCCATCCTTCCGAGGTCAGTAAAATGAGGACCCAGATTGTTGAGGGAAATATGCTGACTCTGTAAACTGTTTAGAGCAGTGGTCGCCAACCAGTGGGCCACTGGTGGGCCTTGAGAATATTTCGGTGGGCCGCAGAGAAATCTCACTCCCAGAGCACCCCCTCAAAGCAATTAATCCAGGCTGTGCAGCCCACATGGCCCGCAGGAACAGTCCTCGCCCACTCACTCCTTACCCGGCAAACTTGCCTGCTAAAATTGCTATTTTTCCTTTTTCCAACCATCATCTGTTCTGCTATGCTGAGAAATTTAGATTAACTAGGAAGCAGGAAATGGTTGGATTTCTTGCTTTCTAGCTTGTCTTTGGATCTTCGGCTCTGCTTCCCTTAGGACTGAAGGTTTGCTTGCAAGCAAATTCAGTGCAGACTCACAGCAAGCAAATTTGAGAGACAGAGCTAGTTGATGGCAGATAGATTGACTGAATGATTCTGTGAGCAAATCAATCTGCCTGCTTTGCCTGATTTTGGGTAAAAATTGCTTTTTTTAAAAAATAAAAAAAACAATATTTATATACATGGTGTGTTGTGAGTTAATTTTGTAAGTTTGCATGCTAGCAAATTTTATGAGTTTGCTTGCAAGCAAATTTTATGTGATAGATTGAGATAGCCAATGGCAGATAGCTAGATTTCTGAATGAATCTGTGATTCTGCCTGCCTGCTTTGCCTAATTTTGGATAAAAGTTGCTCTTTTTTTATAAAAAATTCAATGTTTATATAAATATTTATAATATTTACATACAAGCCATGCCCAGCCAGCCACATGACCACCAAACCACACCCACAAATTAGACCATGCCCACAGAGCCTGTTAGTGGTCCCTGGGATCTAGAAATTATGAGTTTGGTGGTCCCTGAGGTCCAAAAGGCTGGCGACCCCTGGTTTAGAGAGGGCTATAAAGGACTGTGAAGTGGTATATATATATATCTATGTGCTATTCAGTGGTAGGATTCAAATTTCTTAACAACCAGTTCTGTGGGTATGGACTAATTTTTGGGTGTGGCTTGGTGGTCATGTGACTGGGTGAGTATGGCTTGCTGGCTGGGCATGGCTTGGATGAGCATTGCCACATGGTCATGTGATTGGAAAACCAAATACAAGTGGTCCTCACTTAATGGCGGGTTGCTTAGCAACTGTTCTAATTTATGACTGACCTCCCCAGAGCTACCTGATCTGTTTTGGGAATTTTGACAGCCATGTGCACACACACACACACACACACACACACACACACACAATCCCTTCTAAACCTGCTATTCTATGATTCTGTAAGGATCTTCTGCTGGAGCAGGGGGCTGGACTAGAAGATAACCTTCCAGCCTTAATTTGTTGTGCTGTTTCAGAGTCTTCTGAAGACAGGATTTGTATCCTTCCTTCCTCTCCTTTTTTTCACTCTCTCCCTCCTTCCCTCCCTCCCTCCCTCCTTCCCTCCCTGTATTTATCTATCCATTCATATATCTCATTCACTTTCTCCTCCCTTCCACTCTTTCTTTCTTTTTCTTTCTTTGTCCCTTCCTTCCATCACTCCCTTTCTTTGTCTATCCCTTTTCTTCCTTTTGATTCCTTTCTCTTCTTTCTTTCTTTCTTTCTTTCTTTCTTTCTTTCTTTCTTTCTTTCTTTCTTTCTTCTCTCTCTCTCTCTCTCTTCCTCTCTCATCTTGTTTTTCTCTCTTCTTCTCTCATTCCCTCTTTTTCTCTCTTTCCCTCTTTTTCTCTCTCTCTTCCCACCCTCTTTCTCTGTCTCTATGGCTCTCTCCCCCCTCTTATCTTTCTCTTTCTCTCTCTCTCTCTCTCTCTCTCTCCCCCTCTCCCTGTCTTCCCTTCTCTCTCCACCACTCTCTGTCACTCTCTCTCTCTCTCTCTCTCTCTGTGTGTGTGTGTGTCTCTCTCTGTGTGTGTGTGTGTGTCTCTCTCTCTCTCTTTAAGCCATGGGTGGACCAAATCAGCAAGCTTTCCTTGGCAGTCTTTGCTACTTCTTTCATTTCTTCTTTGTGGAACCCAGACTGAGTGATTGCCAGTTGTGGTGGAAGTGCCCCTTTGATCGACCCTTCTCCTCCTCATGTTCTCCTGTTGCTGGGAGAGCAAGGGAGTCTTTCCCAGCAGAGCAAAAAGTTTGCAAGTTCCCCTCCAATAGGAAAACATTCAGCTCCGTGTGGCAGAGAAGCAGTCCAGTTGAATCCTGTTTCACTCTGCCACCTGAGCCACCTGATTCCCTATTGTAGGGGAAATTGCAAACTTTTTGCTGTGCTGGGAAAGACTTTCTTGATTCCCAGTAGCAGGAGAACATGAGCCTCTCCACATGTTCTCCAGTACCACAAAATTTACTCAGGTCCCCACAAGTCTGCATCTTGCCCCCTGCCTGGATTTACCACATCTGCTGGGCCTTACCGGCTGGGGGTTAGGGCAGCGGGTGGCAGCAGCAAAAGGCAAGTGGGGTGGGGGAAAAGGGTACTGGCAGTGGTAGATAGGTGACGGCCCCTGGAGCTTACAGTGCCTCACTCACCCAGGGAGACAAGACAAGACCAAAGCAGAAGGCATGCAGCAATGGCTGGCCTGGGGGGTGGGCAAAAGGAGGCTGCAGGCGATGCTGCACATGTGTGATAAGGACTGACTGGGCATGGAGGGGAGGGGTGGCCAGAGAAGGGTGAGGCCAGCCAGAGGTGCAATTTGCCAGTTCTCCAAACTGCAGAATCATAACAACCAGTTCTATAGAACCAGACAGAACTGGTAGAATCCCACCCCGATGCTATTGTTATTCTCCTTTTATCTGTTCTCCATTCAGGTTCAGCCCCTTTCTGTGTGCAATGATCATTGCCTTTCAGGTCATAGAAAAACTATGAAAGAAGGGAAGCTGTTCTGTTGCTATGACTGCCTTCCATGTGCGGAAGGAAAGATTTCAGCACAAGAGGGTAAGATATACATTAATTGTATTTGTTGATTGAATAAGATTGGTTGATTTCTGGCTCTATTATTCAAGATTCCTTGTCTCCAATTTCCTTTGAAAGTTAAGATTTTCACACCTCAGAATATTATGGAGCTGAAGTTCTAATTACCAGCAATCAGAGTTGGGGAGGCAGAAGATGTATGCAATCTTTTTTATCTATTCAAATACACCATTTTGTCCTCAATATAAAAGATAGTAAGAGAACACTTGTCTGATATTGATGAATACAGGTATTTGGGTTGGAAATATATAAACCAGGATAAACATTTTAAAACTGTATCTTTAAGAAAATGCAAAACTGTAACTGGGTGTGGTTTCTCAAACGGCCATAAGAGGGAGCCAGAAACCTGGGTTGTTTTGTCTTGGTCTCAGAAGAGAATGTGAGTAAGGTCTCTGTTTCCTTCTGTTGGAGAATATTGCCATTCCTCATAATTGACTGGTATTCTGGATTTAATGTAAGTCTGATACTGAACTCCTTTTTGACACTGGACTTTGATATTTGGATTATCCCTGGTTTGAAAAACTGACTGATCTTACCTGTGAATGACTTTGGACTGTATTTTGGACTTTTCTTAAACCTTTATTGAAAGTAAAACCCTACATTTACTGTACAGTGTATCTGTGTGCTGTGTGTGTATTATTCAAACACTACTCTCTATACGTCTCCCTGTATGCGCTCATTCTTCTAATGGGGAATTACCTCAGCAAATACAAATTACCAGGACCTGATGGATTACATCCCAGAATTTTAAAGGAACTGGCAGACACTGTACCGCATCTTTTAAAAATACTGAAGCATCAGGGAAGTAGCAGAGGACTGGAAACGAGCTGATGTACTTCAAAAAAAGGGGGAAAAAACATCCAGGAACACACAGACTAATCAGCCTAACATCAATACCCAGGAAGATACTGGAAAAGATATAAAAAAAACAACAACACAACAACCCAGATTTGCCAACATCTAGAAACAAGTAAAGTAATAATTAGCAGTCAACATGATTTTGTTAAAAACAGATCAAACAAATCTTGTTTCATTCTTCGACATAGTGACTAAATTAGTAAACCAGCAAAATACTATGGATGTAATATACTTAGACTTCAACAAAGGAGACCACAACCTACTTCTTGGTAAGCTAGAAAAAAGTGGGATAGAAGGCATCACCTCCAGATGGATTCGTAACTGGCTGACAAATTGAACTTAATGGGTCTACAGCTACATGGAGGGAAGTAAGCAGTGGAGTACCACAAGATTCCATCTTAGGCCCAGTTCAGTATCATCATAAATGACCTAGATGAGGGAATAGAAGGGGAACTTACCAAATTTGTGGATGATACTAAGCTGGCAGGAATAGCTAATACCCTAGATCAGGGCTGTCAAAGTCCTCACCCATGGGGTGGAAGCATCATGCACTGGCCATGCCCATGCCTGGTTTAGCGAAGGGAAATAAGTCCTGATATGTCATGTGGTGCCACTGTGAGATGAGTTTAACAAACCTGTGCTACATGATAGACTCAGGGTCCAGATGGATCCTGAAAGATTTGGACACTGGGCCCTATCTAACAAAATGAAATTCAATGTAGAGAAAAGTCTTATATTTAGGCAAGAAAAACCAAAGGTACACATATAGACTGAGTGAAACCAGGCTTAATAGCAGTAACTGCAAGATGGATCTTGGAGTCTTAGTGGACAACCAGTTAAAACATGCGCCAGCAGTGTGGGTCAGCAGCCAAAAAAGCCAATACAACCCCAAATGACATTTAAAAAGGATCAAGTGAGGTATTAATTCCCCTTTATAAAGTCTTAGTAAGACCACACTTGGAATACTGAATCCAGTTTTGATCACCACACTATAAAACAGATGTTGAGAGTCTAGAAAAAGTGCAGAGAAGAGCAACCAGGATGATTAGGAGATTGGAGACTAAAACATATGAAAAATGGTTACAAGAACAGTGCATGGCTACTCTGGTGAAGAGAAGGACCAGGGGAGACCTGATAACAGTGTTCCAATATTTGAGGGGCTGTCACAGAGAGGAAGGGGTAAAGCTATTTTCCAAGGCACCCAAAGGCCAGACAAGGAATAATTGATGGAAGCTGATCAAGAAGAGATTCAATTTAGAAATAAGGAGAAATTTTCTGACAGTGAGAACAATCAACCAATGGAATAATTGCCTTCAAAAGTTGTGGGAGCTTCATTACTGGTGGCTTTCAAGAAGAGATTGGACTGCCATTTGTCAGAAATGGTGTAGGGTCTCCTTGGTCATCCTTCCAACTCTGTTAATCTGGTAGAGTCAAACACCATCAAACCAATTTCCAAACAATTACAGATTTGTTTTTGGGAACTAGATGGAGCTCAAGACATGTTAAAGAACAAGAGGTATAAAAACACTCAAATAATATGCTAGAGGCATGACATATACTACATAAATAATGTACTATGTTCTTTTTCAGATGCAGACGACTGTGTCCCATGTCCAGGAGATCAATATGCAAATTTCCATCAAAATGCATGCATTTTCAAAGAGATCACTTTCTTGCATTACCAAGAACCTTTAGGAATTACATCTTTGGTGTTTGCATTCTCCTTCGCTTTCTTGACGGTATTTGTGTTAGTTATCTTCATTAAGCACAATGACACACCGATTGTCAAAGCCAACAACCAGAGCCTCTCCTACCTTCTTCTCACTTCTCTTCTCTTCTCCTTCCTTTCTGCTTTCCTTTTCATTGGTCGGCCTACCATACTGACATGTCTCCTTCAACAAGTTGCTTTTACTTTCATATTTTCAGTAGCAATTTCTTGTGTGCTGGCCAAAACTATCATTGTTGTTCTTGCTTTCATGGCCACCAAGCCAGGATCTGGAATAAGGAAATGGGTAGGGAACAGATTGGCTACTTCTATTGTGTTTTCCTGCTCCTTTCTTCAAGCATCTCTTTGTGCAATTTGGCTGGCAACCTCTGCCCCATTTCCACATTTTGACATGTATTCCCTGCATGAAGAAATTATACTGGAATGTAATGAAGGGTCTACCTATATGTTTTACTGTGTCCTGGGCTTCATGAACATTCTTGCCCTAGTCAGTTTCATGGTCGCCTATCTAGCTAGGAACTTGCCTGACACCTTTAATGAAGCCAAGTTTATCACCTTCAGTATGCTGATCTTCTGCAGTGTGTGGTTGTCTTTTTTCCCAGCCTATCTGAGCACCAAGGGCAAACACATGGTAGCTGTGGAAATCTTCTCCATCTTTGGCTCCAGTGCAGGTTTATTGGCTTGCATTTTTTTACCCAAATGTTACATTATTATATTAAGGCCTGAACTAAATAAAAGAGAACAGCTAGTGAGAAGGAAATAATATCTCCAAATTTTTTACTGAACATTTCTAACAACTGCATGTGATAAGCAATATGTTTAAATTTAAAAATAAAATTTATGAAAATGTCTTGTGGAACTTCTTGCAATCTTGAGGTACTCCCAGGCCTAAGTAAAAGCATGTTATATTTTAACTACTAATACTAATGTTTGTGCTTTTTGTAATCAGTTTGCTGAAAGGTTGGAGGAAGGAAATAATGTTTATGACATTTTCATGGCAAGCGTGGAATCTGCTGTGATTGTACAATGTGAATTTATGCTAGGTATGAGATTGTTGTTCTCTTATCAAGTTAAATCAAAAGATGAGAAAGCCCAGATGGATTTCACTTTCAAAGGAACTATCCTTTGCACTTAATTCATGGTGCTATCATGGTTCATCATGGTTCACTTAGGGGACTTGGTAGGATTTCATGATTTTGTTGGGAAGAGGAATCTCACCACCAGTCAAGAAAAAGGGCATTGGGCTTACCTGATACGCCCGTTCTCTTTGAGCTGCGAAGAGCATCCAGGATTGGGAGGTGATTCGGTCTCTCCATTTGTAGGCTGAGCTTGAATTGAGGAACGCTCCGCCTCCTCCACGTGACTCCTCCGTAGCGTTCCCCAGTTTTGTGAAGACGAGAGGAAAAAAAGGTGCTCTCATCCCTACTACCTAAAAAAGGGTTCCTTGGCCGAAACTAGGTCCCACCAGATGGAAAAAAAGGGTGGGGCTGGATGCTCTTCGCAGCTCAAAGAGAACGGGCATATCAGGTAAGTCCAATGCCCTTTCTCCTATGAGCTGCTCCCAGCATCCAGGATTGGGGCATACCAAAGCTTGGCCTGTCCTACGGGAGGGACTCCTCCTGGTCTGGAATCTCCTCAGGGTCCCTAAGGACCCGTTGCAGAAACCATCTACCAAATGAAGCCTCTGCAGATGCAAACACATCGATTTTATAATCCCTGATGAAAGGAGATGGGAAGGCCCAAGTTTCCGCCCAGCAAAATTCGATTACTGGTGCCTGGGTGGCCCAAGCTGCCGATGTTGCCACACTCCTAGTTGAATGCACAGTTATGCCTCTGGGCACCTGCAGGGCCTGGGACTCATAAGATTTATGGCTGCCCTGATCCAATGGCCTACAGTAGACGATGACACCCTATGCCCCTGTGTTTTGGGTTGAAAGGAGAGAAATAAGGCCTCCGGTTTTCTGAATGGTTCTGTGCGCTTGATGTAGATTCGCAGAGCATGCCTTACATCAAGTTTGTGCCATTGCCTTTCCTTTCATGTGATGGCCTGGGACAAAAGTTGGGAAGGATGAGCTCTTGGGCTCTATGGAAGGCTGAATTTACCTTGGGCAAGAACGTGGGATCGGGACGGAGGATCACCTGATCAGCATGAAAGACACAGAGGTCCTGTCTGACAGACAGGGCTGCTATTTCTGATATGCACCTAGCGGATGTGATGGCTACAAGGAAAACTACCTAATATTTCAAAAATTGGAGGCTTGCCTCCCTTAAAGGTTCAAAAGGTTCTTTGGTGTGAGAGAGAAGGACTTTGTTAAGGTCCCAAGTGGGGTAATGGTGTACTGCTGGGGGGCGTAAGTTAGTGGCCCCTCTAAGAAAAGCCCTTATGCGTGTGTGATGTGAGAGGGAACTAAAACCCTCGCAGGAAACCCTCGCAACTGATGACAGTGCAGCTACCTGTCATTTCAGTGTATTAGGAGACAGTCCCTTGTCAAGTCCCTCCTGAAGGAATTCTAAAATTTGGGCGACAGAGGGGGAAGCTGGGTTAATTTGAAATTTGCTGCACCATCTACAGAAAATGGCCCATGTGGCGTTGTAAATTTGGATGGTTGAGGGCCGTATGGCAGCTAGGATGGTGTCAATGACCTTGTTGGAGAGCATTTCGCTCCTCAAACTGCTCCACTCAACCTCCAGACGGTTAGTTGAAACCATTGAGGTTCCGGGTGTCAGAGGGGCCCCTGTGATAGAGAGATCCTGTCTGGTGGAATCCTCTAAGGAGGGGCCACTGAGAGAATGCAGAGGTCCACAAACCACGGCCATCTGGGCCAGTGAGGAGCAACTAGGAGCACTTCCACTTTCTCATGGAGCAGCTTCTGAATAACCTTCCTAACAGCTACAAGGGCTAGAGGGGGGAATGAGTATAGGAGCCCTGTGGGCCATGGGCAGTGGAGCGCGTTGTGATTCTCCACCCTTGGGATGGGTACCTTGAGAAGAATCTCGGGAGCTGGGCATTGAGAGGGGAGGCAAATAGGTTTACCACTGGTTGTCCGAATATCCTTGCTGCTTCTTTGAACAGGGAAGGGTGGAGGCGCCACTCTGACTGATCTATTGTGGCCCTGCTTAACCAGTCTGCTTGAGTATTTGATAGGCCCGATATGTGCTCTGCCTTGATGGACAGAAGGTTGTTCTCCACCCAGCGACACAGGCGCTCGGCTTCCCTCATTAATTGTATTGATTGTGTGCCCCCCTGTTTGTTGATGTGGGCTTTGGCTGTCACGTTGTCTATTAAAATGAGGATGTGCTGCTCACGTACCTGGGGGAGGAAGCTGTGCAGGGCCAGGTGCACAGCGTGAAGCTCCAGCCAGTTGATGCTGCACGCCTGTTCTATAGCCGACCATCTGCCCTGGGATGTGAGTGACTGGGCATGGGCGCCCCATCCATATAGACTGGCATCTGTGGTGATAGTCAATCTGTGAGGCTCTTTGAAGAAGCAGCCTTTGTTGATGACCGGTTTGGCCCACCAGAGAAGGGACGTGAGGACCTTGGGAGGTACCCTGACTGTGAGTTTGGAATTGCTTCTGCCAGATCTCTGGTACGGGAGCAGGAACCACTGGAGGGACCTGGTGTGGAGACGGGCCCAGGGAACAATAGAAATGCAAGATATCATTTTACCCAATCGTTTGGATAACTCCAGGAGGGGAACCTTCCTAAGGTGCCTGATTTACCTAACCAGTTTTTGCATACTAAGTAGTCTATCTGAAGACAGGTAGACTTTGCCCTCCACTGTGTCAATGACTGCCCCTAAGTGAGTTATTCGGGTAGATGGGGATAATTGGCTCTTTTTCCAATTTATGAGAAACCCATGTTCCTGGAGAGATGTCAAGGTGACCTGTGTGTCCCTCACTGCTTGGTGGGTAGAGGGGGACAAGATTAGAATGTTGTCCAGGTAGCATTGGAGACGAATGGGAATATTCCTGAAGTGAGCAGCCAGCGTTGCCAGGACCTTGGTAAAGGTTCTGGGGGCAGAGGCCAGTGCAAAAGGAAGGGCCACATATTCGAAGTGGTGATTGTTATAGCAGAACCTTAAGAATTTGTAATGGGAAGGCTGAATTGCAATGTGTAAGTACGCTTCCGTCAAGTCTATGGACATGAGCACGTCCCCGTGCCTGATGCCCAGAGTATCGACTGCAAGGTGTGCATCTTGAATTTCTGGTATGTTAGGAAGTGGTTAAGTCGTTTCAAATCTAAGATCTCTCTCCACCACCACCCCGAGTGTTTTGGTACAACAAAGAGGTGGGAGCAAAAACCCCGACCTCGTTGCTCGGACGGCACTGGTTGAATGGTTCTTATGTTTAGGAGATGCTGGATTGCGGAGTCCATTAGACTATGCTTGACCAGGTCTCTGGAAAGGGGAGATGACATAAAGAAATTTGGGGGAGTGGATTGGAACTCGAGGGCAAGGCCAAATCTAATGCTGTCCCTGACCCAAGAGTCAGAGGTAGAGGAATCCCATTGACTAGCGAACGATTTGAGATGTCTGCCAATGGGGAGAGTGTCCTTTGATCTATCTTGGACATCAGAAGGGCCTACTACCAGCTCCCCGAAAAGGCCTCTTATATTGACTGTCCTTCCGGCTCCTGTCTCCCGAGTTGGCTCTATCCTGGGGTTGACCTGACCTGAACGATGGGGGCCTCTGATACCTGGGGGAGAAGGGTGCCTGATAGAAGGGCTGAAAGGAACTCCTCCAAAAGGGCTGAGAGGTTCTGAAGTCTAACCTTTGTGTGAGGGAAGGAAGGAATTTTTTTTTTTACTACAGGTCTCCATCAGTAGTGGGGCCAGGGAAGGGCCAAATGGTTTGTTTCCTACTATAGGGGAGGAAGCCAGCTTGGACTTGTTCTTAAAGTCTGCTTGCCAATGCCTCACCCATAGTAGATGGCGGGCTGAGACGTTGGAGGAAATTGCCCTTGCAGAAAATGTAACGGCATAGTAAGTGGCATCAGCCGAAAACTCGGCTGCTGCAGTGAGCTTGGCAATGTCCTGGTGTGCCCTGATGTTGGATGTAGGGATGTGTTGTTTGAGTTGACGAAGCCATTGAATGGATGAATTTGTAAAAAAAGATGCGGCCATAGCCGATCTGATGGCCCAAGCATCCAACTGATGAGCCCTGCATAGAGCCAACTAGTCCCACTTTTCTCCTGGCTTCAGGACTTCCAGCGCATCAGTCAGAGTTGAGGAGGATGCCAGGCCCACTATGGGCTCGTCTACCTCAAGGGTGTTTAACAATTTTGAGAATTCCGGATCCAAATTAAAATATTTTTTGTCTTGACTAGAGGGGGCTGGGGGCACCAGTGTAGATGCTAGTTGCTTTCACACTAGGTCGGTAAGGATGGTGGAGCTAAGATAGTCTCGGCCTCCACAATGGGCTGGTTAAAATGAGATCCTCTGGCTCCTCTGTTGAAGGAGTGGGGAGCTCTGTTGATGGTTGCTTAGTTAGACCTGAAATGTACTTGGACTTGAATAACAAGAATTTGAACAGGTGGGGCTTGAGTAAGCCCGCAAAGGCAGGCTGGTCAGAGGTGAGCCCCTCGTCCTCAAACATTTCACCTTCTAGAGGGTCTGCCTCGCTCTAGTAGATAGACCCCAAATCAAACTCGTCAGGATCCATGAACTGTTCCAAGTCCCCCTCGCCCTCTATTTCTTCCTCCTCCCACTCCTGAAGGGGGGTCTCCCTTTGCAGGGGTACCTGAGCCTGTTGGTCCAACCTGGGTAAGGACCTCATTGAGTGAGACTCCTGGTCAGAAGCCACTGTAAATTGACCAGACCTTGTTGCTTGCTGGATTCTGGCTGCTATTCCTTGGTGAATAGCCAACTCCATCCAGGATCTTATTCTTTCTGGAACTTCCTCAATGAGAGACTCCTCTTGACAGAGGCCAGCTGCTTTAGGGGTAAACGTGGCTTCTGGAGCCCTTCTAGCCGATGTGCCCGGAACCGGTGTCTGATGTTCCTGTGAGGGTAGGCTGCGCCTGGTTGAGAAGGAAACATATAGAGGAGGGGGTTGAGCAGAAGTGGAGGGACTGGAGGATGGAAGAACCTGAGGCACCTTGAGTGCTTCCTTAGCTCATTTGTCAATTTCCTTTTCGAGGGACTTATGGCGCCTCAAGGCGTCTCTCTGGGCAGCTTTGGAAGTCTCTTTAGCCTGCTTGTGCAAATGATGGGTCTTAGCTTTTGCCTTCAAAGAAGGTCCTCTGGAAGAATTACCATCTGCCATTTTAGTGATTTGTATATATTGAAATAATAGGCTGAATCAGAATAAGGTGGTTGGAACGCCCAGGGGTCTGCTTCTGGGTAAGAACGGTTGCCCTGATAAGATATTTCATGTCCCCCTTTTTGACTATATATATATATATATATATATATATATATATATATATATATATATATATATATATATATATATATATATATATATATAAATATGAATATGAATGGTTGTACCTCAGTGATAACATTTTAGTGGATTAAAATATTATACTACCAGTATATGAATAATAAGATATTATTATTATTATTATTATTATTATTATTATTATTATTATTATTATTATTATTAGGAAAATGGTGCGTGCCACGAGGTGACTTCAAAATGGCATCCGCCAGTCACTCGGGTGATAGTCGCACCACTCAGCGGCAGTTTCCCACCAAGGAAAGTGAAGCCGAGGCTCTGTTAGAAGAGGCGGCTAAGGAAGAGAGGAATTAGCCCTTCTGTTTCAAAAATGGTGTTCGAGGGTGGGGGGAAATCAGTAGTATGACTCAGGCCGGAGCAATACAAAACCGCTAGGCAAACAAAGGAAAAAACGGAACGAAATGAAGGGGCAAGGAAAAGGAAGGCAGAATGGGGTGTTTTTTGTTTGTTTGTTTGGGGCAGTGTGAAGCCACAGGTGACCTGCTTCAACACCTCCCCTGGGGGCGCAGCTGTGCTTCCCCTAGGTGGATAGGGTGCCCAAGATAACAATTGTGCAGAGGCTAAAGGGAGTAATAAATCAAACCTGGTAAGGACTCTATGAGTGTGATTGCGAAAATTCCTGCTTTGGCCAAGGAGCTAGTAAAGAAACAGCCTGTCTCGCACAAGGCTGAGCAAGAACTGGGGAAGGCTACGGAGGAGTCACGTGGAGGAAGTGGAGCATTCCTCAATTCAAGCTCAGCCTACAAATACAGAGACTGAAGCATCTCCCAATCCAGGATGCTCGGAGCAGCTCATAAGAGAATGGCTTTCTCAAGGATTTTTAGGAAGATGCTTTTCAATGTGTGTTCCCCAATTGCAATGGAGAGAAAATTTTTGATGGTATATTTTTATCTATCTATCTATCTATCTATCTATCTATCTATCTATCTATCTATCTGTTTGTTTGTTTATTTTTGTCAATTTCTTACAAGATAATAGGTATAAGTAAAAACATAGTTATGAATACATGGATACATATAAGAAAAAGAAAAGAAACAATAGGACAGGGATGGTAGGTGCATTGGTGCACTTATGCACACCCCCTACAGACCTCTTAAGAAAGGGGTGAGGTCAATAGTAGAAAGTCTAGGATTAAAGTTTTTGGAGTTTGGGGAAGAAACCACAGAGTCAGGTAGAGTATTCCAGACATTGATCACTCTGTTGCTGAAGTCCTATTTCCTGCAATCAAGTTTGGTGCAATTACCCCTGAGTTTGTTTGCTCTTGTATTGTTATGGTTGAAGCTGAAGTATTCATTGACAGGTAGGACATTGCAATGTATGATTTTATATGCTATACTTAGATCGGACTGAAGGCGGCATACTTCTAGGTTTTCTAGGTCCAGGATTTCAAGTCTGGTGGCATAAGGTATTCTGCAACGAGTAAAAAAGGGGAGAACTCTTCTTGTGAAATATTTCTGGACTTTCTCAACTGTGTTAATATCAGATGCGTAGTGTGGATTCCAGACTGATGAGCTGTATTCGAGTATTGGTCTAGCAAATGTTTTGTATGCTCTAGTTTGTAGTGTAATATTACCAGAGAAAAAGCTCTATAAGCTTAAGTAAACAACTCTTAATGCCTTTTTGGCTATGTAGTTGCAGTGGGTTCTAGCACTTAGATCATTAGAGATGAGTACTCCGAGGTCCTTGACAGAGTTTGGATGACCAGCAAGGTCTTGACTATTCAGCCTGTATTTTATTTTCTGATTTATTTATTTTTTGCCAATATGTAAGACAGAGCATTTGTTTGTTGAGATTTGAAGTTGCCATTTGTTTGACCATTCTGATACATAGTCAAGATCTTTTTGAAGGGTAGCAGTATTGTCTGTGATGTTGAATAGCTTTACATCACCAGCGAAGAAGATGCAGTTGCTTTTAATATGATCACAGAGGGGCTTCTGATTTGGGCTTCTTCGGCGATAGACCAAAATCTCCAATCATGCGCAGTTTTGATCTGTGCTTGCTTCCGGAGAGCCCTAAGCCAGCTGGATTTGGGGCTAAGCCACCCCATAGAGGTGGTGAAGAGAAGGGAGACTGCTAGCGGGGTCGAGGAGAGTTTCATCTCTCCTCCCCAGCTAGCCATTACTCCCTTTCCCAAAGGCGGTTGCAGCAGTGGTCAGAAATGGCCACCTCAAAGAAGAACTCGACCAGAAAAGAATGTGAAAGGAGGATGATAAGAGAAAGTTTTGGCTGACCGGGTCGAACTGAATAAGCAACAATATAAGGTACCCTGGAATTTGTATTATAAAGAATAACATTGTTCCCAAAGAAGACTTTGAAGTGGCGAATGAAAGAGGGAAGGGAAAGTATTTAGGGGTTTTTGTTTTTTTCTTCCCTATATTAACAACTAAGAGATTTAAGCAAAAAACTGGCAAAAATCCACTTTGATATTATCAGGTATTTAAGCTGAAAATAAATTGTCAAAGGGATAATAAAGATTTCTGGATTCTCAAAAACTTTTAAAAGAAGGAAAAAACTAAAGTGTGGGATCTGGAAAAATGGAGGAGACCACCTGGAAGTGAAAGGAATTAACAGCGAAACTTTAACAAGATTCCTAAAATATACATTTTAAATGAAACTTTGTAACAAGGTAAGAGAACCCCAGGAAGAGAAAGTGGAAAAGAGAAGGAAGAAGAAACAGCTTTGGATTATTTGGGTTACTTGGTGATTTTTGGATTTTTGGCTATCGGATCTAAAGGACTAAAATTAATCAGGTGGTTGTTTAAAAGCTTTTAAAATGGTATCATCCTTGGAAGAATTGAGAATGGAACTTAAAAAACAGAAAGAAGCCAAATCGGAATTTTTAAATAATGTTTTTTACATATTTTTTTCCAATTAGTTAATAGTGAATCTCTAATAAGATGTCTATGAAAGTAATGCCTGTAGAACAAGAAGGGCGGGACAAAGAAGAAGCCATCATCAATGACCAAGTATTTCTATATGGGGAAAAGAAAGGAAAGGGGGGAAAGAGAGTGAAAAATTTAAGATTTGAAAAAACAACCCCCAAAAAGAATAGTTTGCAAAGTAATTACAACATTAGGAAGAAACAGAAGAGAGGGTTACAGAAGAGACAATCAGAATTAGATAGAGAAGGGGTCAAAAAGGGAAGGGAGAAGAAGAGGGGGAAGAGGGAAAGGAAAAGAAATTATACAGGACAGAAACAGGACATAGAGAAACAGGGAAAACATACAAGGATTAAGGGTATAAGCCTTTTTAGCAGACACAGAGATAGTGGGTGAAAACTTAATTAAAAGGGGGATTCTGCAAGGGTACATAAGATAGTATTGTTATATTAGAAATAGAAATGAACTTTGAAAACATGAAACAAGTGTGATTGAAATGATAGATAAAATACTCATTGTAATGTAATGGAATGTTTAATAAATAAATGAAATAAAGAGAATGGGAGAATGAAATTAGGAAAGGAGGGGAACACTTTAATTATTATAAATGTGTGTCAGCCTCCAAGATCTTTTCTACTGCTTTGCATCTTTTGGCTGCCATAAGTAATGGGGGGAGGGGGGTTGTGTCTGGAAAGACAGCTGAAGGTGTTACATTCTTGGGCTGAAAAAGTAAGGAGTGGGGGGGAGTATAAATTCCTGCTCTTAAGTTTCTATTTCCTTGCCTAGCTTTCTTTCCTTTGCGCAGCTGTGAATCTTTATCAAAATATGTCAAGGTCAACAGACAGAGGCCTTATCACCACCTGAAGATGCCCACATGATCATATTCACATTATCATATTTTAATTGGTAGAATCTTTTCAACTTTGGGGGGTGGGAACAATTTCATCACTTTGTATATGTGATCTGCGCGCCTAATTTCTCAGATTCAGAATTCTACCTGTAGCTTCCACTTCGAATTCCAGTAAAAGATATCTTTCCTCTAATCTATGGAGTCTAAGTATTTCTTTCTTGGATTTTGAATGGAGCACTGACTGACAATGTGTTATAAAAATTTAAGTGAAGAGGAATATGAAAGAAACATGAAAAAGTTATGGAAATATTATAAGTGTTCCTAGAAGTATGATACCCTATTGAAAAGAAATGTTAAAGATGTTGAAGATTATAACTAACATTCGTGATAGAGCTGGATTGGAATAGAATAAGTATATCATTTATTATTGTTATATATATATATTTCTCTTTAAGAACTTAATGCGTATTTCAAGAATGTACTAAGCAAAATTCAACTGGAAGTTTTGTGTTATATTGAATGTTATAATTGCAAAGGCATAAATTGAAGTTTAAATAAGAGTTGAACGGATAAAAATTAAAAGATACAAAGGTGTCATACTCCAATTAGTAACTACAGGGGAAATTTTTGTTTAATCAGAAAAGAAAATATGAAATTGAAACAGGACACACAAAAATATAAATATAATGACTAGAAAGATATTGAAGCGTAGAAAAAGGTATATATAATTGAATTTAGAAAGGAATGAGATAATTTCAAGTAAGATTGAGAAAACTAAGGAAAGGGAAATATTGTTGAGAAAATTTTAAAATAGTAATAAGATATGGAATAGAACATAAAGATGAATATGAAATTGAATTTCTGTCTGTATGGAGAAGTGATAACCCAGGACCATGCTATTCTAAAAAAAAGAAATTTCACTTGTATTATGTTTTGTGAAAACCCAAATAAAATTTTTATTTTAAAAAAATGATCACAGAGGTCATTTATGTAGAGTATGAAGAGAGTTGGTCCTAGAACACTGCTTTGGGGGACACCACTGTTGACAGGTACAGAATTTGATAGGACACTCCCGATTTTGACCATTTGTTGTCTGTTTGACAGGAATGCTTCTATCCAGTTGTGCAGGTGTCCAGAGATACCATAAGATTTTAGTTTTAGGAGTAGTTTGTCTTGTATCACTGAATCAATGGCTTTACAGAAGTCTACATAGATTGCATCTATTGCTTTGCCCTAATCGAGTTGTGTAGTCCATATGTTTTTGCAGTGTAAGAGTTGCAGATTACATGAAATTTTTTTTCCTGAAACCAAATTGTTTATTAGAGAGTAGGTTGTTTGTTTCTAAGTGCAGTCTTTACCATTAGGTCCTTTCAGGGGTGGGATGGACCTTGCGTCTTTTAGTTTGTTGTTTACAAAATTTTAGAAAGCGCGGGTTGAATAGGTGCGTAGGATTTCCTCTTGTTTAATGTGATAATTGGTGCATTCAGTCTTTATCTGGTGGCATACATTTTTGTATCAGCTTTTGAAGTTGGCAACGTGACCAGCTTTGTTTTTCCACCAAAGTGATCTCTTTTTGGATTGAAGCTTTCTTTCTTTCTTTTTTTTTTGGAAAACAATTTTATTAGTTTTTAAAAACAAACAAACAAACAAAACATAAAAACATCCAGCTTTCTTTCATAAATATACAAGCAGTGTGTCGGTTGGTTTACCAGTTTTTGTGCATTCATTTCGTAGTCTCGATTACAGTTACATTACATAATAACTCATATTATCAATCAAAAATTATATAACCTAGTATCACTATCACACAATCATTTGACTATGAATTTATTCATTCATACTTTATGAGATAACTATAATTTACTTGATTTATTTTATAACAAATCATATAATCATACCAAATCTATCCTGAAAACATTTTATAAATGTGATATTAAAGAAAAAAAATCTCTTTATATATTCATTATTATCTAAAATTCTAAATATTCTATTATTGTATTTTATCATCCAACCATTGATAGAAAAGGTCTCAAATTTTATAAAATTGTTTATCCTCTTGTTCTCTAATTTCAAATGTCAATCTACTCATTTCAGCACATTCCAATATTTTCTTAATAATTTCTTCCTGCAATGGTATTTTCTCATTTTTCCAGTTTTTAGCAAATTCAATCCTAGCTGCTGTTAATACATTTACAATCAGGTATTTCAAATCTTTGTCATATGTATCAGGTAAAATTCCCAATAAAAAGATCTCTGGTTTCAAATCTATGTGTTTCTTTGTCATTTTTTCCAACCACATGTGAATTTTAGTCCAGTATTTTCTAGCATCCTCGCAAGTCCACCACATATGGTAATATGAGCCAGGTATCTGATGACATTTCCAGCATTTTTCAGATTTATTCTTGAACATTCTTGCTATTCTTGTCGGTGGAAAGTGCCACCTGTAAAACATCTTATACAAATTTTCTTTATAAGCTGTTGACATTGTCATTTTATAATTTTGAGACCACAATTATTGCCATTTCTCTAAATCAATCCCATATCCAAAACTCATCCCCCAAGCAATCATAGTTTCTTTGACTTGTTCTTCCTCTAATTTAATTTCCAGTAAATAACCATATAATTTTTTAATCACCTTTTCATCAGTACCTGTCAAGATCTTATCTAAATCAGTCAATTTATCATAAAATCCCTCTGTTTTAAATCCTCATCATACCTTCAATGTATTTGTGCATGTGAAAACCAATTCATCTTTATACCTTGTTCCTCTAAGTTTTGCATCGATTTAAGTTCACCCTTTTCATCCAGTATTTCCCCATATCTAAGTGTTTGTTCCTTCTTATAAATTATAGGATAGGAAAATGCTTCAATGGTCAATAACCAAACTGGAATTTTCAAATAACATTGTCTTTTGATCTTCTCCCAATTTAACCACAAAGACTCCCGTATATAATGTCTTCTAAAATAGCCCTGCATTTTAGTTCCCTTATACCATAGAAAGGCATGCCAGCCCAACAACAGATCATGACCTTCTAATGTCAACAATCTAGTCTTTCTTAGTGTTATCCATTGCTTGGCCCACATCAGATTTGCAGCTTGATAGTACAACTCCCAATTAGGCAAACCAAATCTTCCTCTAATTCTGGCATCTTGTAAAAGTTTTAACTTTATTCTCGCTTTCTTATCTTGCCATATGTATTTCAACACAATTTTATTTAGCTCTTCAAAATAGTCTTTCCAAGCCTGATTGGTATTGTTTGAAACAAGTATAAGATTCTGCGTAGGATATTCATCTTGATTGTTGAGATTCTCCCTATTAGTGATAGTTGTAGATTTTCCCATTTCTTCAAGTCTAATGCTATCTGTTGTTTAAGTTTAATATAATTGTTCTCTTTTAATGTACTGCATCTTGGTGTCAAGTATATCCCCAAATACTTGACCTTGTTAGTGACTTGAATTTTTGATAGGTCTGCCAGTTCTTCTCTTTGTCTTAGTAACATATTCTTTGTCAAAATCTTTGTTTTAACTTTATTTATTTTCAAACCAGCCACCTCACCATATGTCTCTATCTTTTCCAATAATTTTGGAGCTGTTTCTAAAGGGTCTTCCAAGATAAAGGCCAGATCATCCGCAAAGGCTTGCAATTTAAATTCTTCCTTTTTAATTTTCATTCCTTTTATGCTTTTATCATCTCTAATATTTCTTTAGGTATCTTGGGTAGATTAGCATTCTGTAGATACTGTTTGACTTTTTCCTCTCAATATTCTCTTGATTATATAGTTGCCCATAAAAATCTCGAATAATTTCCTTTTTCTCTTTATTACCATAGCAAACCTGGCCTTGGTCATCTATTAATTGTGATATTTTCCTTGATTCTTTCTCCTTTCTCAATTTGTATGCTAACCATCTACCTGGTTTATTTGCATCTTCAAAATAGTTCTGTTTAGCACTTCTAATTTTCCGTGCCAATTCTTCTTTCTCTATTTGGTCCATTTTATATTTGATTATGTCCTGTATTAGTTTAATGTCTTTTTTCTGTGGCATTTTCTGTAGTTCTTTTTCAAGTCTTTTATACTCATCTTCTAAAACTTTAGTGGCTTGCCTTTTCCTGATATTCTATTTTCTTATATAGTCTATTATCAAGCCTCTGGCATATGCCTTCACTGTGTCCCAGACATTCTGAATTGAAGTATCTTCTTTTTTATTTTCTCTAAAGAAAAAGGCCAATTCTTTCTCCATCCATTGTGTAAAATCTTTTTCCTTTAAAATCGTATTATTTAACATCCATCTCGATTTTTTTTTGTCCTTTCCATTTAATTGTCATTGGATTATGGTCTGCCCAAGTACTTGTTTCAATGTTTCTTTCTTGAACATTAGATATTAGTTCTGTTGAGATCCATATCTTATCTAATCTGGACCATGATAAATGTCTATTTTAATAAAAAGTATATTGCTTGGTTTTAGCATTTCTTTCTCTCCATATATCTTTTAAATTTAATTCATCTGTCATTTTAAAAAAGGATTTAGGGAGGGTCTTTCTGTTTTGCTTTGTTATTGTTGCTGTATAGTCCAGTTTATTGTCCACAATTCCATTAAAATATCCCATCATAACTATATTGACATAGTCCAGTCCAATTATTTTCATGTGTAATTTTTTGTAGAATTCTTCTTGTTTATCATTCGGAGCATAAATTGCAATCAGGAGTGTTTTCATATTATTATCCATTATTTCCACCATTAATACTCTTCCATCTTCATCAGTATAAATCCATTTTGCTGGGATAGCCTCTTTAATGTATAAAACCACTCCTCTTTTCTTACATTGCATCAAAGAAGTAAATATTTTCCCTAATTTTGGCTGTACCAACAATTGTTCATATTGTTTTTTGATATGTACTTCTTGTAAGCAAATTATATCAAATTTTAGTTTCTCTAATTTATGAAAAAATTTCCTTCTTTTAACAGCTGAATTAAGTCCATTTATATTCATTGTAATCAGTTTTTTCTCTTCCATGGTTATATCTTGTAGTTAGGTTTGGCAGCTCTCGTAGATCTTGGTTCACGTTGTTCTTTGATCTCCACCTGTCCACCTACTGTGCCTTCCTCTTTTTCAATCGTCATTTGGTCCTCTTGGAATTCAATTAGTGAGACCTCTTTTTTATCTCTTCATCTCTCCTTTCAAAAAATTCTGCGTAGAAAAGTTCTGCTTTCTCAATTGAATCAATTCTATGTCTCTGTTCTTGCCATGTAAACATTAGTCCTTCTGGAATCAACCATCTGTAATTCACCTCCTTTTTCAGTAACATTTTAGTCAGGAATTGATATTCTCTTCTCCTCTCTCTCACTCTTCTAGGTATTCGTTTTAAAACCACAATCTCCGTGCCTTTATATTTCAATGTCTTCTCTCTTGCCACTTGTAATATTTGTGTTTTAATGAATTTTTTTGTGAACTTCTGATGTGAACTTCTCTTGGTAAGTTGTTTCTCATCGCATATCTTGTAAAGACTCAATATACCTCATCTACTCCATCCATCAGCTTTTCCTCTGTTATTTCCAAGGCTTCAGCCAGAATTTCTATCATTATCGCAGCTAGGTTTTGACCTTTTTCTTCCTCTATATTTTGAAATCTCAGATAGAATGCTGACCTGTCCATCTCCCACCTCAGCATCCCACTTTTATCTTGTTCAACCACTGATAGTCTGCTGTCAATATTTCCAATCTTCTCCTCTCTTTGTTTATCTTCTTCTTCACTTTTTTGGAATCTTTCATCATATTTCACCATCATTTGTTGAATATTTTCAATTTTTTCATCAGTCTTGCCTGTTCTTTGTTCAATATTCTCTGTTCTTTGTTCAATATTCTCTATTCTCTTTTCAATGGTATCTGATTTTTTTTAATGTCTTTAATGGACAAATTAATGTCTTGGATTCTTTGCATAATCATCTGTAGAGTCTCTTTTTCTTGTTCTTTATCTTACTTTAACATTGCCTTTTTTGAAGTTATAATTGGGGATTCCATCATTGTGATGATTTTTGTGTGGATGTATGTTGAGACAAAAGTCAATCATATTGTGGTCACTGTTGGAAAAGGGTTCTTTAATTTGTATTCTGAGAATTGACTTCAAACTATTGCAGAAGATGAGATCGAGGCAGTTGTTAAATCTAGTGTTGTTGGTTACTAATTGTTCTAGAGCCAGATTTGTTACTGCATTGTAGAAGTTTGCATGTGTGAGTTCAGTTGTACATTCGTTAAGGGTCCAGTTAATATGAGGTAGATTGAAGTCATCAAGAAAGATAAAAGTGTGTGGGCAGGATGCTAGCGTGGGCAGGATGATAGTAGTATATTTAATTTGTTTGCATGTTCGATGTCATAATCAGGAGCTCTGTAACATAGTAAGAACTGAAATGTGATATTTAAGGACAGTTCACAGTTGATAGTCTCATGAATAGCAAGCTCCTGGGTAACTTGGATTTTTTTAGATGTAGGGACTTTTTATAGAAGATAGCAGCACCACCTCCTCTATGGATTTCATGATCGCATCAGTACACATGGTAGTTTCTTACTGTGGTACTGGAGTCAGGGAGAGATGCGTTGAGCCACATTTCACAGACAAATATAATGTCAAATTTAGTCATATTTAGTAAGATGAGAAGTTCAGGTATTTTATTTACCAGACTTCTTGCATTGAGTAGCTTGCATTTAAAGCCAGTTGTGGTTGGAATAGAGGTAGTTAGGGGCATGCCTACCTAGTTTTGAGTGATATTGCATTGGGGTGGGGTTGGATGCGGAGTTGTGGATTGTGTGACTTTCTTTTGATGCAATCACTCAGTAGTCAATGTATAGGTCCTTTTCTCCATTGTCTAGAAGGTTTTTGAGTTCTGCGTGGAGTTCACCGGAGTAGATTCTTTGCCGTATGGATAAATCTGGTCTTGAGTGAAGGTTTTTGTGGTTGGGATTGGTTTTTACAATGGTGTTTATTGTATGAATGATCAATTTTAACATGCACATTATTAGTCACAATTACACCATCTATAATGCAGTCTATGCTGTGGCACATGCCTTCCATATCCTATATTCATTCAAAAGGAATTACAAAGTTATGCCATATAAAAGTCAACTGAATCTTCTCCATCAAGAATCGTGACAAGTATCATTTTGACTATATGTACAGTATGTATGTATGTATGTATGTATGTATATGTATGTATGTATGGTATAAATCCTCTTCTCACGCTTATTGGTAGTATATGTCCCCTTCAATCTGAAGTAATCTACCAGAAACCAGAAAGTCTGGGGAAGGTGGAGTTGCTCAATATGTTAGCTGTTCTTAGCACTGGAACAACTTTGACCTTTTCTTTCTACATCCTCTCAAGTTCCACCTCCAGATACTGGTACTTCTCCAGATTCTTGTATTCCCTCCTGATGTTGCTGTCACTTTGGCACTGCTACATTTATCACTACCTTTGCTTTCTGGTCCTTAAAAATGTGACTATGTCTCGTTGATTGACTAATACTTGCCCATCTGTCTGGATCTGGAAGTCCCACAATATCTTAGCTTTCTTACACTCTATAAACATCTGTGAGATCTCCTACCAGGACTTAGGAGGATATATCCCTTACTCTGTGCAGATGTGCCATGATTAGTGCCTCAGTGCTGTCTTTTAGTCCAGCTATTGGTATGATTTTCCAATGCCTGCCACTTCAGCTACCTGTCGAAGGTACATCCCATGAAGGGTCTTGCCTTGCCATGGCAGTACCTTTGATTGATATTCTTGTGTTTCCTGCTGCCTCAGGAATTCTGTCAGCATCTCATCTTTGAGTACCATTTTACTGATGTACTCCTGGATGCCCTGGGACATGTCCAGGATAGTGGATTCTGGTATTCTTAAAACCATGGAAAAAAGCAAGAACTAATCAATTAATCTTTTCTTTCCAAAGTCCTTTTAGCCCTTAGTTTAATCACTTTTAAATTTTTTCTCTCTTTTTCTCATTCAGTTGCATCACTTTCTAAGACTGTCTCATTTAACAATAATGCTGGGGAGCCTGTTTTCTTTGATGAAAGTGGACAATTGGTGTTGGGATTTGATGTATTCAGCTCGATCACCTTGCCAAATCGGTCTAATTTATTTATACCTATTGTTCACTTCTTCCTTGCAGTTTTGTGACATAATAAAATACTGCTGATGCTTTGGTAATATAAACATACTAAAAAAAATTTAACAACATACTCACATCTTAAAATAAGTTGCTAAACAAATCAGTAAAATTATATTAATAGAATTCCCATACCTTCATATCTTACAGTATCTTAACATGTTTAACTTTGTACTATGTAGTTTTGTCATTGTTGTATGTTATGCATAATATTTAATAATAATATTATTAAATAATATTCTGCAATGTGTGGTTGTCTTTTTCCAAGCCTATCTGAGCACCAGGGGCAAACATATGGTAGCTGTGCAGACCTTCTCCATCTTTGGCTCCAGTGCAGGGTTACAGGCGTGCATTTTTTACCCAAATGTTACATTATTCTCTTACGACCTGAACTAAATAAAAGAGAACAGCTAGTAAGGAAGTAGTAATATCTCCAAGTTTTCACTTATCATTGCTGATAATTCAACGTGATAAGCAATATTTTTAAATTTGAAAATAAAGTTTATGAAAATATTTCTGTCTTATGGAAGTTCTTGCAATTTAGAAATATCCTGGGGTTAAGTGAATTCACCTTACATTTTAAGCTATTTATGCAGCTATTTGTGCTCTTTGTACAATTTTTTTTCTAATGTTCTTTATATTGAGAGTATGGCATACTTGTTCAAGGATGTTTTGTGTCTGAAAGACAGAAAATGACCCTAAATATTAATTTTAAATTTAGTTTGCCTCTTCTGTTCTTTTGGTCACATTGTATTGTATATGTATCTCATGGATATTTTGCTTTGTCTATACCACTACGCTCCAAAGTAAGATTATTCTTGTCTGTTAGTGTTTGTTGTCTATCTAGAAACTCGCCATGGAATCCAGAGATGTTTCTAGAAAGATAATTTCTTACTTCATGTATTCATCAAGATAATATGAATATTGTATATTGATAGGAGGACATCTAATCCACTATACATTATAGAACTTGATGTTTCTAGATACTCAAAAAGCTTTGACAATGTGAGTTAGCATTTTATTTTACTGCAATTGATACAAATGGGCTTTGGTAAAAAAATTATCCAAGCCATTGAAACAATATACCATGAACAAATTGCAAAGGTGATGGTGAATGGAGAATTAACAGAATCCATAGACATAAGAAAAGGGACAAGGCAAAGCTGTCCATTGTCGACTCTGCTGTTTGTGTTAACACTGGAAGTGTTGAACAGGAATATCAGAGAAGAAAAAGAAATAAAAGGAATGAAAATTAAAAAGGAGGAATATAAATTGCAACCTTTTGCAGTGGACCTGGTATTTATATTAGAAGACCCATTGGAAATAACACCCAAATTAATAGAAAAAATAGAAGAATATGGAAAAGTAGTAGGTTTGAGAATAAATAAAGACAAAACAAGGATATTAACAAAGAATATGTTAGCAAGATGAAAGAAAGAGTGGGAAGAAATTTTAAAAATACAGGTCATGAATAAGGCTAAATATTTAGGGATACATGTTACACCAAGATGTAGTACACTGAAGGAAGATAACTATGTTAAACTCAAACAGCAGATTGTGACAGATTTGATGAAATGGGAAAAAATGCAACTATCATGGATTGGGAGAATATCTACAATTAAGATGAATATATTGCCTAGCATTTTATATTTATTCCAGACAATTCCTTGTTGATTAGGGAAAGAGTTTTTTGAAGATTTAAATAGAATTGTGTTGAAATATATTTGGCAGGGTAAAAAAGCAATAATAAAATTAAAACTGTTACAAGATGCAAAAATAAGAGGAGGGTTTGCCTTGTCCAATTGGGAGCTATTTTATCAGGTGCAATATTTGATGTGGGTAAAGGAATAGATAATACTAAGGAACAGTAGATTATTGACTTTAGAAGGCCATGACTTGCTGTTGGGAAGCCATGCCTTTCTCTGGTATAAGGGAACTAAAACATAGGGGTATTTTAGAAGACATTATATTCGAGAAGCATTGTTTTTGAAATGGGAGGAGATAAAAAGACAATATTACTTAAAAATTCCAGCATGGATATCAACTACTGAAGCTTTTTCTTATCCAATAAGAAAAATGAATTGGTTTTCATATTTGCAAATACAATCTAGGTTTGATAAGACTCTAAAACAGAAGGTTTTTATGATAAGTTGACTGATTTAGATAAAATTTTCATGAGTACTGATGAAAAGGCAATTTAAGAACTTTATGGACATCTATTAGAATTTAAATTGGAGGAGGAACAAGTTAAAAAAAACAATGATTGCTTGGGGGAAGAATTTTGGATATGGGATTGATTTAGAAAAATGGCAAAAATTGTGGTCTCAAAATTATAAAATGACAATGTCAACTACATATAAAGAAAATTTGTATAAGATGTTATACAGGTGGTACCTATCCTCAACGAGACTTGTGAGAATGTTTAAGAATAAATTGGATAAATGCTGGAAATGTCATCAGATACCTGGCTCATATTACCATATGTGATGGTCATATTCGGATGCAAAGAAATATTGAACTAAAATCCACACATGGTTGGAAAAAATGATAAAACAACATATAGACTTTAAACCAGAGATCTTTTTATTGGGAGTCATACTGGACATATACAATAAAGAATTGAAATATTTGATTGTAAATGTTTTAACAGTGGCTAGAATTGTATTTGCAAAGAACTGGAAAAATGACAAAATATCTATGCAGGAGGAAGTCATTAAAAAATTATGGACTGCTGAGATGAGTAAACTAACATTTGAAATTAGAGAACAAGAAGACAAGCAATTTTATATGATAAGGGATTTGTTTTATCAATGGTTGGATAAAGAAGAAGAAGAAGAAGAAGAAGAAGAAGAAGAAGAAGAAGAAGAAGAAGAAGAAGAAGAAGAAGAAGAAGAAGAAGAAGAAGAAGAAGAAGAAGAAGAAGAAGAAGAAGAAGAAGAAGAAGAAGAAGAAGAAGAAGGCGCCCAACTAGGAAGGTGAAGCTCTCACTCCTGGAGCACTATCTCCCTATAAAGCCACCACCTGAACCAGAAATCACTTTTAAAGCTGCTGCTTGCACCAGAAACCGTGAGTAAACCTGATCCCAAAAAACAAGCCCCAAAAAGCTGGATTCTGAAGCCGTGGAGCACAAATAATGCTAGCAGAGCTCCTGCTAATTGATCCGGAGCCCTCCTCTCTTTCCCCAGAGAAGTGAAGCTCTTTCTATCGAGCCCTATTAACCACACTGGTGGAGCTCTTGAACTGGATCACTTGGAGCCCAAGGAGTGCAAACAACGTACCTTCATTTAAATCCCTCACACAGCTGATAGAAGTATCTTCCACGCCAGACAACGCGTTTCCATTAATATCCCCACACAGTTTCCTGGAGCCACATTGGACAGCTGGCAGGGAGAAACAAAGAGGAGGAGAAAGCCCTGAGGCTCTTAGGAGCCAAAAGTTACCCTGGACGGCAGAGGAATGCTTCGGTTGTTGAGAGGAGAGGACAGACTCCTTGACTGACCCGAAGCAAACCCCTCCATCCGAACTAAAAGAGAATTGCCTGCATAGCTAAATCAAAACCAGTAAGTCAGCTAAGACAGAAGTGAAAAAGAAAGGAAAGATCTTGTAACAGCGTGCTTAGTCTTGGTTAGAATCACTCAAATTTCTGCAGTGGAATTTTCCTTGGAAAGTGGGACTCAAAGGAGGAAAATAACTGTGATTAACGATCTGGAGTGACTGTCAGATTTAGTTAAAAAAAAAGGTATTGCAACTAGAAGTAACTTTAAAAGTAAAGGACAGATTGGATTAGTTAACCCAAATTTCTGGACTGTATTTTAGTACTACTCAACTTGAACAACTTTAGGAAACTATTGCAAAGCAATCTTATTCAGAGACATATTGATTGTAGTTAAAGTGTTTTAATTCAGCAAGTTTTGCTCTCTTTCAAAAACCCAGCGTGCTTTGAACATCCTGTTACAGCCTTTTGTTTACAGAGCAATAACAGCAGCAATCAGAGCAATAAACTCCTCTTACCCAGTCTATCACAGCTTCTAGAAAAACAAACAACCCTTTCCTTAAAGACTCTCAATACTACCTCATTACTTTAATCAAACACCCATTAATTCATTACCTCAAAACTTACAACTTTTCTACCTCATCACCTACATCAATGATTAGATAACCAATTTCTATAAAATATTTTATTAATGGTTTAATTGATTTATTGTATTAATTGATTAGTGTGATTAGAGTGTTTAGTGCAAAGAGTGTGATTACTGACTAGTTTAATAGATCAAGATTCATGTAATTTAATTGATTAGTAAAATCAGTTATTTAGTGAATTTAATTGAACAGTGTGACTAATGATTAGTGTAATTAATTGATTAGTAGTTAGTGTAATTAATTGATTAGGTTGATTGTTGCTTAGGAAATTATCTGACTAGAGAGATTACTGCAATTGATTGATTGGTGTGATATTGGCTATATTGATTACCCAAAATTGTTCCATTAATTAATTCAATCAACGTACTATCTTAACAAGCCTACCATGCCAAGAAAAAAATCCAATGCCAAACCACAACCTAAGAGAAATTAATCCCCAACAATGAACCACAAGACTCCTGCACATGCCTTAAATGCTACAAAACTCTAAAGGATAATGAAAACTCCATCAAATGTTCTCTGTGTAACAAATACGCTCATCATGACTGCTTGGGATTACCCAAGCAAATGATTCAATACCTAGAATCATCAATGAGTTTCCATTTCTCTGCAAATCATGCAGACCCAAACTGGATCTGTTGGAAAGAGTCGATACCATTGAAACATGATTAACATCCCTTGACACCATAGTAGCATCCCTGGACGCCTTAAAAGAAAGATTATCCAACCTCGAAAAAAAGACACAATGCAAAAACCTGAACATCCAGTAGCTACAAACCACATCTCTACTCAACAACCACAACCCAATCCACAACCCAATCCACAAAAAATAACCCAGACAAATATTGATATCCCAGTCCTCATCAGAGAAGCTGTTGAGCGTGAACGGAAAACGTCCAAACGCCATCTTATTTGGTCTAGAGGGCATCAATGATAATGATGACATCACAACTGTCGAAACATCATCAGTGATTATCAAGCATCAACCATCTCCCTGATGAAATACTTGACATTTCCCGCATTGGCCAAGAGCTCAAAAACAGAGACGGCTCTGTGACCCCACGCTTCTGCAGGGTCATTTGCAAAAATGAATCAAGTAAACACAAATTCATTTACACTATAAATTCACTCGCCAAAACCAACACCAACCATAAGAACCTCCGTTGTCGCCCTGACCTAACCATACAGCAACGTGCCCGCTCCCGTGTACTCCGCACTGAACTCAAAAAATGTCTCGATAATGGAGAGAAGGACCTGTACATTGACTACCATGCTGACTGTATCAAAAGTAAGTCACACATCCCGCAACACAGCTTTAACCTTCAACCACAACCCTACCTCAACCAATCCACCATCACCCAAGACTAGGCACGCACGCCCCTAACTACCTCAATTCCAACTACTGCTGGCCTTAAATGCAAGCTACTCAATGCAAGAAGCCTTGTAAATAAAATACCTGAATTTTTCCTCCTACTAAATATGGCTAAATTCGACATTATATTTGTCTGTGAAACATGGCTCAACGCATCTCTCCCTGACTCCATTACCACAGTAAGAGACTATCATGTTTACTGATCAGATCGTGAAATTCGTAGAGGAGGTGGTGTTGCTATCTTCTATAAAAAGTCCTTACATCTAAAAAATATCCAAGTTACCCAGGAGCTTGCTCTTCCTGAGACCATTATCTGTGAACTATCCTTAAATATCACAATTCACAATTCGATTCTTACTATGTTACAGAGCTCCTGATTATGACATCGAACATGTAAACAAGCTAAATACACTACTAACATGGGCAGCATCCTGCCCATACCCTTTTATCTTTCTTGGTGATTTCAATCTGCCTCATATTGACTGGACCCTAAATGAATGTACAACTGAAACCATACATGCAACCTTTTACAATGCTGTTACAAATCTGGGACTGGAACAACTAGTAACCAACAACACTAGACTAAACAACTGCCTCGATCTCATCTTCTGCAATAGTTTGAATTTATTTTACGGAATACAAACTAAAGAACCCTTTTCCAGCAGTGACCACAATATGATTGACTTTTGTCTCAACATACGTCCACACAAAAACCACCACAATGATGTGATCCCCAATTATAATTTCAAAAAAGGCAACTATGATCTTATAAACAATGATCTCTCATCCCTTGATTGGCAATCTCTATTCACTGGATGCAATACTGTTGAAGACCATTACAACATATTTTTACTTGAAGTCAAAAGATTCATCAAACTATATGTACCAACAACAACTCCCAAAACAAAACAAAAAAACAGATTGCCCATAACAATAAGGAAACTTCAATCCAAAAGAGATCACTCTGGCGGAAAAACAAATCTGGTCACGTTGCCAATTTCAAAAGCCGATACAAAAATTTATGCCACCAAATAAAGACCGAATGCACCAATTATCACATTAAACAAGAGGAAAACCTTCTAAGCACCAATTCCACCAGTGCTTTTTACAATTTTGTAAACAACAAACTAAAAGATTCAAGGTCCATCCCACCCCTGATAGGACCTAATGGTAAAGACTGCAACGATGACACCATTAAAGCCAACATCTTTAACACATTTTTTGGCTCAGTATTTGTAAACAGCAATGGATCATGCCCAGTATTTCCTAGCCGAACCACAGATAACTACAATGATCTAATACATATCGAAGACAATGTTGAAAAAGCACTAGGCAATCTAAAACCATCTCTATCTATTGGACCGGATGGAATATGTGCCTATTTCTTAAAAAAGCTATCCACTGCCATAGCCAAACCTCTAAGCATAATCTTTGAAAAATCTTTCAGGACCAGTTCCTTGCCTAACCTATGGTCGCAAGCAACAGTCATCCCCATCTTCAAAAAGGGACACCCTTGCCTAGTTGAAAATTACAGACCAATCTCCTTATGCTGCGTCACCTGTAAAGTCATGGAATCAATTATTAACCAATCCATCATCCTCCACTTAGAGACAAACAACCTACTCTCCAATAAACAATTTGGTTTCAGAAAAAAACTATCCTGTAATCTGCAACTCTTACACTGCAAAAACATATGGACTACACAACTCGATCAGGGCAAAACAATAGATGCAATCTACATAGACTTCTGTAAAGCCTTTGATTCAGTGGTACATGACAAACTACTCCTAAAAATAAAATCCTATGGTATCTCTGGACAACTGCATAACTGGATAGAAGCATTCCTGTCAAACAGACAACAAATGGTCAAAATTGGGAGCGTCCTATCAAATTCTGTACCTGTCAATAGTGGTGTCCCCCAAGGCAGTGTTCTAGGACCAACTCTCTTCATACTCTACATAAATGACCTCTGTGATCATATTAAGAGCAACTGCATTCTTTTCGCTGATGATGTAAAACTGTTCAATACCACAGACAATACTGCTACCCTTCAAAAAGATCTTGACTGTGTATCAGAATGGTCAAACAAATGGCAACTTCAAATCTCAACAAATAAATGCTCTGTCTTACATATTGGCAAAAAAAATCCGAAAATAAAATACAAGCTGAATAGTCAAGATCTTGTTGATGATCCAAGCTCTGTCAAGGACCTTGGAATAGTCACCTCTAATGATCTAAGTGCTAGAGCCCACTGCAACTACATAGCCAAAAAGGCATTAAGAGTTGTTAACCTAATCTTACATAGCTTTTTCTCTGGTAATATCACACTACTAACTAGAGCATACAAAACATTTGCTAGGCCAATACTTGAATACAGCTCATCAGTCTGGAACCCACATTACGTATCTGATATTAGCACAATTGAGAAAGTCCAGAAATATTTCACAAGAAGAATTCTCCACTCCTGTACTCGTTGTAGAATACCTTATGCCACCAGACTTGAAATTCTAGAACTAGAAAACCTTGAATTACGCCGTCTTCGGTCTGATTTAAGCATGGTATATAAAATCATACATTGCAATGTCCTACCAGTCAATGAATACTTCAGCTTCAACCATAACAACACAAGAGCACACAACAGATACAAACTCAAGGTTAACCGCACCAAGCTTGATTGCAGGAAATACGACTTCAGCAAGAGAGTGGTCAATGTCTGGAATACTCTACCCGACTCTATAGTTTCTTCGCCAAACCCCAAAAACTTTAACCTTAGACTGTCTACTATTGACCTCACCCCTTTCCTAAGAGGTCTGTAGGGGGCGTGCATAAGCGCACCAACGTGCCTACCATCCCTGTCCTATTGTTTCTTTTATTTTTATTTTATTTTTCTTATATGTACCCATTTCATGTATTCATAACTATGTATACACTTATACTTATTATCTTGTAAACAATTGACAAATAAATAATATAAAATAAATAAAAAATAAAATAAAGAGACATGGTAAGGTAACAGAATAGATAATTTTGTTATAGAAGTTTAATAGACTAATACAAAATGTAATATAGATATATATATAACTATTGGATTACAGCATAATATAATATTGATGGAATAAATAGCAGGATAATTAATAATTGATAAATAGATAAGCATATGTTAGTATGACAATGTGAGATTGATATAAATTGTGAACAATGATTATGAAAGAATTGCACAAAAAATTCTAAACCAACTGGCACATTGTATGTACAAAATGGAAGATGGTTTTATGTTTTTTTAAATGTATTGTCTATGTATGTTTGTCTTAAAATAAAAAAAATATTGTGAGATATATCATATACAAGATTACAAAGGATAAGCTGATGACTTATAAAGATAAATTGTGACCTTGAAACAGATCCCAAGGTGAGTGAGAAAGTTAAAATAAGACTACAGATCTCTAGCATCACTTTGAATAAACAAAATATTTGGTTCTGAAAGCTGGTGCAAGAAGGAATGTTGGTGACATGGCAAGAGAGAAGAATGAGAAGTGATAACACTGACAAGGTGTAAGAATTCTATAATCAGTTAGTAGGAGTAGAGGAAGAAGTGAGTAGTAAGGAAGTAAAATCAGGAAGACTAGCAAGAAGATCAACAACAGGAAACACAAGAAATAGAACAGGAAGAAAAAAGTAAAGAAGAGAGAGAACAACCAAGAATAGAAGGACTAAGAACAAGACCACAAAGAGAAGCAAGAGTTAATAGAAGGCCAAGACAGATTTATAACTGATAATGGAAGAAGAAATTAAATTAATTTCAGTAAATATCAATGGATTGAAATCCCAGACTAAGAGAAAACAAACATTGGCTAAATTAGTAAAACAAAACGTTGACAGGGGGCATGTCCTTGGGCAGGACTGCAAACAGGATGCCACCTCTTCCCTTTCAGCACTGCCTCCAGTACTGATTGGAAGTTCAGCGCTTCTGAATGGAACACTTCTCTGGCTGCCACAATTTGTTGACAGGTGTAGGCAAAGGTAGCATCCTCGGGGCTGCCTCACTGGAGCAACGCTGGCACTTCAGGGATGAGCCACCTCCCCCCACCCGTTCCCACCCCTGAAAAGATCTAAAGGTAAAGACTGCAATGATGACACTATTAAAGCCAACCTCTTTAACACATTCTTTGGCTCAGTATTTATAAACAGCAATGGATCATGCCCAGTATTTCCTAGTCGAACCACAGACAACTACAATGATCTAATACATATCGATTTTACAGAAGACAATGTTGAATAAGCACTATACAATGTAAAACCATCTCTATCTATTGGACCAGATGGAATATGTGCCTACTTCTTAAAAAGGCTACCCACTGCCATAGCCGAACCTCTAAGCATAATCTTTGAAAAATCTTTTAGGACCAGCTCCTTGCCAAAACTATGGTCACAAGCCACGGTCATCCCCATCTTCAAAAAGGGAGACCCCAGCCAAGTTGAAAATTACAGGCCAAATTCTTTATGCTGCATCACCTGTAAAGTCATGGAATCAATTATTAACCAATCCATTATCCTCCACTTAGAGTCAAACAACCTACTCTCTAATAAACAATTTGGTTTCAGAAAAAAAAACTATCCTGTAATCTGCAACTCTTACACTGCAAAAACATATGGACTAGACAACTCGATCAGGGCAAAGCAATAGACGCAATCTACATAGACTTCTGTAAGGCCTTTGATTCAGTGGTACATGACAAATTACTCCTAAAAGTAAAATCTTACGGTGTCTCTGGACTCCTACATAACTGGATAGCATTCCTGTCAAACAGACAACAAATGGGCAAAATTGGGAGTGTCCTATCAAATTCTATACCTGTCAATAGTGGTGTCCCCCAAGGCAGTGTTCTAGGACCAACTCTTTTCATACTCTGCATAAATGACTTCTGTGACCATATCAAGAGCAACTGTGTTCTCTTCGCTGATGATATAAAGCTCTTCAACACCACAGACAATACTGCTACCCTTCAAAAAGACCTTGATTATGTATCAGAATGGTCAAACAAATGGCAACTTCAAATCTCAAGAAATAAATGCTATGTCTTACATATTTGGCAAAAAAAAAAATCAGAAAATAAAATACAAGCTGAATAGTTAAGACCTTGTTGATGATCCAAACTTTGTCAAGGACCTTGGAGTACTCATCTCTAATGATCTAAATGCTAGAGCCCATTGTAATTACATGGCCAAAAAGGCATTAAGAGTTGTTAACCTAATCTTACGTAGCTTTTTGTCTGGTAATATTACACTAATAACTAGAGCATACAAAACATTTGCTAGATCAATACTCAAATACAGCTCATCAGTCTGGAACCCACATTACATATCTGATATTAACACAGTTGAGAAAGTCCAGAAATATTTCACAAGAATTCTCCACTCCTCTACTCGTTGTAGAATACCTTATGCCACCAGACTTGAAATTCTAGAACTAGAAAACCTAGAACTATGCCACCTTTAGTCCGATCTATGTTTAGTATATAAAATCATAAATTGCAATGTCCTTCAGCCAATGATGAATACTGTCAATGAATACTTCAGCTTCAACCATAACAACACAAAAGCAAACAATAGATACAAACTCAAGGTTAATCACACCAAACTTGATTGCAGGAAATAGCACTTCAGCAACAGAGTTCTCAATGTCTGGAATATTCTTCCTGACTCTGTGGTTTCTTCCTCAAACCCCCAAACCTTTAACCCTAGACTGTCTACTATTGACCTCACCCCCTTCCTAAGAGGTCTGTAGGAGGGGCATGCATGAGCGCACCAACATGCCTACCAACCCTGTCCTATTGTTTTTTTTTCTTATATGTATCCATGTATTCATAACTATGTTTTTACTTATACAATTGACATAAATAAATAAATAAATAAATAAATAAATGTTAGTGAGGTGCAATAACCTTGTGCTCCCCTTTGCACAGAGTTCGGCCAAGCTATCTGCAAAATTATCTCTCTTGAGGAGCGCTTAACAGTTTGCAGATATATTGGCCATCTGTTAGTGGAGAGAAGCATCTGGAGTCACTGTCATCTCAAGAGCCCAGCCAAAGTTTCCTGCACCATTCACACTTCAGCGCTTTGGCTCCCAGGGGCAGGAGTTCAGCCAAGCTACTTGCAAAATCCCACTCCTGAATTGTGCCCTGCAAACCTCCAGCACCCCCACCATCTGTTAGTGCCCCCTGCCAGCCCCCTTGCCTCTTTGCACCCCCCTAAGGCATCCCACCACCCACCGGGGTGGTACCACCCACTTTGGGAACCACTGTTCTAGATGTTCATCAATAAAAGAGGATAACTATACAAACTTAGTAAAACAAATTAGTAAATAATTAGAAACATGGGGAAAACTGCAATTGTCATTACTGGGAAAAAGAGCAGTATTAAAAATGAATACTCTACCATAAATAATGTATCTATTTCAAATGATCCCGTTAAAATTAGGAAAATCCTGTAAAATCTCCAGTCAGAGATGGTATTTGCCGGTTCTCCAAACTACTCAAAATTTCCGCTACCAGTTCTCCAGCACTGGTCAGAATGTGCTGAATACTACCTCTGCAGATAATTAAAAGAAGGGGGAATTATTATTGACTGGTGGCCATATTTACAAATCCAAAATAGATACAAAAATGAGCTAGAAGTTTTTGGATTTGATAAAGGGCAAAACCAACTAGATACAATCTTAATGAGACCAGAACAAAAATTCATATCCAGAGCATACAAATATTTATTAGATTTTAAAATGGAAGAAGAGACTGTGAAAAGTATTATGATAGCTTGGGCATAGAATTTTGGATATAACTTAGATCTAGAAGAATGGGAGAAACTATGGAAAGTTAATTATAAATTAACAATATCCTCATTATATAAAGAAAATTTGTACAAAATGTTTTGCAGGTGGTATCTGGCTCCAATGATATTGGCTAAAATATATTCTAATTCAAGTCCAATATGTTGGAAACTCCAAAAAGTTGATGGTACCTTCTATCATATGTGGTTGTTATGTCCCAAGACCAAGACATACTGGACCAAAATTAAAAACTGGATACACGAGATTACAGGCTATCAAATTGAATTCAGACCATTAATTTTCCTACTAGGAATTATCAAAGATCAATATCCCCCTAAGATAGATTTGGTATGATCTTATGACTTATTGCAAAATAAATTAAGTAAACTATAGTTATCTCGTTAAAATATGAATTAACAAAATTATAGATAAATGATTTTTTTTAGTGATGATATTAGGTTACACAATTATTGATTGATAATATGAGCTATTATGTAATATAATTGTATTAGTGACTAGGAAATGGATGCACAAAAAAAAGTGGTAAACCAATCGATGCACTGTATGTAAATTCATGAAGAAGGAGGATATTTTTATGTTTTTTGTGGTATGTTTATGTTGTCTTGTTGTTAAAATAAAAAAAACAAATTATAATAAAAAAAAGAATTACTCAAAAAAAAAAGATCAATATCCCCCCAAAATTAAAAAAATAAAATGCTTAATATTACATATCTTAACAACCACCAGGATAGCTTTCGCACAAATGTGGAAAATCCCCAGTACTCCCAGTGAGGAATTAGTTCAACAAAAAATAATAGAAAATGCTGAAATAAACATGCTCACATTAAAAATGAAAGAGAAAGAGGACTCAGAGTTTGGCACAAATGGTATGAATGGATAGAGAATAGAAATAAAAAACAAGATGTAAAGACTAATACGTAAGAGATTTTAAGAAACCGATTTGTAAATATGTAAAGTATATAAGAATATAAAATAGAACTAACTATTGATAAGAATATTAGTGATAAATGTATATTTAATATATGTACTAAGATTTATAAGACAATGGTACTTGTAGATGTTAAAATGCTGTTGAAAATATGATTATGATTTGAGTTGTAATGGTGGAAATACAATAAAAACCTATTTAAAAAAACTTTACTTACTTTAAGCATTGGTTAAGGTCAATGTCCAAAACAAAAGATTTCTGTACAGCAAAAAGAAAACAGTTTTCGTGGATTGATTTCACCTGCATCTGTATTTAATACATGGATTTTATTTATTTACCTCGGAGTTTGTTTTTTTAAAAAAATTCCCACCTTTATGGTGAACAGACCTAATACTATTTCCTCCTCCAATTTCCCTGAAAAACTATTCAATTGTTATTCTTATTTTCCCCTGTATATTTATAGAAAATATTAACCTGCGAAGTGTTCTGGATTGAGAGAAAGTAACTGGCTCAAAGTCCACTATCAAGACTGGCTTTAAGCTTTCCAAGACCTTCTAAGATGCAGGGGTGAAGAACCAAGTACCATGACCTTGCAAAAGAAATAGATATCTGGGTGAATGTGAATAAGATTGGGAGTAGTCTTCTGTAGAAATATGGTCATCCTCATTCCATCTATCCTAGAAAGATTTGTGGATAGAAAGTATTTTGACATGTGGACAGTTTTGCTTTAGAAGAAAGGGAGGAGAGATTGGAGCATCTTTGAGAAAAAGTGCAGAGGTCTGTCATTTTGTGCATCATTGTCTGCATTCATTGATGCATCTGACTGACCAATGACATCGTTCAGATCTTTAATTAACAAAAGGCTTTGAAAGGAAGTGTGATAACATTTTTGGTTCAAAGCAGGGACAATAAACACAAACAGCATAATGGTAATAGTAGTGGTAGTGGAAGAGCAAAATAATGGCAGATATAAAGAAAAAATTGGGGAGTAGGATTGAAAAAGACTTTAGAGGGGTGACCCTGGTTTGACATTTCTATCCACTTCCGGTCTAATAGTTGAAATCAATCTTAAAAGTTTTTCCTTCTGTATTAGGATTTGTCTTCATTTGGAATATTTTAGTGTTCTGAATAACAAATGCCTCTTGTTAATCTGTAATTGTTTTGGGGCCAGGTTATATGCCTCTCTGAATAGGAAAGTAGTTGTCATATCCTATTATCTTATCCTGCCACATGCTATCCTGTTATGATCCTATCAATTATTTCTTTTCCTATGAATTCTCTATGGAATTCTAGATGCTACAGGTAAGGATATAAAGAATAAATGACACAAAGAATCTTTCCTATATCTTGAAAAGCTGTTACAACAGAAAGGCAGAAAGGCAATTTTTCATCAGATCTTTTCCCGATATTTTATGCTCTGTCCTCTCAGAGGGAGGCTGTTCTGGACATTTAAATTAGAGTTAGGAAGGAATGAACAGGAAACATCTTGAAAGGATTGGTAAGATTCCAGTGCTGGTTCTGTTGCAGTCTCAGATGATGTACAGCTTTGCTCTTGTTCGCTGTCTGGTCAGTAAACCTCTTCCTATTCCCAGATATTTAAGGACAGAACAGCTGAACCTGGGTTTCATAATGTTCCAAATCTATATGCTTCCTGAACCACTCTTATTTGAAATCCCACCCTCACATGAAAACCCTGGATTCCCTTTGTAAGACATTTTAATTTGTTACATTTGTTAAATGAACTGCTCTTGTTGTGAATAGCCTGACTCTATAGGTTGTCTAGTTGTTAAACATTAGTCAATGCATTTCATGGACCACACTTATAAATGTGATAGTATAATGCTGGAAAATGTAGGCTGTAAAATTTCTGCTTGCATCATCTGCAAAAGCTAAGCTTTTGACTTTGATTTGACTTGACTTAATTACTTTTCATTTCTGGAGATTCTTTGTCTTATGCTTTCGATTTCCCTTACCTTTCCAATGTTCTTTTGCCATCAATCAATCTTTAAAGAAATTCCTCTGTGAAGTTATACATGAACTAATTTATTATTGTCTAAAGTTTCTAAAATCACAGTCTATTTTCTCAAATGCTTTGAGAAAAAGGGCTTTACTTTCCAAATGAAATCATATGGGGCATGAACTATATGCTTCATAGTTGATGTGTAAAATCTGGTCAATTTTTTTATTTCCAAGTGCTCATTTTGACATGACAAGTAAAAAATAAGCCTGGCCTGTTACTTGTTCTTTTCCAGCTTTAAAATATCAGAGCAATTGTCATTGAAAAGTAATGCAGACTTCATTCTGATAGAGAAGAGTGAGTTAATATCATCATCTTACAGGTACTTGACACAAAACTATCAGCACATTCTGGCCCTGGAATTTGCTTTGAAGGAAATCAATGGAAACCCACACCTCCTACCAAACATCACCTTGGGCTTCCACATTTACAACAGCAACTTCATCAGAAGCTGGACCTATCGTGGTACACTGGGGCTTCTTTCAACAAAGGACAAATTCATCCCCAATTATAAATGTGATGGTCAGAACAATGAAGTAGCTATCATTGGAGGACCCTATACAAAAATCTCTCTGGATATGGCAAATATCCTATGTAATTACAAGTTTCAACAGGTGAGGTATGCTCCTTTTTTCTCCCCAGCCATATATATGAATCTTAGATGTCATCCCTCCCTCCCGTCTTTTCTTCCTTCCTTCTTTCCTTCTTTCTTTCTTTGCTTATTACAGTAATGTCTTTCAATTACTTTTCTTTCTTCAGCTTATCTATGGTTCGGCACCTACAAATAATCATGAAGATCTATTTCACTGGATGTTCCCTAGCAATATGCTCCAATACAAGGGAATTCTCCAATTATTGCTATATTTTGGGTGGACATGGGTTGGGATGATTTCTCTGCAATATGATGTTGGAGATGGGTTTATAGCGATTATGGTTTCAATGTTTGCCCAAAGAGGAATCTGCTTTGACTTTATTAAAAGTTACCCTAAAAAGACATATACTCATGAGTTCTCCGAAATGTTAGAGGATGGAAATGAAATATATGACATTGTCATGGCAAGTATAGCATCTGTTGTGATTGTACAAGGTGAATTTATGCTGACTATGAGGTTGTTGTTTTCTTATCAAGTTCCATCAAACAATGAGAAAATCTGGATTATGATAGCCCAGATGGATTTCACTTCCACTTCTATTCAAAGGAACTGGCCTTTACACTTCATTCATGGTGCTATGTCCATTGTGGTTCACTCAAGTGACTTGGTAGGATTTCAGGATTTTGTTAAGGAAAGAAATCTAGCCACCAATCAAGAAGATGGCTTTCTGAAGCATTTTTGGGAAGATGCATTTCAATGTGTGTTCCCCAACTCAATTGGAGAGAAGAATTTTGATGGTGTATGCACTGGGGAGGAGAAGATAGAGACTCTTCCTTCATCCATTTTTGATATGCAGATGAATAGCCACAGTTATGCCATCTACAATTCTGTCTATGCTGTGGTACATGCCTTGAGTGCTCTATATTCATTCAAAAGGAAACACAAAGCTGTGCCAGATAAAAGTCAACTGAATCCTCTCCATCAAGAATCGTGGCAGGTATCATTTTGAGTGTATGTATATATCAATCCTCTTCTCATCTTTATGGTTGGTATGTGTCCTCTTCAATCTTGTGTTTTCTACCAGAGACATAGGAGTTTGTTGGGGTGGTGGTCTGCTCAATATCTTAGCTTTTTCTAGCACTGCATTCTTTGGGACACAGAACTCTGATGCTGTTTCTAGTATTTGTGGGATCTACTCTCCCACTTTAGGAGTCATTGCCCCAAGTCATCTTACTACACCTGGAGCCCTGGTATTACTCCAGCTTCTCATACTCCTTCTCCCTGATGTTTCTGTCATTTGGCACAGACACTTCTATCATCATCTTTGCTTCTTGGGGTCCTCATCTACTACCACCACGTTTGGTTGATTGGCTACTAGATGCTCATCTGTCTGGATGTGGAAATCCCACAAGATCTTAAGAGCTTGGATACCATCTTTCTGATATACTCCTGGATGCTCTGGGTCCTGTCCAGCATAGTGGATTCTGGTTTTCTTAAAATAAAACTATGATGGAAAGCAATAATTAATCAATATATATAGAAGGACTTTTGGAAGAAAGTAGTCCCCGATATATATATACTTTCTTCCAAAAGTCCTTTTAGCCCTTGGTCTAATCATATTTTAACTAACATCTTTGTTTCTTTTTCTCTTTGAGTTGCATCATTTTCTGAGGACTGTCTCATTTAACAATAATGCTGGGGAGCCTGTTTCTTTTGATGAAAGTGGACAATTGGTGTCAGGATTTGATATCATCAATTGGATCACCTTGCCAAACCAGTCTCTTCTTAGAGTCAAAGTTGGAAGTTTAGATGCACATACTTCTGAAGCAATGAAGTTCACCATTCAGGAGAATTGCATTGTCTGGCCCACCAGTTTTAATCAGGTAGGCTGGATGTATCTTTTGTATGATACCAAGTCCACGTTCATAGTGGAGGTCCAAATTCTTCAGCTCTTTGTCTTTCATTAATGAAGTGTTTGATTGCTCACCAAACTCCAAAAGTTTGTTATATTAATTTAATAAATATCCATTTAACTAATTTTACACTAATGAGAACAGCAACAACAATGGAAAAGTCTCAGAAAGCTTTGGAGGTCTGTACTGATCACTTTGAAGAACACTGTTCTATACTTTGCTGAAGTAAAGTATGCCAAAAAAGTGAACCAAGTCTTACTTTTGTTTGCTATTTATGTTTTTTATATAATTACCATCTTCCCTACAGATTTGTGGAATAATAAAATACTTCTGAGCTTTGAGGCATATATGCATAATAAAAATAAATATGTATGTTTAATTACATCTTAAAATAAGTTGCTTTTGTAATAGTTCCCAACTTTTGACATTCCAAAGGTTTTTATGATTATCTTGACTTTTTTAGGTATAACACTATTTTGGGGCATGTTTTATATGCATCAGTGACTAAAAAGCTCTTTAATTGAACAATAATGTTGGAGAAACATCTTGCTGGTCTCTAAGCAGAAGACACAAGAATTAATTAATCAAATCAGCTAAATGTTGGAAATGCCATTGTGATATTATCATATATGGTGGGCATATGTAGAAGCAAAAAATATTGGACAAAAATACAAATGTGGTTGGAAAAGACGACAATGCAACATATTGATTTAAAACCAGAGAGACTTTTATTGGGGGTTTTGCCCAAAACTTACACCAAAGGAATGCATATTTAATTATATACTTATTAACTGCAGTTAGAATTGCATTTGCACAAAATTGGAAAAGTGAACAAATTCCTATAGATGAGAAATTTTCATCTGTGAAAACCCCTGTGCCATTAACCTTGCTTTATATTGTATCTCATTTTTGGAAAGTACCTTTTTCTTGTATACCCACTTGCATCCTACAGCTTTGCTACCCTGTGGCAAAGTCATAGATGTGAATACTTCATGTTCTCCTGTGGATTTCATTTCCTTTTCCATGGCTTTCCACTTTACTTGTTCAATTTGAGGTAATGCAGTTCCTTGGCTCATACCATACATCACACACTTTAACTTCACTAGCAGAATACCTGTCGGGTGGAATCCCCTTGTACCACTGCTCTGACCTGCATGGCAATGACTGCTCCTGTGTGTCAACCCTCTCTTGCTTCATATCTTATTCATCTTCTCCCTGAATGCTGACACCATCACTAAGTGAGTTACTATCACTAAGTGGATCATCATTACTAAGTGAATCATTCCACAAATTTGCATCAATTTTGTTCCAATTTTGCTCTGCAAAGCTTGCAGACCTTGAAAACACTATTCTTTTGCTCCCATCACTAAAGCAATAACTCTTTGAGCTTGGCTCATAGCCCACAAACCTGACCTTTTAGCCTTTGGTTGCCCTTTTCTTCTAATTACTTTTGGAATATGAACCTATGCATTGCTTCCAAAAACCCTTAAATGTGCTAGAGATGGTTTTCTCCCATATAGCACTGCATATGGAGTATCATTAATGGAGAAACTCCACAACCTATGAACTAAATAATTAGCAGTCAATATGGCTTCACCCAATATGACCTGCTTAGACCAGAATAATCTAGCAGTGAGTCCTTCATGGTTTGCAAGACTCCATTCCATCTCTCAGCAACAACATTTTCAGCTCCTGTGTGAGGATTTGTACATCTGTGTTTTATTCCTAACTGTGCCAACCATTATTGAAAACTTGTTGACATGAATTCTGAATTTCTGTCAGTTTGCAGCTGACATACCTGTTGTTTATACCTTCTTTTTACAAAGCTTACCCATTGTTTAAATTTCTTATTTTTAATTTTTAAAAACAAACATACATATACAAAACATAAAAACATAAAACCAGCTTCCATTTTATATACATACAGTGTGTCAGTTGGTTAGATGTCTTTTGTGCTATCTTTTTGTAGTCATTTACTCACAATTTATATCAGTCTTCACATTGTCAAACTAACATATGCTTATATATTTATCATTTATTAATCATCCATGACTAAACTATTTATTCCATCATTTTATACGAGATGTTCCAGGTTTTCTCTTAAAATTTGTGTTATACTTTCAACCAGTGGTTATATATAACTATATTATGTTTTATATCAGTCTATTAAATTTCTATCACTAAATTATCTAGTCTATTACATTACCATGCCTTTTTATCCGACCATTGATAAAACAAATCCCATATCATATAAAATTGCTTATCTTCTTGTTTTCTAATTTCAAATGTCAGTTTACTCATTTCAGCACAGTCCATAATTTTTTTGATAACTTCCTCCTGCAAAGATATTTGGTCATTTTTCCAGTTCTTTGCAAATACAATTCTAGCCACCGTTAAAACATTTACAATCAAATATTTCAGTTCTTTATTGTATATGTCCAGTATGACTCCCAATAAAAAGATCCTTGATTTAAAGTCTATATTTTGTTTTATCATTTTTTCCAACCATGTGTAAATTTTAGTCCAATATTACTTCGTGTCCAAACATGTCCACCACATATGGTAATATGAACCAGGTATCTGATGACATTTTCAGCATTTATCCAATTTATTCTTAAACATTCTCTCAAGTCTTGTAGGGGTAAGTGCCACCTGTAAAACATCTTATACAAATTTTCTTTATATGCAGTTGACATTGTCATTTTATAATTTTGAGACCACAATTTTTGCCATTTTTCTAAATCAATCCCATATCCAAAAATTTTCCCCCAAGCAATCATCATTTTTTTAACTTGTTCCTCCTCCAATTTAAATTCTAATAGATGTCCATAAAGTTTTTTAATTACCTTTTCATCAGTACCCATGAAAATTTTATCTAAATCAGTCAACTTGTCATAAAAACCTTCTGCTTTAGAATCTTTATCAAACCTAGATTGTATTTGCAAATATGAAAACCAATTCATTTTTACCCCTTGTTTTTCCAATGCTTGCATAGATTTAAGTTCACCCTTTTCATTCAATATCTCCCCATATCTAACTCTTCATTCCTTATTATTGAATAAGAAAAAGCTTCTAGTTGATATCCATGTTGGAATTTTTAAGTAATATTGTCTTTTTATCTTCTCCCAGTTCAAAAACAATGCCTCACACATATAATGTCTTCTGAAATACCCCTGTGTTTTAGTTCTCTTATACCAAAGAAAGACATGCCATCCCAGCAGCAAGTCATTTTAAATGACTTTAAAAGTCATTTTTAAATTGCCTTTTCATCAGTACTCATGAAAATTTTATCTAAATCAGTCAACTTATCATAAAAACCTTCTGTTTTAGAGTCTTATCAAACCTAGACTGTATTTGCAAATATGAAAACCAATTCATTTTTCTTATTGGATAAGAAAAAGCTTCCATAGTTGATATCCATGCTGGAATTTTTAAGTAATATTGTCTTTTTATCTCCTCCCATTTCAAAAACAATGCTTCTCGAATATAATGTCTTCTAAAATACCCCTATGTTTTAGTTCCCTCATACCAGAGAAAGGCATGGCTTCCCAACAGCAAGTCATGGCCTTCTAAAGTCAATAATCTACTGTTCCTTAGTATTATCTATTCCTTTACCCACATCAAATATTGCACCTGATAAAATAGCTCCCAATTGGACAAGGCAAACACTCCTCTTATTTTTGCATCTTGTAACAGTTTTAATTTTATTATTGCTTTTTTACCCTGCCAAATATATTTCAACACAATTCTATTTAAATCTTCAAAAAACTCTTTCCCTAATCGACAAGGAATTGTCTGGAATAAATATAAAATGCTAGGCAATATATTCATCTTAATTGTAGATATTCTCCCAATCCATGATAGTTGCATTTCTTCCCATTTCATCAAATCTGTCACAATCTGCTGTTTGAGTTTAACATAGTTATCTTCCTTCAGTGTACTACATCTTGGTATAATATGTATCCCTAAATATTTAACCTTATTCATGACCTGTATTTTTAAAATTTCTTCCAACTCTCTCTTTCGTCTTGCTAACATATTCTTTGTTAATATCTTTGTTTTGTCTTTGTTTATTCTCAAACCTGCTACTTTTCCATATTCTCCTATTTTTTCTATTAATTTGGGTGCTGTTTCCAATGGGTGCTGTTTCTAATATAAATACCAGGTCATCTGCAAAAGTTTGCAACTTATATTCCTCCTTTTTAATTTTCATTCCTTTATTTCGTTTTCTTCTCTGATATTCCTATTGAAGACTTCCAGTGTTAACACAAACCGCAGAGGTGACAATGGACAGCCTTTCCTTGTCCCTTTTCTTATATCTATGGATTCTGTTAATTCTCCATTCACTATCACCTTTGCAGTTTGTTCATGGTATATTGTTTCAATGGCTTGGATAAATTTCTTACCAAAGCCCATTTATTGCCAACTCACATTGTCAAAGCTTTTTGAGCATCTAGAAACATCAAGGCCATTTACTTCTCAGGGTGTGCTTCATAATATTGCAGAGTATCCAAAATGATTCTCACATTGTCTTTGATTTGTCTCTTTGGCAGAAATCCATTTTGATCAGTATGAATAAAATTATTTAAGTATCTTTTTAGTCTTTCTGCCAAAATTGAAGCAAAGATTTTATAGTCTGAGTTCAATAGAGATATAGGTCTATAATTTTTAACTTGGTGTAGGTCTGTACCTTCCTTCGGAATAAGTATAATGAATGCTTCTGACCATGTTTTTGGTATTCTTTTCTTTAACATAAATTCATTCATAATTTCTAAAAGATGAAATTCAATATTCGATATATTCAATATATCTTGGAGCTTCCAGATTGCATGCTGTACCACTGAGATGCCAGCTCCGCCCCCCCTCCCCATTGCTTAAATTTCTCTAGCAGTAAGTCCTTCATAGTTTGCAAGACTCCATTCCATCTCTCAGCAACAACATTTTCAGCTGCTGTGTAAGGATTTGTACATCTGTATTTTATTCCTAACTGTGCCAACCATTATTGAAAACTTGTTGGAATGAATTCTGAACCTCTGTCAGTTTGCAGCTGACATGCCTGTTGTTTATATCTTCTTTTTACAAAGCTTACCCATTGCTTAAATTTCTGTAGCACCTCTGTTTTACTCTTTAGTAAATAGCAGAACCCAAACCTGCTATAGTCATCTACAATGACCAGCACATACTTAACTCCTCCAAAACTGGCTTGCATTGGGCCCACCAAATCCACATGTACCAGCTCTAGAGCTCTTGCTGTTTGCCTTGTGCTACTCTTGCTTATTCAGAATGCCTTGGACTTTGATGTTTTGCATACTGCACAATCCAAATATGTCTTACATCCCTTTACATGCAATCTTTCTGCATATTGATCCATTTTTTGAACAACTTGAAAGCTTGCATGATCAAGCTTTCTGTGCAAAAGATGAAAACATGAATCATGTTTTGCAACATTGCCAAATGTTTGTGCACATTGAACTTTTTCCAAATGTGGTCTCAAATCCTTGCTTGTCTAAACTAGAGACACTCAGCAAATTATGTTCCATTTCTGGGACACATTATTAAACCTTGTTTCCAAATATGGAATTGGCACACTGCCTCTTCCAATGACTTTAGCCTTCTTGCCATTAGCCAAGGTTATGGTGTCTCCTGCAGCGGGATCCATCCTGTAAAACTATTTTGCATTATTAATAATCATTTGGCTAGCCCCACTGTCAATAAGCTATTGATTTTTTCCATTACTACTGCTGGCTTTTGCAACAGCAATTTGTCCATCAACTTGTCTTTCTTGCAGCAAACAGTCTTTCTTTAAGTGAGTAGTGTCACCATAGATGGAAACATTGTTGCTGCTGTTGGACTGTCTGTTTAGCTGTAATCTGATATCTTCTACTGCTGCCCTTCTGGTCTCTGGAAATTGCAAGGCTCTTATCTCTATGCTGTTGTCTGCACACAAACTGGCTGTGGAAATTTCCATTGCTCCTTTTGGGCCCCCTCCTCAGGAATTTTTCCTCCTCATGGCTTTTCTATAATAGCATTTCTGCTCTTCAACTATCAGACATGCCTTCAGAGCTTCCAATGCAATTTCTCCTCTAGTTTGCATTCAAACACTGTAGTGTCCCAAGTTTGATCTAGGCTCCTTAAAATAATCTGTAATGTCTGAAATTCCAGAATCCTCATTCCACACTGTTCTAATTCCACAAAGTTTGCATACGAATAAAATGCTGTTCCACTGAATCCCCTGGCTGCAAATGAGCTCTATATAACTTTCTTGATAATTGTATGATGTTGCATGCAGATACACTCACATGAACAGTCCTCAATTTATCGCAGACTTCCTTTGCAATCTTTAAATCAGCTACATTGAAAAACTCATCATCTTCTAAACTGAACCCATACATGAAACCTTCTACAATGCTGTAACAAACCTAGGACTGGAACAACTAGTAATCAACAATACTAGACTTAACAACTGTCTCAATCTCATCTTCTGCAATAGTTTGAATTTAATTTACAGAATACAAATTAAAGAACCCTTTTCCAACAGTGACCACAGCATTATTGACTTTTGTCTCAACATACGTCCACACAAAAATCAACACAACGATGTGATCCCCAATTATAACTTCAAAAAAGGCAACTATGATGTTAAAGACAACAATCTTTCATCCCTTGATTGGCAATTTCTATTCACTGGATGCAATACTGTTGAAGACCATTACAACATATTTTTACTTGAAGTCAAAAGAGTCATCAAACTATGTGTACCAATAACAACTCCAAAAACCAGAAAAAACAGATTACCCATAACAATAAGGAAGCTTCAATCCAAAAAGAGATCACTTTGGCGGAAAAACAAAGCTGGTTATGTTGCCAACTTGAAAAGACGATACAAAAATTTATGCCATCAGATAAAAACTGAATGCACCAATTATCACATTAAACAAGAGGAAAACCTTCTATGCACCAATTCCACCCGCACTTTCTACAATTTTGTAAGCAACAAACTAAAAGACTCAAGGTCCATCCCACCCCTGAAAGGACCTAATGGTAAAGACTGCAACGACAACACTATTAAAGCCAACCTCTTTAACACATTCTTTGGTTCAGTACTTGTAAACAGCAATGGATCATGTCCAATATTTCCTAGTTGAACCACAGACAACTACAATGATCTAATAAATATTGATTTTACAGAAGATGATGTTGAAAAAGCACTATGCAATCTAAAACCATCTCTATCTATTGGACTGGATGGAATATGTGCCTACTTCTTAAAAAAGCTATCCACTGCCATAGCCGAACCTCTAAGCATAATCCTTGAAAAATCTTTCAGGACCAGCTCCTTGCCAAAACTATAGTCAAAAGCCATGGTCATCCCCATCTTCAAAAAGGGAGACCCCTACCAAATTGAAAATTACAGACCAAACTCTTTATGCTGCATCACCTGTAAAGTCATGGAATCAATTATTAACCAATCCATTATCCTCCACTTAGAGACAAACAACCTACTCTCTAATAAACAATTTGGTTTCAGGAAAAAACTATCATGTAATCTGCAACTCTTACACTACAAAAACATATGAACTACACCACTCGACCAGGGCAAAGCAATAGCAATCTACATAGACTTTTTTAAAGCCTTTGATTCAGTGGTACACGACAAACTACTCCTAAAACTAAAATCTTATGGTATCTCTGGACACCTGCATAACTGAAAAGAAGCATCACTGTCAAACAGACAACAAATGGTCAAAATTGGGAGCGTCCTATCAAATTCTGTACCTGTCAACAGTGGTGTCCCCCAAGGCAGTGTTCTAGGACCAATTCTCTTCATACTCTACATAAATGACCTCTGCGATCATTTTTTTTTAATAAAAATTTTATTTGGGTTTTCACAAAACATAATACAAGTGAAATTTCTTTTTTTTAAGAATAGCATGGTCCTGGGTTATTACTTCTCCATACAGACAGAAATTCAATTTCATATTCATCTTTATGTTCTATTCCATATCTTATTACTATTTTAAAATTTTCTCAATAATATTTCCCTTTCCTTAGTTTTCTCAATCTTACTTGAAATTATCTCATTCCTTTCTAAATTCAATTATATATACCTTTTTCTGCATTTCAATATCTTTCTAAACATTATATTTATATTTTTGTCTGTCCTGTTTCAATTTCATATTTTCTTTTCTGATTAAACAAAAATTTTCCCTGTAGTTACTAATTGGAGTATGACACCTTTGTATCTTTTAATTTTTATCCATTTAACTCTTATTTAAACTTCAATTTATGCCTTTGCAATTATAACATTCAATATAACACATAACTTCCAGTTGAATTTTGCTTAGTACATTCTTGAAATACGCACTAAGTTCTTAAAGAGAAAAAAATATATATATGACAATAATAAATAAAATACTTATTCTATTCCAATTCAGCTCTATCACAAATGCTAGTTATAATCTTTGACATCTTTAACATTTCTTTTCAATAGGGTATCATACTTCTAGGAACACTTATAATATTTCCATAACTTTTTCATGTTTCTTTCATATTCCTCTTCATTTAAATTTTTATTACACATTTATAATAATTAAAGTGTTCCCATCCTTTCCTAATTTCATTCTCCCATTCTCTTTATTTCATTTATTTATTAAACATTCCATTACATTACAATGAGTATTTTATCTATCATTTAATCACACTTGTTTCATGTTTTCAAAGTTCATTTCTATTTCTAATATAACGATACTATCTTATGTACCCTTGCAGAATCCCCCTTTTAATTAAGTTTTCACCCATTATCTCTGTGTCTGCTAAAAAGGCTTATACCCTTAATCCTTGTATGTTTTCCCTGTTTCTCTACATCCTGTTTCTGTCCTGTATAATTTCTTTTCCTTTCCCTCTTCCTCCTCTTCTTCTCCCTTCCCTTTTTGACCCCTTCTCTATCTAATGCTGATTGTCTCTTCTGTAATCCTATCTTCTTTTCTTCCTAATGTTGTAATTACTTTACAAACTATTCTTTTTTGGGGTTGTTTTTTCAAATCTTAAATTTTTCACTCTCTTTCCCCCCTTTCCTTTCTTTTCCCCATATAGAAATACTTGGTCATTGAAGATGGCTTCTTCATTGTCCCGCCCTTCTTGTTCTACAGGCATTCCTTGTTGTTTATCATAGTTCAGGATCTCCATTTCTAAAAATTGAAATACGAAGCCAAAAGAACCTCCTCCTTCTTGTGCATCTTCTTTCTGTTTTTTAAGTTCCATTCTCAATTCTTCTAAGGGTGATACCATTTTAAAAGCTTTTAAACAACCACCTGATTAATTTTAGTCCTTTAGATCTGATAGCCAAAAATCCAAAAATCACCAAGTAACCCAAATAATCAAAGCTGTTTCTTACTTATTCATCAAGAAAATATGAATATTGCATATCAACCATAGGATTCTATAGTCCATTGTAGTTCCTCAAGGAGTACATTCAATTCCACAAGTACTTGGAAAGTCAACATGAATAAATCTTCTATAGAAGAGAAATATTTTCTGCTGCTGCAATAAATTCAGCCTGGCTTTAATGTATGCCAAACTGAATTTGGTACCTAGCTCAAAAATAGCGACTGATGGGATATTGGACTTCTAGTGAAAAATCACTTAAATATAAGCCAGTAGTATTATGCACCTACCACAAAACCCAACCTGGTTGTCACCTATATTAACAAAGGGATAGAATCATTATTATTTGTGTGGTGATGCATACCTAATACTTTTTCCTATTCCTATTTCCCCCGTCGTCATCGTCCTCCTCCTCCTCCTCCTCCTCCTCCTCCTCCTCCTCCTCCTCCTCCTCCTCCTCCTTCTTCTCCTTCTTCCTTTCTGCTATCTGGTTAAAGAAAAACACTAACCTGTGAGGTGTTTGGGGCTGAGAGAAACTCAGGCAGACTGCCTCAAAGTTCCCTATCCAACTTTCATATCATATTGGTTCTATTTATTAAGTTTTCCAAGACCCTCTAATATTGGAGATGAACAGCCATATACCATGACATAGAAACAAGAAACAGATATCTGGGCCGATATGAAGAAAATTATGTGTTGTCTTATGTAGGAAAGGGACATCTGTATTCAATCTATCCTGGAAAGGATTGTGGAGAGAAAGCATTTGGACAATCCAATCTTCCTTTAGAAAAAATGGAGAAGAGATTGAACCTTCTTGTGGAAAAGATCTCTCACTACGTGTACCATTGCCCCCATTTAATGATGCAAAGAATACCATCCAACTGGTTAAAATGCCATCTAGCATTTGGACCTTGAATTAACAAAATGCTTGGAAAGGAAGTGTCATAAAATTTTAGGTTCAAAGCAGTGGCATTAGATATAAGCAAAATTTTCAGGCTCCGGACATGCCACAACATGTGCCAGAGCTTGAAAATGATGTCGGAGTGGGGAGGAACTGATATTTACCTTGTTGTTGCCTCAGCTGCTCCAGCCACCAATACAGACTCGACACTGCTCCGTGACCCCCTCAAGACAGTCCACGGAGAGGGCTCTGGATGGAAGCTGGGTTCCGACAGCCAGCTGATGTGATGGTTGTGCTGACTATGAAGAGACTAGGATGATGTCATCAGGAGGTGACAGGGATTGCAGCAGGCTGGGAAAGGGTGGTAGCCACTGAATCTGGGACTGAAGGAGAGACGAGCGGTAGCTGACATTCAGAGGAGAATGGCCATGGTGGTGGGTAATCACAGAACTGGGCACAAGCATGGGATGATAAGGAAGGGTAGTAAGCATACGGCTGAAGGAAGCTGCAGACAGATGGATATTAATATAATGAAGGAACAGATGTTATGCAGCTTAGATGAGTGTGAGGGGGGGAACTAGGGTATTTAAAGTGCTGAGAGGCAGTGGCTCTCAGTGCTGGCTTTATCTGGAAATGTTCTTACTTGCTGTTGCATTATTTTGGTTGCTGGAATAAAGTGACAATTATTCCAAACTGTGAGTCCTGTCTGCTTTTTCCATGTGGGAGACCAAGAGACCAGAGGCAGCTGAGAGAAATTATGCTGGTACTAGTAGAGAAGAGGAAAGCAGTGGCAGTTACAAAGAAAAAATATAGGGTACTGGAGCTGAAATTTTTTTTGAGTGTGACCTGAGTTTGACATTTCCATCTACTTCCAAGCCATTAGTTGAAATCAATCATTAAACTTTTTTCTTCTGTATTAGGCTTTAGCTTCACTTTGCATAACCTCCTGTTGATCTGTAATCATTCTGGGGACACATGAAATACAGGTCTAAGTAGGAAATTATCTGCCATATCCTATCCTGCCACATCCTAGCCTGTTACACTACTATAATTATCAAATTCTTCTCTGAGTTCCTTGTGGAATTCTAGTTGCTACTTGGCAAGACTACCAAGACTAAATGACACAAAGAATCTTCCCTATATCATGGAGAGCTGTTAAAGCAGAAAGGCAGAAAGGAAAATTTTCATGAGACCTTTTCCTAATATTTTATGCCCTGTCCTCTCAAAGGGAGTTTACTCATGGACATTTAAATTAGAGACTGGAAAGGATGAGCAGGCAACCTCTTGAAATGATGGTTACTGTTGTGGAGCAATGGTAAGGAAGAAGCATGAGACCAGAGCGTACAACTAACAAGGCTTTATTGCAGGGAATAAAGGGTTGTCGCGTCTGCTTGCTAACTTGCAGACTAGCGGGCGACAACGGGCTGGCTCTGCTCGACAGCCGGCTTATATAGCCAACTGTCAAACGGAGCCAACCAATGGGAGCGGCTGGTGCTCCTGCTCAAACAGCGGACCTGGTTGGGAACTCCCACCAGTTCCACAGACATAACACTCCTTTCCCCAGCTGGGAACATGCGTAGTCCTGTAGGTAAGTTGGCTGTCTGCGCAGGCGACCAGAACGTCACAGTTCGGGTGGACTGTTGGCTGGGCGACAAGTCCAGGCCCTCGGGACGTGCCTCGATGGTCGTCGGGCATGGGCTTGCCCTGGCGCGGTGTTCTGCGAAGTCGGCGAGTCCCTTTGCTCGGGCAGACCCGGGCGAGTCTCGAGGTCCGGTTGGCAAACTGGAAGCATTTCGGCTGCTGAGTCGGTGATCCTGGCCGGAAACTCGGGTTCTCCAGTAGACCTTCCTGTTCGTTGGGGAAAACCGGGTCCCACAGGGAGCTTCCGTCTGGCACCGGCAGGGAGACGTTGGCGCTGGCAGGTCGGGTTGGGTTGGTATCAGCCGCACGTCGCCTTCTGAGTTGGTCCACGTGCCTTCGCCACAAGTGTCCATCTTCCAGGAGGACCCTGTAGGATCTTGGACCTGTGACTGACACGATTTGACCTGGTACCCACAAAGGATCCCCTGCATAGTTCCTGGCGTACACCAGGTCTTGCAGAGGCAAAGTCTCTGACCAGACTGTCAGACCCTGGAGGGTGTCTGGGAAGTAGTGGGGGTGTAGCCTGTCCAGGGTGGTTCTAAGCGTCTCCCCATTAAAAGTTCGGGGGAGATTTGTTAGTAGTGGTGCAAGGCGTCGTATGTTGGCTGAGCAGGAAACAAGACAGTTTAGAGTGCCAGTCTTCCTGGCCAAACCTGGCGAGTGCCTCCTTGGCTAACCTAACTGCTCTCTCTGCCATCCCATTGCTAGCGGGGTGAAAGGGCGCTGTAAGGATATGTCTGATGCCCAAATTAGCCACGTACATACTGAACTCACATGATGTGAACTGCGGGCCATTGTCAGACACCAGCGTGTCTGGAAGTCCATGGGTGACAAATAAGCGGGTCAGGGCTTTGACTACTGCTTGAGTGGTGGTCGTGGGAAGCAAGGCCACGTCAATCCACTTGGAGTAGGAATCCGACCACCAAGAAAGTCTTGCCATGTACTGGTCCAGCCAGGTCGATGTGCAGGCGAGACCAAGGGCACTAGCACTTTCCCACCTGGTGGGCGTGGCGGCTGGCGGGGCAGCCCTGGTTTCTTGGCAAGGTTGGCAAGAGCTTACCCAGTTGGCGATTTGAGCATCCATGCCGGGCCACCAAGCGTAGCTGCGGGCCAACGCCTTCATCCTTACGATGCCCGGATGGCCCTCGTGAAGCACCTTCAGGATGGGTACTCGAAGGGTGGCTGGGATGACTACTCTTGTACCCCACAATAGACATCCCTGTAGCCTTGACAGTTCCTGCTGGCGGGTTTTAAAGGGAACAAAGTCAACTGTACATTGAGTTTCCGGCCACCCCTTCCCACCCAGTCCAGAACCTGGGCGATTATTTTGTCTTTTTGACTGCGCCGCAATGTCTTCAGCTGTCACTGGAAGTTTGAGTTCGTTGACCTCAAAAATGGCGTGAATTGGTGCAGGGTCCTCGACTGGGACTGGCAGGGGGCAGTGACTGAGGGCATCGGCATGACTCATGTTCTTGCTAGGACGATGCACCAACTTGAATGAGTAGGCGGCCAGAAACAAAGTCCATCTGGTCATTCTGGGTGAAAGTACCTGGGGGTTTGCTTATCTCCAGATAAGAGTCCTAGGAGAGGTTTATGGTCAGTCACAAGTTCAAAATGGTGGCCAAATAAGAATTCGTGGAACTTTTTAACTGCAGCAACCGCAGCCAGGGCCTCTTTATCGATTTGGCTGTAGTTCCTTTCTGCTGTGGAGAAAGTCCTAGAAAAGAAGGCAATTGGTGCCTCGGAGCCGTTGGGGAGTCTGTGGCTTAGGACAGCCCCAATCCCAAAAGGGGATGCGTCAGCAGCCAGGACCAGAGGAAGGCGTTGATCGAACTGGACTAAAACCGCTTCCGATGTGAGTAAGGATTTGACTGATTTGAAAGCGTGGGCTTCTTTGGGTCCCCAATGCCAGGGTGAGTCTTTATCTAAGAGTCTATGTAGGGGTTCAGCGACAGATGCTTTGTGTGGGAGGAATGAGGCATAAAAGTTTAGAAGCCCCAGAAAGGCTTGTAGTTCAGTCTTATTGGTTGGTGTGGGTGCCTCGTGGATGGCCTTCACCTTGGACTCAATTGGGTGGATGCCAGAGGCATCTATCCTATAACCCAGAAAGTCCACCTGCCTAGTGGCGATGGCGCACTTCTCCCTTTTAAGTTTGAGGCCATGCTGCCTAAACTTCTCTAGCACTGTCCTGACCCTCTGAATGAGTTGAGGTCGGCTAGTAGCTGAGACTAAGATGTCATCGAAATACGGAACAACTCCTGGGAGACCTTGGAGAATCCGTTCCATGAGTGATTGGAAATACCGGGCCACACTGACCCCGAATTGGGCGCTTACATTTGAATGCCCTCTATGCGTGACTATGGTTTGTAATTCAGCTGTCTGATCATCAACAGGGAACTGTTGGTATGCCTGGGACATATCTAACTTGGCGAAAATGGTACCGGGTTCGAATGTGTGTAACAGATGCTGAATAACAGGGACGGGGTATGCGCTGACCTGTAAATAACGGTTGAGCGTGGTTTTATAGTCTGCACAGATCCTTAAATTGCCATCCTTCTTGAGTGGGGTGACTATGGGGGTCTCCCATTTGGCAAAATCAGTAGGTTCTAACACCCCTTGTTTAAGTAGTTTGTCTAATTCTGCGTCCAATTTAGGACGGATGGCAAAAGGCACCCTGCGTGGCTTAAGGCGGAGAGGAATTGCCTGGGGATCTACAGAAAATGAGATGGGGGTGCCGAATAGCAACCCAGCTCGCTGCTAAATACGTCAGAAAAATCAGAAAATAATGTATCTCGTCAGAAGTTGAGACAGCATGGATCCCAGTTACACTAAGGCCAAGGGAAGGAAACCAATCAAGTCCCAACAGGCTGGGGAGGGCACCGTTAACAACCACTAAAGGCAAATGGCCTTTAAAGGCTTGGAATTGAACGAGGAACTTGCCTTTCCGAGGACAGGTATGTTCTTGCCCTGGTAGTCCCGCAGTGTCAGGTGGCATCTTTAGAGCTGTTTCCTTGACAGTCTGGGCTGGATCTTCTTCAGAGTGTCCCAGGAGATGATTGAGAGTGCAGATCCGTGTCTACCTCCATCCTGCAGGGTTTACCTTCTAGGAAAACAGAAATTTTAATTTTATCAGGGTTTGGGAAGTATGGTTGGCGTGGTAGCAGGTATAGCAGTCCTCCACTTGCCTTTGGGAAATAGAAGGTGGTGGAGGTCTTTGAGGCAAGGAGCGCCCTGCTTGGCATACTCTAGCGAGGTGACCCTTCTTTTGGCAGCTCAGGCAGATGGCGTTTCTAAACCTGCAGGATGCCCTAGAGTGGGAGCCTCCACAGGTTAGGCACAAGGGCGGTTGCTTGGGGGTGAAGTTGTTTGTCTGTCCCGCTCCTACCTGTGAAGGCTTCTGATGCTTAAGGTGGTTAATGTCTGATGAGTCTGTGGGGTCTTCTTCACTGAGCACTTCTTCAGAATGGACGGTTGGACTGCTGGGCTTTAATGGAGTGCCCTGAATCTCAGCTGCTGACTGGGCCGAGAGCTCAGCAGCCAGGGCTTCCTCCATGGCTAGGGCCAGATTCAAGTCCTTTTTTGCCAGTAAACGTCTTTGGAGTCTCAGGTCTCTAACCCCACAGACGATCTGGTCCAGCAGCATGTCTTCCAGATATTCTTTGAAACCGCACTGTAAGGCAGCTGTCCTCAGGGCAGCCATGTATTCGTTGATCGACTCCCCCACTGCCTGCTTCCTGATTCTGAAGGCATACCTTCTGGCGATCTGGGATGGTTTTGGCGCGTAGTGATTGGAGAGTATTTCCTGTAGCTCATCCCATGGGACGCTTCTGATGGCGCGTGGTGCGACTAACACTGTAGCGGTGTCAAAAACGGCGGCCCCACAATAGCTGAGGAAATAAGACTTCTTTCTATGTTCCGCAGCGTCAGCTAACCCGATGGCATCGAGGAAATGGCTGAAACGATTCTTGTAGGAGTCCCACGTTTCCTCGTTTGGCTTGAATGGCGGGAATGCTGGATTAGTATTCATCGTGGGTAGTGTCGGGTTCGTCTTCTTCAATCGTCTTTGAAATCGCGCTCTTAAAAGAGCGCAGGCTGTGACTGTCTCTCTGGGCTACGTAGCTCTTTTTGAATTTCGCTCTTGGTGAGCGTTGGCGGCCCTTGGCTACGGTGCCGGCGGCTCATTTCAGTGACTACAGCTCGAGTAATGGCGGTTTGAATTTGCGCTCTTTTGTGAGCGTTGTGCGGCTGCGGCTACAGCGCTCGTGACTGCACTCTCAGTGATTTACAGCTCTTTGAATAGACGCGTCTGGTTAGCCTTCGACTATCCCATCCTCGTCGCCAGTGTTGTGGAGCGATGGTAAGGAAGAGGCATGAGACCAGAGCGTACAACTAACAAGGCTTTATTGCAGGGAATAAAGGGTTGTCACGTCTGCTTGCTAACTTGCAGACTAGCGGGCGACAACGGGCTGGCTCTGCTCAACAGCCGGCTTATATAGCCGACTGTCAAACGGAGCCAACCAATGGGAGTGGCTGGTGCTCCCGCTCAAACAGCGGACCTGGTTGGGAACTCCCACCAGTTCCACGGACATAACAGTTACGATTCCAGTGCTGGTTCTGTTGCAGTCTCAGATAATGTACAGCTTTACTATTGCTCAATGTCTGGTCAACAAACCTCTTTCCATTTCCAGATATTTAAAGGCAGGTCAGCTGAACCTGGGTGTCATAATCTTCCAAATATATGACTCCTGAACCACTCTTATTTGAAATCCCACCCTCACATGAACCCACTGGATACCCTCTGTAAGATGTTCAGATTTGTTCCATTTGTTCAGCTTTCCTTGTTGTGAATAATCTGAGTCTGTTTTTACCTTAACTTTGTGATATTCTTTTGTCATCAATCAACCCTCACAGAGATTCTTCTGGCAAGTTATATCTGAACTAATTTATTATTGTCCAAGCATTCAAAAATCACAGTCTATTTTCTCTGAAGGTTCTGAGAAAAAGGGCTTTACTTTCCAAATGAAAGTAAGTGGCATGAACGATATATTTCATAGCTGATATGTAAGATCTGGATAACTTCCCAGTCTTCATTTTGAGATGACAAGTAAAAATAGGGTTAATATCAGGTTAAAGAATAGGTGTTTTAATAGTTTTTTTTTTCCAGATTTAAAATGCCAAAGATAGCGAATAGTAAGTTAATATCATCATCTTACAGGTACTTGACACAAAACTATCAGCATATTCTGGCTTTGGAATTTGCTTTGAAGGAAATCTGTGAAAACCCTCACCTCCTACCCAACATCACCTTGGGCTTCCATATTTACAACAGCAATTTCATTGGAAGTCGGACCTATCGTGGTGCACTGGACCTTCATCCCCAACTACAAGTGTGATGGCCAGAACAATGAACTAGCTGTCGTTGGAGGACTCTATAAAAAATCTCTTTGGATATGGCAAATATCCTATGCAACAAGATTCAACCGCTGAGGTATGCTCCTTTTTTCTCCCCATCCATATATATGAATCTTAGATGTCCTCCCTCCCTCGCTCCCTCCTTTTGTTTCTTCCTTTTTTCTTTCTTTGCTTATTACAGTAACGTCTTTCAATTACTTTTCTTTCTTCAGCTTATCTATGGTTCTCCACCTACAAATAATCATGGAGATATATTTCACTGGATGTTCCCTAACAATATGCTCCAATACAAGGGAATTATCCAATTATGGCTATATTTTGGGTGGATATGGGTTGGGATGATTTCTCTGCAATATGATGATTGGTTTATAGCAACTGTGGTTGGAGATTGGTTTATAGCAACTGTTGTTTCAATCTTTGTCCAGAGACGAATCTTCTTTGACTTCATTGAAAGTTTCCCCAAGAACACATACACTAATCAGTTCACTGAAATGTTAGAGGATGGAAATGAACTATATGGCACTGTCATGACAAGCATGGCATCTGCTGTAGTTGTACAAGGTGAATTTATGCTGAGTATGAGATTCTTATTCTCTTATCAAGGTCCATCAGAAAATGAGAAAATCTGGATTATGATAGCCCTGATAGATTTCACTTCCACTTCTATTCAAAGGAACTGGCCTTTGCACTTCATTCATGGTGCTATATCTATTGTGGTTCACTCAAGTGACTTGGTAGGATTTCAAGATTTTGTTAGGGGAAGAAATCTAGCCACCAATCAAGAAGATGGCTTTCCCAAGAAGTTTTGGGAAGATACTTTTGAATGTGCGTTCCCGAACCCCAGTGGAAAGAAGAATTTTGATGGTATATGCACTGGGGAGGAGAAGATTGAGACCCTTCCTTCTTCGATTTTTGACATGCAGACGAATAGCCACAGTTACACTGTCTACAATTCCGTCTATGCTGTGGTACATGCCTTGAGTCTCTATATTCATTCAAAAGGAAACACAAAGTTGTGCCAGATAAAAGTCAACTGAATCCTCTCCATCAGGAATCATGGCAGGTATCATTTTGAGTGTTTGTATGTGTGTTTGAATAATATAATATTATTCAATAATAATATTGTATAATATAAATTCTATTCTCACCAATATTGGTGATAATGTTTCCTCTCATCTCCTTACTAGAGACTTCGGAATTTGTGCAGCATCTGAGCTTTTTCTGGCACTGCACTCTTTGGATAGAGAATGATGTAATTCCTGGGATTTTTTTGGAGCCATTTTCCCAGCTTAAGACTCAAACTATGATGATGGCCTTTTGTTTCCACATATTCTCCAGTTCTTTGTTCACACCCTTGTACTTCTCCAGCTTCTCATAGTCCTTCTTACTGATGTCACTTGCATCACTACATGTATTGCCACCACTGTCTTCTGGTTCTTGTCTACTATCATGATATCTATTTTATTGGTTTCTACCCATCTCTCTGGATTTGGAAATCCCATAAAATCTTAGCTTTCTCATTCTCTATGACCTTCTGTGGGATCTTCCATCTGAACTAGCCCTTGTTCTATGCAAATGTACACAATGCCGGCTCCTTTGTTTTGCCATTCAATGCATGCTCTTCCTGCCTGTATCTTACACTCCTACTACTATGTGCTGGACCTTCTCAAAGGTCTGTCTGTGTAACCTTTGATCCTGTTTAGTATGGTAGATCCCTGCTTCTATGGTTCTGATGCCTGTTCTTGTGCTGCTATGATCAGAGTCTTTGGTCCAGCTCTTTCCAGATACTAATAGGATTTCCCGATGTTTGACACCTCAGATATCTGTTGAGAGCACAGCCCTTAGAGGGTCTTCTATTGCCATGGCATTTGCTCTGACTGATTTTCCTGTCAAGTCTCATGCTTTTTCAGGCATTCTCTCAGCAGCTCATCTTTGGGTGCCATCTTATTAATGTACTCCCAAATGCTCTAGGTCATGTCCAGGACAGTGGACTTCCTATTCTTCAAGGAAAACACTGACAGAAAGCAATAATTAATCAGGAGTGGATTAAAAGTCTTTTTTTCTCTCCAAAAGTCCTTTTAGCTCTTTGTCTAATCATTTTTATAAAACATTTCTCTCTTTTTCTCATTGAGTTGCATCATTTTCTTAGGACTGTCTCATTTAACAATAATGATGGGGAGTCTGTTTCCTTTGATGAAACTGGGCAATTGGTGTCAGGATTTGATCTAATCAACTGGATCACCTTGCCAAATCAGTCTCTCCTTAGAGTCAAAGTTGGAAGTTTAGATGTACATACTTCTGAAGAAATGAAATTCACTATTCAGGAGAAGGCCATTGTTTGGCCCACCAGTTTTAACCAGATAGGCTAGATGAATCTGTTTGCAAAGTAAACTATGTCAAAATGTAAACCAAGTCTTTTTTTTTGTTTGCTACAAATTGTATGTTTTCTATAATTACCAACTTTCCTGCAAATTTCTACAATAATAACATACTGCTGCTTTATTATATTCATAATGAAAATAAATATATATGCATGCTGATACCTTAAAATAAGTTGCTAAAGAAGTCAGCAAATTTATTCTAATAGAAATCTCCTGCCTCCTGATTCTACTTTATCATAAAACTATACGTTGTCAGGTTTTCTCATTGTTATATGTTCTACATAGTACTTATATGTCTCCAACTCATGGATGCTTCAATACAGAAATCCATTCAGACTGGTTCAATATAATCAAATGAATCCATTTAGTCAAATGAATTTTTGGAAAGAACAATATAAAGAAAACAAAGAACAAGGGAACCATGATCACTTTCATCAAGTATGAGAAAAAGCTAGTATTGTCATAAACAGTACTTGGATAAACCCAAGTCAACACACTAATTTTGGACTTTGGAGGTATATAGTGTATGATCTCCTCAAACACTGGCTATAAAGAAATAAAATACTCATTTCTAAAAAGATTCTCATTAGGCAAAATAAACCAAATAGAGAACTGCACAACATCATCCATACCCGATTCAATCTATTGACTTTCCAGTGTTCTTTATGATGATTTAATTCGGCTTTTGTAGATATATTGCTATTTTCTTGATGTTTTATATACATCAATGATTTAAAATCCCCTTCATTGAACAGAAGATGTTGGAGAAAGATCTCTAATACACAATAATTAATTAATCTCCTCTACAGCCTTTAATTAAATTTAAAATTCTGAGCCGTGGTGGCATAGTCATTAGAATGCAGTATTGCAGGTGGATTGCCATAGTTTGATACTCTCTCGCTCAAGGTTGACTCAGCCTTCCATCCTTCCAAGGTCAATAAAATGAGGAGCCAGATTGTTGGGGAAAATATGCTGACTCTGTAAACTGTTTAGAGTAGGCTTTAAATCACTGTGAAGTGATATATAAGTCTATGTGCTATTGCTATTCTCCTTTTATCTGTTGTCCATTCAGGTTCAACCACTTTCTGTGTGCAATGTTCATTGCCTTTCAGGTCATAGAAAAACCAGGAAAGAAGGGAAGCTGTTCTGTTGTTATGACTGCCTTCCATGTACAGAAGGAAAAATTTCAGCACAAGAGGGTAAGATAAATTGTATTTGTTGATTGAATAAGATTGGTTGATTTCTGGCTCTATTATTCAAGATTCCTTGTCTCCAATTTCATTTGAAAGTTAAGATTTTCACACCTCAGTATATTATTGAGTTGAAGTTCTAATTACCAGCAATCAGAGTTGGGGGGGGCAGAAGATGTATGCAATCTTTTTTCTATCTATTCATATACAGTGTTATGTCTTTGGAACTGGTTGGAGTCCCCAACCAGGTCCGCTGTTTGAGCGGGAGCACCAGCCGCTCCCATTGGCTGGCACTGTTTGACAGCCGGCTATAAAAGGTGGCTGTCGGGCAGTGCCAGCCCCGTTGCCGCCAGCTAGCCTGCCTAGTGAGAAGGCAGACACGGCAACCCTTTATTCATTGTAATAAAGCCTTTTACGTTGCACTCTGGTTCAGCCTTGTTCCTCTGCCGCTCTACAACACTGGCGACGAAGGTGGGATGAACTCCAAGAGATCCTCTCCAACCACTACTCACCTAAGCCATCCCAGATAGCCAGGAGATATGCTTTCCGAACCAGAAGACAGGCTGAGGGAGAGTCAATTAACGAGTATGTGGCAGCTCTGAGGACAGCTGCCTTACAGTGTGGTTTCAGAGACTACCTAGAAGACATGTTACTAGACCAGATCGTCTGTGGGGTTAGAGACCTTAGGCTTCAAAGACATTTGCTAGCAAAAAAGGACTTAAACCTAGCCTTAGCCGTGGAGGAAACCCAAGCTACTGAGCTCTCTGCCCAATCAGCAGCTGAAATTCAAGGAACTCCTGTAAAACCCAGCAGTTCCACCATCCATTCAGAGGAAGTTTCCATTGAAGAAGACCCCATAGACTCAACAGACGTTAACCGTCTTAAGCAACAAAAGCCTTCACAGGTAGGAGCAGGGCAGAGAAACAACTTCACCCCCAAGCAACCTCCCATTTGCCTAGCTTGCGGGGGCTCCCACTCTAGGGCATCCTGCAGGTTTAAGAACGCCATCTGCCTGAATTGTCAAAAGAAAGGCCACCTCGCTAGAATCTGCCAAGCAGGGCGAACTTTTCCTCAAAGACCTCCACCACCTACTACTTTCCAAAGGCAAGTGGAGGACTGCTATACCTGCTACCACGCTAACCAAACTTCCCAGACTCCCAATAAAATCACTATTTCTGTTTCTTTAGAAGGTAAGCCCTGCAGGATGGAAGTAGACACGGGATCTGCACTTTCAATCATCTCCTGGGAAACCCTAAAGAAGATCCATCCCAGATTTGCGAAGAAGAAGCTGCAGAGATGCCACTTGACACTGTGGGACTACCAGGGCAAGAACATCCCTGTCCTCGGGAAAGGCAAGTTTTTAGTTCAATTCCAAGTCTTTAAAGGCCATTTGCCTTTGGTGGTTGTTAATGGTGCCCTCCCCAGTCTGTTGGGGCTAGATTGGTTCCCCTCCCTCGGCCTTAATGTAACTGGGATCCATGCTGTCTCAACTTCTGACGTAGATGCTCTATTCTCAGATTACTCTGATGTTTTTAGCAGCGAGCTGGGTTGTTATTCTGGCACCCCCATCTCCTTCTCTGTGGATCCCCAGGCAATCCCTCTTCGCCTTAAGCCACGCAGAGTGCCTTTCGCCATCCGTCCAAAGTTAGATTTAGAATTAGATAAGTTACTAAAGCAAGGGGTGTTAGAACCAACTGACTTTGCCAAGTGGGAGACCCCCATAGTCACTCCACTCAAGAAAGATGGCAGTTTAAGAATCTGCGCAGACTATAAGACCACCCTCAATCGTTATCTACAGGTCAGCGCCTACCCTGTCCCTGTTATTCAACACCTGTTACACACCTTTGAACCCGGCACCATCTTTGCCAAATTAGATATGTCCCAGGCATACCAACAGTTCCCTGTGGATGATCAGACAGCTGAGTTACAAACCATAGTCACACATAGAGGGGCATTCAAGTGCAAACACCTCCAATTTGGCGTAAGTGTAGCCCCGGGTATATTCCAATCCCTCATGGAAAGGATCCTCCAAGGTCTCCCAGGGGTTGTCCCTTACTTCGATGACATTTTAGTCTCAGCAATTGACAGACCCCAGCTCATACAAAGAGTCAGAGCAGTCCTAGAGAAGTTTAGGCAGCATGGCCTCAAACTTAAAAGGGAGAAGTGCGCCATCGCCACTAGACAAGTGGACTTTCTGGGGTATAGGATAGATGCCTCTGGCATTCACCCAGTCGAATCCAAAGTAAAGGCTATCCATGAGGCGCCTACGCCAACTAACAAGACGGAACTCCAAGCCTTTCTGGGGCTACTAAACTTTTATGCCTCATTTCTCCCGCACAAAGCATCTATTGCTGAACCCTTACACAGACTGTTAGAGAAAGAATCCCCCTGGCATTGGGGACCCAAGGAAGCCCATGCCTTCAAGTCAGTCAAATCCTTACTCACATCTGATGCAGTTTTAATCCAATTTGATCAAAGACTTCCCCTGGTCCTAGCTGCTGATGCATCCCCCTTTGGGATTGGGGCTGTTCTGAGCCACAGGCTTCCCAACGGTTTGGAGGCACCAATCGCTTTCTACTCTCGGACCTTCTCTACTGCAGAAAGGAACTACAGCCAAATTGATAAGGAGGCCTTGGCTGCAGTAGCTGCAGTAAAAAAGTTTCATGAATTTTTGTTTGGACACCATTTTGAACTTATAACTGACCACAAACCACTCCTGGGGCTGTTATCAGGGGATAAGCAAACCCCACAGGTACTATCACCTAGAATGACCAGGTGGACTTTGTTCCTGGCTGCTTATTCATTCAAGTTGGTGCATCGCCCTGGAAAAAACTTGAGTCATGCCGATGCCCTTAGTCGCTGCCCCCTACCAGTCCCAGTCGAAGACCCAGCACCTGTTCATGCCATTTTTGAAGTTAACGAACTTAAATTGCTGGTTACAGCCGAGGACATTGCTGCGCACTCAAAAAAAGACAGAATAATTGCCCAAGTTATGGACTGGGTGGGAAGGGGGTGGCCGGAAACACAATACACCGCTGACTTTGCTCCTTTCAAAACCCGTAAGCAGGAATTGTCGAAACTACAAGGATGTCTGTTGTGGGGGACAAGGGTAGTCATTCCAGCCACTCTTCGTGTACCCATCCTGAAGGTACTTCACGAGGGCCACCCGGGCATCATAAGGATGAAGGCTCTGGCCCGTTGCTACGTTTGGTGGCCCGGCATGGATGCCCAAATCTCCAACTGGGTAAGCTCATGCCAACTTCTTCTTCTTCTTTTTCTTCAGCGTTTGTCTCGCGCTCGGGCGAGGTCCGCTAATGTCCTTGAGTACTGCTTCCACACCTCTCTGTCTGCCACGTGTGTCGGGTCTGCCTTCGCGATCTCTAGATCGGCCTTGATCGTGTCCATCCAGCGTTGTTTAGGTCTACCACGCGGTCTCGCTCCTCCGACAGTCACCTTCATTACAGATTTGATGATGGATTCTTCCTTGGCGCGGCTCACGTGGCCAAACCATCGTAGCCGGACTGCCTCATGACCGTGGGGATGGGCACGACGTTGAACCGTCTATGCACTTCTTCGTTCCTGACGCGATCGAGTAGGGTGAGGCCTACCGACCATCGGAGCATTCGCATCTCCATTATCTGGAGTCTGCTTTCGACTTCTTTGGTCGTCGGCCAGCACTCTGCGCCGTATATGGCCACGGGCGCACCACAGAGTTATAGATTTTCGCCTTCAGGCGCATCGGCATCTTCTTGTCACAGAGGACGCCTGTGACGGACTTCCATTTGCCCCACGCTGCATTGATCCTGGCTGCCACCTCAGTTTGTAGTAGGCCTTCTTCCCCAAGAGTAGTTCCCAGGTACTTGAAGGTGGAGGCGCGCGGTAGCTCCTGCCCGTTCACGTGGATGGAGCCTGTCATTTCAGTGTCAGTGGTCAGGTATTCGGACTTCTTTAGGTTCAGCCGGAGCCCGAACTGCTCGAGGCGGTCGTGCCACTGTTGGACTCGGTGCTCGAGTTCAGCCTTGCACAGGTTGGCCAGGAACACATCATCGGCGTAGAGCAGCGTCCATGGGGCGGGCGTGTACAGGTCGTGTGTGTAATTGTGTCCATCACCAGAATGAACAGCAGTGGTGAGAGAGCAGAGCCCTGGTGTACGCCGACGGTAATATTAAACTCCTCTGATATCCCAGCTGCCGCTTTTACACGGCTTTTGTGACATCTGTATAGGAGTTGGACCCATTGTACGAGCAGCTCAGGCACGCCGTGATCTCGCAGCGCGTACCAGATGAGATCGCGTGCGGGACTCGGTCGAAGGCCTTTTCCAAGTCTAGGAAGGCGGTGTGGAGCGGGATTTTCTTCTCTCTGTGAGCCTCCATCAGCATCCGCACACCGAAGATGGCGTCGGTGGTGCCGCAGTTCTTGATGAATCCAGCCTGGTTGACGCTGATGTCGACGATGTCCCGAATGCGCTTATCAAGGATGCGTTCAAAGATCTTCATAGTGTGTGACAGTAACCTGACCGGTCTGTAGTTGGAGCAGTCCGCTGGGCTGCCCTTTCCCTTCCAGATCGGAACAGTGGTGCTGCGGTACCAGTCGTGTGGCACTTTTCCCGTGGAGACGATGTTGTTGAACAGCTCGCACAGCCACAATGCCGAGCCCGGTAGTGCCTTTTTCCAGAAGTCGGCAGGGATGTCATCTGGTCCTGTTGCCTTACCGTTTTCATGGCCTTGATGGCGTCGGCGACCTCGCTGGCATAAATGCCTGAGACTGGGCCTTCAACTGGGTCACCTCGCGGGTTTGTGGGTGTGGAACTCCTCGGTGGAGATCTTCTCAAGTATTGCCGCCACCTCTCCGCAGCGTCTCTGGGGTTGACGATCAAATTTCCCCTTTCGTCGTTGATCCCATGAAACTGGTCAATGTCCAGGGTCTTCCTGTGTCTGCTTTTGGCTAGGCGGTAGATCTCATTCTCGCCTTCTCGCGTGTTCAGCTTCTCGTAGATGTCATCGTAGTGGGAGCTTCTGGCTGTCGCTACTGCTTTCTTGGCTGCCTTTTTGGCCGCCTTGTATTCGCAGAGCTTCTCGCTGGTCTTGTCCTGAAGAAAGGCCTTGTAGAGCCGTTTCTTCAGGTGTACGGCATCTTGTACTTCCGGTGTCCAGAGCCATGTATCTCGCTCGATGCGTCTCCGTCCTGGCTTGGTGCAACCAAGCTGTTGGCAGCCGGCAGTGTGAACAGTGCTCTTCAGCATGGACCACGCTTCCTGTGGCCCGTCGACCATCTGCAGGAACTGCTCCGGTTTGATGAGGGGTCCCGCCATCTTCTTCTGGTTCCACCACTTGATTCGTGGCTGGTCTGCATTCCTTTTGTCAATCCTGGTCTTGGGCTTGCTGATCCTGATCTTCGCCATCAGCGGCCTGTGCTGACTGCTCGATTCGTACGGGTACACCTTGGCGTTGAGCACGTTTTTAGCGGCTCTTCGTCGTACGATGATGTAGTCGATCTGTGTGTGGTGGCTCCCTGTTTCTGCTATGGTAGGTGAGGAGTTGAGATTCTCGCCTAATGAAGCAGGTATTCGTGATGGTCATATCATGGGAGTCGGCAAAGTCCAGGATCCTCTGGCCATTCTCATTCAGATCGCCTGTGCCGTGCCCACCGTGGCACTGGTGTCCGCTTTTGTCCCGCCCTACATGACCATTCAGGTCGCCCGAGATGATGATGTCGTCTTCGTGTGGGATCTGCCTGAGTTGGATGTCGAGCAGTTCCCAGAAGGTATCCTTCTCCACCTCGTGACATCCGGTCTGAGGGGCGTAGGCGGACAAGATGTGTAGGCGCTGCCTCTCGGTCGCTACGACGATTATCATCAGTCGTTCTGTGAGGCGCTTAACTTCTGCGACGGAACTTTGCCAGCTTGGACTGACAACCACAGCTACACCGCCACGGTTTTCCTTACAGCTGGTGTATATGATCTTGTAGCCGTCTATAGTCGTAGCCTTGTTGCCCTTCCAGCGAGTTTCCTGGAGGCAGCAGATGTCCAGCTTCCTGTCCCGCATGGCCCTGACGATCTCGGTCGAGCGTCCAGTCAGCGAATCCACGTTCCAGGTGGCCACCTTGAGCGCCTGGCAGTCCTCTGTTCCCGCTTGCATTTTTTCACACGGAGCGGGTAGTCTCCGTGCGCATCGGACCCGGACGCGGTCGCCATAGCTTTCTCACACGGTGCAGGTGCGCCGTGCTTTCCGCGTGGACCATTTCGTTGATTTTTGGCGCAGGCCAATGGTCTCCTGCACCCGTCGGTTCCCCCGAACGCGGTAGCATTGGACGTGTGTTTTGTAGTGGACGTTTCCACCATGTTGATGCGGCATTTGAGTACTCCAGCCGGCCTGTCGCGTGGGCCTGTCGTCGGAGGGTCTGCTCTCAGTTACGGTCAGCGTTTGACGGCTTCGCGCATCCAGGGGACACCACTTGGAGGTGGCAGACCGCTCATCCCCCGGGTAAGCTCATGCCAACCTTGCCAAGAAACCAGGGCTGTCCCACCAGCAGCCACGCCTACCAAGTGGGAGAGTGCTAGTGGTCCTTGGTCTCGCCTGCACATCGACCTGGCTGGACCAGTACATGGCAGGACCTTCTTGGTTGTAGTAGACTCTTATTCCAAGTGGATAGACTTGGCCCTACTACCCACGACAACCACTCAAGCAATTGTTAAGGCTCTGACCCGCTTCTTCGTTACCCATGGGCTCCCTGACACACTGGTGTCTGACAATGGCCCCCAGTTCACGTCATGTGAGTTTAGCATGTACGTTGCCAACTTGGGCATCAGACACATCCTTACAGCCCCCTTTCACCCCGCTAGCAACGGGATGGCTGAGAGGGCAGTCAGGTCAGCAAAAGAGGCACTTGCCAGGTTTGGCCAGGAAAACTGGCATTCCAAACTTTCACGTTACCTCCTGAGCCAACATACGACGCCATGCACCACTACAAATAAATCCCCTGCTGAACTCTTGATGGGGAGACACCTGAGGACCACCCTGGACAGGTTGCACCCCCACTACTGCCCAGACACCCCTTTGGGATCTGACAGTTTGGTCAGGGACTTTGCCTTGCATGACCTGGTGTACGCAAGGAATTATGCAGGGGATCCTCTGTGGGTACCAGGTCAAGTTGTGTCAGTCACAGGTCCTAGATCCTACAGGGTCCTCCTGGAAGATGGACGCCTGTGGCGTAGACACGTGGACCAGCTCCGAAGGCAATGGAGAAGCACAACTGATACCAACCCAACCCGACCTCCTAGCACCGAGGACTCTCTGCCGGTACCAGCCTACCCAGTCAGGAGCTCCCTGCAGGATCCGAGCTACCCCATCGACCAGGAGGCTTTGCTGGAGGATCCGAGCTGTCAACAAGAGACACCGAGCCAACAGCCAAGCGAACCAGCCTGCCGGCCGGACCAAGCAACTCACCAAGGTCAGCCCGAAAATGTGGACTTACCTAATTCACAGAGCACCACACCTGACCGAACCCACTTCCCGACAACCTCCGAGATGATGCCTGGGGGCAAGGACTTGATGCCAGCCAGCAGCTTGCCCGGGTTGCGACGTTCCGGCCGCCAGGGCAGACAACCAACTTACCTGAAGGACTACACATGCTCCCAGCTGGGGGAAAGGAGTGTTATGTCTTTGGAACTGGTTGGAGTCCCCAACCAGGTCTGCTGTTTGAGTGGGAGCACCAGCCACTCCCATTGGCTGGCACCGTTTGACCATTGCCGCCAGTGAGAAGGCAGACACGGCAACCCTTTATTCATTGTAATAAAGCCTTTTACGTTGCACTCTGGTTCAGCCTCGTTCCTCCGCCGCTCTACAACATACACCATTCTGTCTTCACTATAAAAAATAGTGAGAGAACAATTGTCTGATATTGATGAATACAAATTACCAGGACCTGATGGATTACATCCCAGAATTCTAAAGGAACTGACAAATGTATTCTCAGATCCACTGTACCACATATTTTAAAAATCCTGGAAAAGATAATTAAAAAAACAGATCTGCAAACATCTAGGAACAAGTAAAGTAATAACTGGCAGTCAACATGGGTTTGTTAAAGGAAGGCCGTGCCAAACAAATCTTGTTTCATTCTTCAGCATAGTGACTAAATTAGTAGACCAGCAAAATACTGTGGGTGTCATATACTTAGACTTCAGCAAGGCATTCAACAAAGTTGACCACAACCTACTTCTTGGTAAGCTAGAAAAAAGTGGGATAGAAGGCATCACCTCCAGATGGATTCGTAACTGGCTGACAAACTGAACTTAATGAGTAGTCCTTTATGGGTCTACATCTACATGGAAGGAAGGAAGCAGTGGAGTACCACAAGATTCCATCTTAGGCCCAGTTCAGTATCATCATAAATGACCTAGATGAGGGAATAGAAGGGGAACTTACCAAATTTGTGGATGATACTAAGCTGGCAGGAATAGCTAATACCCTAGATCAGGGCTGTCAAAGTCCTTGCCCATGGGCTGGGTTCATCGTGCACTGGCCACACCCATGCCCAGTTTAGCGAAGGGAAATAAGTCCTGGTATGTCATGTGGTGCCACTGTGATATGAGTTTGACACACCTGTGCTACATGATAGACTCAAAGTCCGGATGGATCCTGACAGATTTGGACACTGGGCCCTATCTAACAAAATGAAATTCAATGTAGAGAAAAGTCTTACATTTAGGCAAGAAAAACCAAAGGTACACATATAGACTGAGTGAAACCAGGCTTAATAGCAGTAACTGCAAGATGGATCTTGGAGTCTTAGTGGACAACCAGTTAAAACATGCGCCAGCAGTGTGGGGCAGCAGCCAAAAAAGCCAATACAACCCCAAATGACATTTAAAAAGGATCAAGTGAGGTATTAATTCCCCTCTATAAAGCCTTAGTAAGACCACACTTGGAATACTGAATCCAGTTTTGATCACCACACTATAAAACAGATGTTGAGAGTCTAGAAAAAGTGCAGAGAAGAGCAACCAGGATGTTTAGGAGATTGGAGACTAAAACATATGAAAAACGGTAACAGGAACAGGGCATGGCTAGTCTGGTGAAGAGAAGGACCGGGGAGACCTGATAACAGTGTTCCAATATTTGAGGGGCTGCCACAGAGAGGAAGGGGTAAAGCTATTTTCCAAGGCACCCAAAGGCCAGACAAGGAATAATTGATGGAAGCTGATCAAGAAGAGATTCAATTTAGAAATAAGGAGAAATTTTCTGACAGTGAGAACAATCAACCAATGGAATAATTGCCTTCGAAAGTTGTGGGAGCTTCATTATTGGTGGCTTTCAAGAAGAGATTGGACTGCCATTTGTCAGAAATGATGTAGGGTCTCCTTGGTCATCTTTCCAATTTTGTTAATCTGGTAGAGTCAAACACCATCAAACCAATCTCCAAACAATGACAGATTTGTTTTGGAGTACTAGATGGAGCTCAAGACATGTTAAAGAACAAGAGGGATAAAAACACTCAAATTATATGCTAGAGGCATGACATATACTACATAAGTAATGTACTATGTTCTTTTTCAGGTGCAGATGACTGTGTTCTATGTCCAGAAGATCAATATGCAAATTTCCATCAAAATGCATGCATTATCAAAGAGATCACTTTCTTGTCTTACCAAGAATCTTTAGGAATTACATCTTTGATGTTTGCTTTCTCCTTCGCTTTCATGACAGTACTTGTGCTTTCTATATTCATTACACACCAATTGTCAAAGCCAACAACCAGAGCCTGTCCTACCTTTTCCTTACCTCTCTACTCTTCGTCTTCCTTTCTACTTTACCTTTCATTGGTCGGCCTACAGTACTGAAATGTCTCCTTCAACAAGTTGCTTTTACTTTCATTTTTTCTGTAGCAATTTCTTGTGTGCTGGCCAAAACTACCATTGTAGTTCTTGCTTTCATGGCCAGGATCTGGAATAAGGAAATGGGTAGGCAACAGATTGGCTACTTCTATTGTATTTTTCTGCTCCTTTCTTCAAGCATCTCTTTGTGCAATTTGGCTGGCAACCTCTGCCCCATTTCCACATTTTGACATGTATTCCCTGCATGAAGAAATTATACTGGAATGTAAGGAAGAGTCTACCTATATGTTTTACTGTGTCTTGGGCTTCATGAACATTCTTGCCCTAGTCAGTTTCATGATTGCCTACCTAACTAGGAATTTGCCTGATACCTTTAATGAAGCCAAGTTCATCACCTTCAGCATGCTCATTTTCTGCAGTGTGTGGTTGTCTTTTTTCCCAGCCTATCTGAGCACCAAGGGCAAACACATGGCAGCTGTGGAAATCTTCTCCATTTTTGGGTCCAGTGTAAAACATCCAGGATTACTGGCTTGCATTTTTTTTACCCAAATGTTATATTATTATATTAAGGCCTGAACGAAGTAAAAGAGAACAGCTAGTGATGAGGAAATAATATATCCAAGTTGTCTACTGAACATTCCTGACTACTAAATATGTTTAAATTTAAAAATAAAGTTTATGAAAATATCTCTATCTTGTGGAGCTTCTTGCAAACTTGAGGTACTCCCAGGCTTAAGTAAAACCGTGTTATATTTTAAATACTAATACTAATGTTTGTGCTATTTGGAACAAGAGAAAATGTTTTTGGTTTTTTTTACTAAATGGAGAGTATAGATGTTCAAGGATATTTTGTCTTGAAAAACCAAAATAATCCCATAGATTAATTTAGCAATTTAATTTCATCTTCCTATTCTGTTCTTTTGGTCACTTATCATATCACAGACATATCTGACTAAGATATTGTCAACTATATCCCACTATACTCCAGAGGAAAATTAACCATGTCCTTTAGTATTGGCCAGCAACTTTTAGATTTCTCCAGGGGATCCAGAGAAGAAGTTGATAGAGGATATAATGTCCTATTATTCATCAAGAAAATATGAATATTACATGTCAACAGGAGATATCTGAAATCCAGTATATATTACAGACTGCCATAGATCCTTACTTTACACAATCCAGTAATTCCGTTACTAAATTGTACATGTTTATTGCAGCAACACCTTTCAATTGCTTTTCTTTCTTCAGCTTATCTATGGTTCTGCGCCTACAAATAATCATGGAGATATATTTTACTGGATGTTCCCTAATAATATGCTTCAATACAGGGGAATACTCCAAATATTGTTATATTTTGGGTGGATGTGGGTTGGGATGTTTTCTCTGAATTATGATGATGGAGATTGGTTTATAGTGACTGTGGTTTCAATGTTTGCCCAAAGAGGAATTTGCTTTGATTTCATTGAAAGTTTCTCCAAGAAGACATACACTAATCAGAAACACAGGAGGAAGGAAAAAAAAGTTTATGACATTGTTATAGCAAACATGGCATCTGCTGAGGTGAATTTAAGCTGAGTATGAGATTGTTGTTCTCTTATCAAGTTAAATCAAATGATGAGAAAGCCCAGATGGATTTCACTTCTACTTCTATGCAAAAGAACTATTCTTTGTACTTCATTCATGGTGCTATATCCATCATGTTTCACTTGGGGAACTTGGTAGGATTTTGGGATTTTATTAGGAAAAGAAATCTGGCCACCAGTCAAGAAAATGGCTTTCTCAAGGATTTTTGGGAAGACATGTCAATGTGTGTTCTCCAATTCCAGTGGAAAGAAGAATTTTGATGGTATACGGGCTGGGGAGGAGAAGATTGAGACCCTTCCTTCATCAATTTTAACATGCACACGGATAGTCACAGTTACACCATCTGCAATGCAGTCTATGCTGGGGCACATGCCTTCCATATCCTATATTCATTCAAAAGGAATTACAAAGTTGTGCCATATAAAAGACAACTGAATCTTCTCCATCAAGAATTGTGACAAGTATCATTTTGATTATGTGTACAGTATGTATGTATGTATGTATGTATGTGTATGTATGTATGTATGTATGTATGTATGTATGCATGTATGATATAAATCCACTTCTCACCCTTATTCGTGGTATGTGTCCTCTTCAATCTTTCTTTTTTTCTTTCTTTTTTTCTTTCTTTTTTTCTTTCTTTTTTTCTTTCTTTTTTTCTTTCTTTCTTTCTTTCTTTCTTTCTTTCTTTCTTTATTTATTTATTTATTTGTCAGTTGCTTACAAGATAATAGGTATAAGTAAAAGTCATAGTTATAAATACATGGATACATATAAGAAAAATAAAAAATAATAACAAAAGAAACAATAGGACAGGGATGGTAGGCACATTGGTGCACTTATGCACACCCCCTACAGACCTCTCAGGAAAGAGGTGAGGTCAAATAGTAGACAGTCTATGGTTAAAGTTTTTGGGGTTTGGGGAATCACTCACATTCTCTTCTGGGCCCTACTAAGAAATTCCCTACCTCAGCAGCAGGGTCCTTGCCTTGTTGGATGCATGCAAGCTTTGGCCTTTGTTTGCATTAATGTTAGTGTATTGCTTTAAAAAAAAATACAGATAGTCCAAAAAGAGAGAGAGAGAGAGAAAGCACAGAGATAGGGCAACAAAGATGATTAGGAATCAGAGGATAAAACATACAAATAACAGTTGCAGGAATTGGGTATATTTGCTTTAGTGAAAAGAAGGAGTAGCAGAATGACATGATAGTGATATCTGTGGGACTGCTACAAAGAAAGGGGGAGGGTCAACCTATTTTCCAAAGCACCTGAAGGCAGGATAAGAAGGACCTAAAATATTTTTTTTTACTTTCAGCATTGGTTAAGGTCAATGTCCAGGAGATAAGATCTCCATGCAGTTAAAAAAAAAATTGTTGGTGGATTTATTTAAAATGCATTCATATTTAATACATGGATCTTATTTATTTACCTTAGATAATTTTTTTTTTTAAATACCACACTTCATTATTTTTATAGTTCAAGATGGTGAGCAGGCCTAACACTATTTCCTCCTCCTATTTGTTATTAGTCTTATTTTTCTCCCAAGTATTTATAGGAAATACTAACCTGTCAGGTGTTTGGGACTGAGAGAAAGTGACTAGCTCAAAGTCTCAAAGTTTGCTATCCAGACTGGATCTAGTTATTAAACTTTACAAGACCATCTAAGATGCAGGGATGAAGAGCCAAGTACCATGACCTAGAAAAAATTTGATATCTGGGTGAATATGAAGATTGTGGGTATGTAGAAATGTAGGATGTAAAAATGAAGAAATGGGGTGTTCGGAATATAAGTTACCTAACAGGTATTTGGGTTATAAATATGTAAGCAAGCCAGGGTAGACGTATTAGTACTATGTCTTTAAGAGATTGCAAAAATTGCAATTGAGTGTGGTTTCTCAAACGGCCATAAGATGAAGCCAGAAACCTGGGTTGTTTAGTCTGAGTCTCAGAAGAGAGTGTATCTCTATTTCCTTCTGTTGGAAAGTATTTCTGTTCCTCCATTTTTCCTAATTGACTGATATTCATGGATTTAATGTAAGTCTGATACTGAACTGTTTTTGACACTGGACTTTGTTACTGGATTATTCCTGGATTGAAAAACTGACTGAGTTACCTGTGAATGACTTTGGACTGCCTATTTTGGACTTTGCTTAATGTTTCTGGAAGTAAAAAAACTACATTTACTGTACAGTGTATCTGTGTTCTATGTGTGTGTTATTCAAACACTACTCTCAAATACGTCTCCCTGTATGCGCTTATTCTCCTAACGGGGAATTACCTCAACATGAGGCATCCTCATTCAGTCTATCCTGGAAAGGATTGTGAATAGAAAGCATTTTAATATGTGGACACATCCAATCCTACTTAAAAGCTGAGGTGGAGCAGTGTTTACAATGCAGTGCAGGTAGTCCTCAACTTATAACAATTTGTTTAGTTACCATTCAAAATTGTAACGGCACTGAAAAATGGTGTCTTGTGTCCGTTTTTCACATTTATGACAACTGTGGCATCCCTGATCAAAATTCAGATGCTTGGCAATTGATTCATATTTATGAGAATGGCATTGTCTCGTTTTCACCTGATCAACTTTTGATACCTTTGGACTAGCAAAGTCAATCGGTAAGCCAGATTCATTGGGCAACTGTGTTACTAGCCTAACAACTGCAACAATTTACTTAATGAATATACAAAGAGAGGTCATAAAATGGGACAAAATTCACTTAAGTGTCTCACTTAGCAACAGAAATTTGGGCTCAATTATGGCCATAAGTCAAGTACTGTAGTGCATGCTGATGGCCAACAGTTTGAGCTTGACTGACCTAAGGATGACTCAGGCTTCCATTCTTCTGAGGTCAGTAAAGAAGGACCCAGAGTGTTGAGAGCAATGTGGTAAGTCCTTAACTGTAAGTCCTTCAAGAGTGCTGTAAAGCATTGTGAAGTAGTATATAAGTCTAAGTGCTGTTGCTATTTAGAAAAAATTGAGGAGAGATTGAAGCATTTTGGGGGGAAAGTGAAGAGATTTATCACTGCATGCACCATTCCCTGCATTCAATGATGCAAAGGATACCATCTAACTGACAAATGACATCCTTTGGATCTTTAATTTAAAATACTATTTGAAAGGAAGTGAGATAAACTTTTTGTTCAAAGCAGTGGCAGTAGACACAAGGAGCATAGCAGAGGTGATATTCAGTGGGTTCTGACCAGTTCTTGAGAACTGCTAGTGGAAATTCTGAGTAATCCAGAGAACTGGCAACCACCTCTGGGTGGGTGGGGTCAGTCAGAGAACCACCTCTGACTGGTCCCGCCCACATCTATTCTCTGCCTCTTGAGTCCCAGCTGCTCGGTTGGGTCTTCTTTTGTTGCCCTGCATAGGAGAATGGAACTGGAAAGCAGGTTAGTGGGGTGAGGATGGAATGGGGATTTTGAAGAACCTTCCCCAGAAGTGAGGAATGGGGAGGGAATGGAGATTTTACAGTATCCTTCCCCTGCCACACCCATCAAACTACATCATACCATGCCAGGCCCACAGAACCAGTAGTAAAAATATTTGAATCCCATCACTGGAGCATAGTGGTGATAGTGGAAGGGGAAGGCAGTGACAGATATAAGTAAAGAAAAAAATACGGGAGTGGGTTTAAAAAAAACTTTCAGTGACCTGGGTTTGAGATTTTTATCCTTTTCCGAGCAATTAACTGAAATCAATCCTGAAAGGTTTTTTTTCTCTTCTGTGTTGGATTTGTCTTCACTTTGCATATATTACTGTTCTCAGTGGATGACAGGTACCTCCATTTAATCTACAATTGTCTGGGGGCCAGCTTCAATAATAGGATACGGCAGATAATTTACTATTTATAATTTACTAAATAGTAAATTATCTGCCATATCCTATTATCCTATCCTGCCCCATCCTATTCTGTTACTCTCCTATAATTATCAAATTCTTCTCTGAGTTCCCAGTGGAATTCTAGTTCCTACTGGCAAGATTGCCAAGACTAAATGATACGAAGAGTCTTCTCCATATCTGGGAGAACTGCTATAGCAGAAAGTTAGAAAGCCCACTTTTCATCAGGTCTTTTCCTGATATTTTATGCTCTGTAGTCTTGGAGGAAGGATACTTGGGGACATTTAAATTGCAGATAGAAAGAGATGAACCACAGATGAACAGGCATTTTTCTAACATGATGGTTGAGAATCCACTGTTAGTACTGTTAAACTCTCAAATAATATACAGCTTTGCCTTTATGATGATGGAGATTGATTCATAGCGATTTTGGTTTTAATGTTTGCCCAAAGAGGAATTTGCTTTGACTTATTGAATATTTCCCAAAGAAGACATACACTAATCAGTTCATTGAAATGGTGGAGAAGGGAAATCAAGTTTATGACATTATCATGGTAAGCATGGCATCTGCTATGATTGTACAAGGAGAAGTTCTGCTGGAATTAGATTGTTGTTCTCTTATCAAATCCCATCAAAAATGAGAAAGTCTGGATTATGATAGCCCAGATGGATTTCACTTCTACTTCTTTGCAAAGGAACTATCCTTTGCAGTTCATTCATGGTACTATATCCACTGTGGTTCATTTAAGAGACTTGGTAGGATTTCAGGATTTTCTTAGGAAAAGGAATTCAGCCAGCAACAAAGAAGACAGCTTTCTCAAGGATTTCTGGGAAAATGCATTTCAATGTGTGTTCCCCAACTCCAGTGGAGAGAAGAATTTTGATAGTATATGCACTGGAGAGGAGAAGATAGAGAACCTTCCTTCATCAATTTTTGACAAGCACATGAATAGCCACAGTTATACCATCTACAATGCCATCTATGCTGTGGTACATGCCTTGCATGCTCTATATTCATTCAAAAGGAAACACAAAGTTTTGTCAGATAAAAGTCAACTGATATTTTTTTTCACCAAAAATCATGGCAGGTATTGTTTTATGCATATTTATTTTATTTATTTGATTTGTCAATTGCTTACAAGATAATAGGTATAAGAATAAACATTGTTATGAATACATGGAATGGATAAATATAAGAAAAATGAAAAGAATCAATAGGACAGGGATTTTATTTATTTATTTATTTATTTGACTTGTCAATTGTTTACAAGATAATAAGTATAAGTGCATACATAGTTATGAATACATGAAATGGGTACATATAAGAAAAATAAAAGAAAAATAAAAGAAACAATAGGACAGGGACCATAGGCACGTTGGTGCGCTTATGCACGCCCCCTGGAGACCTCTTAGGAAAGGGGTGAGGTCAATAGTAGACAGTCTAAGGTTAAAGTTTTTGGGGTTTGGGAAAGAAACTACAGATTTGGATAGAGTATTCCAGACATTGACCACTCTGTTGCTGAAGTCGTATTTCCTGCAATCAAGTTTGGTGCGGTTAACCTTTTTTTTTTTTTTTTAACAAGTTTTATTGATTTTACAAACAAACAAACAAGACAAAACATCATTAAACATTAAAAACATAAAACCTCTTTCCATTGTAGATCCTTACAAGGCAGGTAACATATTGCTTTATATCACATACTTATAATTTATCCCATTTCCATATAAACACGAAAATTCCCTTTACCAAATTCCACATTGTTTCTCTTTAATCATTATTCAATCATATTTCCTTTCTGATTTATCTGCTATCCAGTCATCAACTTTATATTTCCTCTGGCTTGTTTATAATTATTCTCATCTAGTCTTCTTCCGAGATTTTATTATTTAATTCTTAATTAAACACACACACATAAAACACAGACATAAAAACATAAAGCTTTCTTCTAGAAAGTAACTTGGCCCCAGATTACCTCTTTTTGTATGGACTCAGTTGTATTCACGCTTTTCTTATATACCATTACCCATCTTATTTACCATTCTATATCTATTATATAACTCCTCTCCACTTTTGCCTCATCTTAATTCTGTTTTATATATTTAATCTTGCTTTTTTTTAAAAAAAAATATTTTTATATCTTTTGTCCATTTCTCCATTTACATCTGTCTCATTTCCAATTTAAGAAAGAATAGTTTCCCCTGGAATCACTAATCGGAGTATGATGCCTTTCTATCATTCCCCTAAGTTAAAATTTAAAATAACACCTAAATCCCAATCAGATTCTGCTTAGTACATTCTACTATTTCAAAACCAATACTACAATAATAAATCCATAACAATCAACACATTAATCCATTAAACTCTATATTCAAACTAATATTTTAAACATTCCCTTTAGTATTTTATTAAAACTTATTATCATTCATTATTAAACCTTTTAAAGTTATACCTTGATATTTTAGCCTTTTATTAGATCTTAAAAGTTCTGGTTATCTACTTATAATACAAATACCACTATTACAATACTCATGTGTACTTTGCAGAATCCCCCTTTTTTTTAAAAAAAAAACCCCATATATTACCCATTATCCCTGAAAAAATTTCCTTATCTCCATCTTGTCTTATATCTTTGTAACTTTTTTCCCCCTTTTCCCTTTCCTTCTTAGCCCGCCTAAACTTTTTACCCCCTCCTCTCAAAACCTCTGTCTTCTTAATTTCCCCTTTCTGCATTCCTCTTTCCTTTTGCTTTCTGGCATTCTGTTGTTTTTGCATCTTCTTTTTCTCTTTCATAAATATTTTTTTATTTCTTAAGTCCTTCCTTTTCGCTCCTCTCTTTCTCCTTTCTTTCTTAGTCACACCGTTTAGTTCATTAAAAATGGCTTCTTCTTCCTCGATTTCTTCCAGCTGTTGTTTAATTTGCTGACACATAGCAAGCGCCATATCTAGGAAACAAAGGGCTTCTCCCATAACATCTTTGCCTTCTTTCTTTGTTTTTAGATATTGTTTTTTTAGTTCATCAAGAGATAGAGCCATTTTAAAGTTTCTTCTTCTCTTTCTGTATCCTCTTCTTAAACCAATCAGTTATTTCAAGGCTTAAAACAGTTCCCAAACGTCCCAAAGTCCCACAGTCATCAAACAGTCCAGGCAGAGTAAAGCTTCTTCTTTTACAGTTTCTCTTCTAGGGTGAAGTCAAATTAGGAAAGAAAATTCCCTTTATCTTCAAGGCATCTCCTCCAGCAAAGTCTTAGAGTAAAAATTTGTTTTCCCAAGCCTCTCCTTCCCACTTATAACAAAGAAGTTTAGGTTTTACCTTCTACCAAAAGGCTGGTTTCCCTTTTCCATTTGTTAATTCCATAAGGGAGGGAGAGTAACTTCTCCTTTTCGTCACTTTTCTTCGCAGCTGAAAACATCAATCCGGAACAATAGCTTCCAAGTCATTACTTTCCCAGGTGTTAAATATATCCTTAAGGTCCCAGTTCAACCAAGAAAAAACTTTCTTTAAAAAAAGAAAAGAAAACTCCTTCTCCCTCCTGCGCATTCTTTATTATCCAATTGCCGGCTTCTTTATGGTGGCCATAAAAAAACACCGCTGGAACCGTCTTGAGAAAAGGGGGTTATTGCTGGCTGGGGGGGGTTGCGATGCCCCTCACCCCCGTCCGGATCCCCCCTCTCTTCAGCTGCCCCAACAGGGCAGCCTTAGCCTCCAAATCTGTCAGGATTGGAGGCACCAAGGCGGCTAGCACAGCAGGAATCGCAGAGAAGGCGAATCCCTGCTGTTAGCAAAGCCGACAACTGCAAGTTTGGTGCGGTTAACCTTGAGTTTGTATCTAGTCTGTGCTCTTGTGTTGTTATGGTTGAAGCTGAAGTATTCATTGACAGGTAGGACATTGCAATGTATGATTTTATATATCATACTTAAATCAGACCGAAGACAGCGTAATTCAAGGTTTTCTAGTTCTAGAATTTCAAGTCTTCTGGCAGACTTACAGGAGTGGAGTAGAGGAGTGGAGAACTCTTCTTGTGAAATATTTCTGGACTTTCTCAATTGTGCTAATATCAGATACGTAATGTGGGTTCCAGACTGATGAACTGTATTTGAGTATTGGTCTAGCAAATCTTTTGTATGCTCTAGTTATTAGTGTGATATTACAAGAGGAAAAAGCTATGTAGGATTAGGTTAACAACTCTTAACGCCTTTTTGGCTATGTAGTTACAGTGGGCTCTAGCACTTAGATCATTAGAGATGAGTACTCTAAGGTCCTTGACAGAGTTTGGATCCCCCCGATACCTCCTGCTTAAACACACCCCAACCAGGCACCCAGATGAAACCTAGCTTCCTAACTAATGATAGCCATCCATTTACCCAGAGCCAAGCTGCACTAAAGGCCTCCAATAAAATAACACAATGTTGCCAGCCAATCAAGATACAAAACGAGCCAAAAAACAGACAGAAGATATTAGAAACACCAATCAAGCAGAACACAGCAAACTCCAAGACCAATAAACACAGACCAAGACTCCCAATCAATCAGGATGAAGAAAAAACCCTTCTGGCACAGCAATAGGCTGCCCCAAATTTAAATCTGAAACCACTGTAAAAGCCTGACTCACAGATGAACACTATACAGAAGCCTGATGATGGCAGATGAGATTCTGCCGAAACGTTGCTACAACTTTAAAAGTACAACTATAATGACATGGGAAAATACCCGAACAAAGCTGAATAACATACATACATACATACATACATACATACATACATACATACGAAAATACATTCTAGGTATGATAAAGATTGTAAAACAGAGGGATTTTATAATGAACTTATAGAACTGGATGAAATTTTAATAGGTACTGATGAGAAAATAATTTTAAAAAAGTGATGGTTACTTAGTTGAGATTAAATTGGAGGAAGAACAAATTAATGAAACAATGATTGCCTGGGGAATAAATTTTGGATATGGGATAGATTTAGATAAATGGCAAAAATTATGGTCTGGAAACTATGAATTAGCAATGTTGATAGCATATAAAGAGAATTTGTATAAGATGTTTTACAGATGGCACTTACCCCCAGCACCAATAGCAAGGATGTTCAAGAATAAATTGGAGAAATGTTGGAAGTGGCATCAGATACCTGGATCATATTATCCTATGTAATGAACGTATGCGGAAGCCAAGACATACAGGGCTTGAAAAAATGACAAAGCAGCATATAGATTTGAAACCAGGGATATTTTTATAGGGTATCTTGCCTGAAGGATAGAGTAGAGAATTGACATATTTGATTATAAATGTGTTAACAGCAGCTAGAATTGGAAAAATGAAAAAATTCCAATAGAAGAAGAGGTGATTAAGAAAATGATGGAATGTGCAGAAATGAGTAAATTAACACTAGCAATTAGAAAGCAAGAAGATAAAGAATATTACAAAATCTGGGATCTATTTTATCAATGGTTAGATAAGAAAACAGAGAAGTAAAATGTGTTATAAAAAGGAATGGTATAATATGCAAGATAATATAATGCAATGATATTATATAATTGAATATAATGAAATGAATTGGTATGTTCTCAGATTATTTTAAAACTGAGATTTGCTCAATAAGAATTATGTGAATTTTTCCAATATTGTGCAAATATAATCCTCACTGCTGTTACAACATGTAATATTAAATACATACTTTTCTTGGCTAATTTTTCTGATATTATACCTAATAAAAACAGTTCAGGTTTAAAATCTACATGAATCCCTATCATCTTTTCTAGCCATCTGTATATCTTAGCCCAACATTTTTTTTTAGCATGAGTCCACCTCATATGATAAAATGTGCCCATCTTTTGATTACATTTCCAACATTTGCTATACATATTTTTAAACATTTTAGCTAACCTAGCAGATGGTAAATGCCATCTATAAAACATTTTATATAATTTTTCTGTATAAAATTGCTATTGTTAATCTATAATTCCTTTCCCATAAGTTTTGCCATTTCTTTAATTCTATGTTATAACCAATTGTACCCCATTGTACCACTGTGTGTTTTATTTGTTCATCCTCTATTTTTAAATCTAACAAAAAGTTATATAACTTCTTAATTAGTTTTTTTATCAGAATTCAACAGTATCTTATCAAAAGATATTTGTCCCTTATAAAAACCATACTTTTTCATATCTATATCATATCTAGGTTGTATTTGCAATTGAGGTCATCATGGCAGCATAATATCCTGTTTTTCATTTTCATCGTGATGATATATTGGGGAGTCACCAATGATAAGATGGCATTCGCACTATGGCATATAAGTCTTGCCCCTTTGTTTATGCACTATGAATTTCATTCACAGCACACATATAATATTATTGCATAGTCATGGTTACTATCTTAATTCTTTTTCTACCTCCTGGTGACCTGAAGTTTACATGTAATGATCCTGGGGCTGAATCCCTTGGCAAACAAATGTCGAAAGGGAACTTCACAAAGACAGTAGTGTCACTCAAACAGGAAAAAACAAAGGGGAATATCAGGCCAGCCATAAAACAAACTTACATAGGAAATGGAATCAAATAAAAGGTATTAAAGAATCCCTATAGAAAAAAGCCTAAGTAATTAAGAAAACTAGATAAATAAGAAAAGGAAACCCTTACGAACACAGGACATACCAAATAATCAAAACAAACAGACAAAACACACACAAAAAATATAAATTACAAAAGAGACAGACAGGAGATTGCCACAAGACAAATATGAAAATCCATTATAAAGCTAAAAGAGATTATGAAAAAAAACAATAATACAATCTAACCACCACACAGAGTTTGCCTTCCACACCTCGTGGAGTTTGCCCTCCGGCAGGAATAAAGACAAACTCAAACAGGATTTGACACATTAAGCACAAATACAAACATTCACAAAGGGAGAAAGGGGTATAAAAAACCAGGGACTTACCATAAGAAGCTAGCTAGCCCAGGAATGCAGACTTCTCGCTGTCCCTCGCCTTCCTGAAAAATAAAAAGATCCATCTTTCAAGCAGTTGTCTGTATCCTTGTGCTGGAGCTCTCCCAGTGGGAAAATCGAATCCTCAAAGGAAAGGCATTTTGACACCTTTCAACAATTGGCGACCATGAAGGTTTTCCAGCCAACCCTGCCACAAGACTGGGCCCGCAGATCCAAACTCTGCCAGCATGGACTTTCTTTGTCCAGGGACAACATCCATGGACCCAGCCCAGAAGGTATAGGGTAGTAAAGGGAGTCCTTGGGCTTTTCCGCTCAACAGCTGTTTGAAAGCAGGTGAGTACCGCTCCAAATTTATAATCTTACTAAGGAGGGGAGTGGAAGCATGAGTGTACCAAGTGTGTGATTGTGGGTTTTCTCTGCGGAAACAGTGGGACCATGATTGCCAGCCGCACCCCAGCCAGCTGCTAGCTCAAACACGAGCCATGACCGGCTGGATTTGGGAACACAAGGGGTGATCATGGAGTGTGAGTTCTTCTGAAGGATGTAAGAAAAACCGAGTGGGCTGCAAAAGGAACTGTTGTTAGGAAAATAAATAAAAAGCAGGAAAAAAAAATAGTCCCGGTGCATTCCGCAAGCAAAGCCCTGTGCATTTAGAAGGGGCCCATACTGGCTTCTGACAAACAAAATTGGAAATAGTTTGTCTAAAAAGCAGAGTAGGTCCTTCCAGATCCCCACCTTTAAGGGAGATCTGAAAATTGACGGCTGAGTGTAGGGAGGGGCCCATACCAGAACTGCTAGGGGGCAGATGGTCCTCCAAGATCCCTGTTTTTTAGTGGGGGGGTCTTAAAATTGATGGCTGAGTTTCCCTAAAAGAAAGGGGCCCATACTCCATGTTTAGGGAAGCCGGAGTCCTTTCCAGACCGTTTTTGTCTGAAAACTGATGGCTGTAGCCCGGCTAAACCAAAGTAATCCCTACATCAGGTAGGGAATATGGGAAGTTGGGCAATGGAAGAGACCCCCTTGGATAAATTACTTGAGGCTTGGGACTAAAGACAACTACCTGTCCTGACTAGAATGCATAAAAAAGAAGCAAAAAGAATTTGCAAAAAGTGGACTTTATTGTGAGATGACATGGGTAGACAAATTTGGCCTGATAGCAGTACTTTAGATTATAAAACCCTGAAAGCACTTAGAACACACATTAAACCCAGCCAAATACCCTATTGGTACTGCTGGGCTGAGATGGCTAGGACCAAAGACCTTACTGAGGGAAAAGATCAGGAAAAACCTGAAACCCATTCCCTGGAAGGAAAGACTGAGGCAAGGATTATGGCTCCCCTTTTAAGCAAACCAGTGCCAGGCAGAAATAGGGGACAATTAGAATATGTTTTTACCCACACTCCCTTCTCTGCCTCTGACTTGGTCATCTGGAAAAAGGATACCCCAGCTTTCAGGGCTGATCCTCAAACAGTAATTCAAACCCTGAAATCTATCATAGACAGCCATAATCCATCCTGGGGTGATATGACCCAGCTGCTACAAGTCTTTCTAACAAAAGATGAACTATTAAAACTATTTGAAAAAAACAGACCAAATAGCTAAACTACCAACTATCCCTGGACAGGCAGCCCCAGCCCGCATCGCATGGCCAGTACATCGCCCTGACTGGGACTACAATGATACCAATCACTGGGATGAATACACAAGAGCAAAAGATAACTTACTAGAAGCTTTAGAGGAAATAGGTAAAAAGCCTTGAAACTGGTCCGAATTCCAAAAAACAACACAAACAGAAAAGGAAAACCCTGATGCCTTTTGGGTCCGCCTGTCAGAAGCAGCTATTGCATATGCCGACCTAGACCTTAGCTGCCTGAAGGATCAAAGGATTTTAGCTTCAGCCTTCGTGGATCAGTCCACCGTGGATATCAAAGAACATTTCCACCGCTTCATCTCTAACTGGCCAACCTTAGAAAAGGAGTTGTGCAGAATCACTAACTTTGTCTATGATCAAAGAGACAAGCTGAAAGAGGAGGAGAAAGATAGAAAGAGGCGGATAGAAAGACTTAAAAATGTTTGCTGTAATGCAACATGATGCCAGACAAATGCCAGGTAAAACTCCCTATAATTCAAGGAAATGCTGGCATTGTGATAAAGCACGATGGTCGCAAGGCAAATGCCAGCATTGCTATAGGTGCAGACAGGAAGGGCATTTCAGCAGGCAATGTAGGCAACACCCTTCCCACAACCGGTATCACCCACCACCTAGAAACATGAAGCCAGGCAATAATCCAGTCCATTACACTGAACAACAAACCTTTAATCATCATGCACCACCCAGAGCTCCTTTTCAATAACAATTGATCTCAATGGGAGCAAAGAAGGGAAAATGACCTGCCCCTTTCCTGACTAGAACATGAGAATGAAAACACTGAATTAATGGCTACCTTTAACAGGCTGGCTATTCTCCTAAAAAACGGCCCTGAGGGGGAACCCATTGTCACCATCCTTATGGGAGGAAAAAAATACAATTACTTAGTTGATACTGGAGCCACCTCCTCATTAATTACTGAACCACCATATAAAGCTTCAGTGGCTGAAGGGGCTCAGGATAACATAATGGGAGTGGGGAGGGGGGGGAATAATCCCTGTAGAATTTACCCACAATGTAACAGTAGAACTAGGACCTTTCACAGTAGACCATTCATTCACTATTTGCCCCCAGTCGCCACTATCCCTACTAGAAAGGGATCTCCTATGTAAAATGGGAGCTATCATAACATGTGGCAAACAGGGGCTGCAATTGGAAAAGGCACACACAAAACAATCATGCTGATAACCAGCAACAGGGGGCTTCATGAAGATTTAAAAAGCCTGCCACCCTCCTTATGGGGCTGGGATGCATCAGAAGTGGGACTACTTAAAGGAGCAACACCTGTTACTATCCAAGTGAAACATGGACCACCTCCATGCATGCCCCAATACAAAATCTCCGCAGAGGCAATTCACCCCATAAAGGAATTAATACAAGCATACCTAAAGCAAGGAGTTCTCATTAAATGTACCTCTCCCTGCAACACCCCCATTTTTCCTGTGAAGAAATCTACAGTAGACCAAGATGGAAACCCCATCTTTAGATTTGTGCACAATTTAAGGCTCATAAATAATCACGTGATACCAAGAGCCCCCATAGTGCCTAACCCATCAACTATAATCACCAAGGTGCGAGCCTCAGCCACCTATTTTTCTGTCATAGATTTGTGCTCTGCTTTTTCAGCATTCCGGTGGACCCAGCATCCCAATATCTATTTGCTTTTACTTGGCAAGACCAACAGTATACCTGGACTCGATTGCCACAAGACTACACTGAGTCCCCTACCCTATTCTCACAAATATTAAGGGCAGACCTCTCTTCCATTTCCCTACCACAGCAGTCCACTTTGATCCAATATGTTGATGATTTACTGCTGGCATCTCAGACCAAGTTAGCATGTAAAACAGACACCCTATACTACACCCTTACTTGAAGCCCTGTCAGAAAGAGGGCACAAAGCCTCCCCTTCCAAATTACAATATTTAAAACAAGAAATAACATATCTGGGCTACATTATTGCACCAGGAATGATAAAACTGGCCCCTAACCGGGTAGAGACCATTTTAGCCATGAAACCACCCCGGACAAAATGACAAGAGCCTTACTGGGAATACTGGGCTTCTGCGGCCCATGGATCCCCTCGTTTGGAGAATTAGCCCGACCATTCATTGAACTAACAGGCAAAAACATGCCTGACTCCATTGAATGGTCCAAACCTTTGGACAAAACACTTCAGACCATGAAACAAACCCTGGCATCAGCCCCAGCACTCAGGCTACCTGACTATAGGAAATCTTTCACCTTATTCATCCATGAAAAATTAGGTGTTGCCTCTGGCGTTCTGACACAGCCTTTTGGACACACACATTGACCAGTCGCTTACTATTCTGTAACCCTAGATCCAGTAGCTCAAGGGGCTGTCTCCTGCTTAAGAGCCATGGAAGCTACAGTCGAACTTGTGAAACAATCTAAGGATTTAGTACTAGGACATCCACTATTGCTGAAAGTCCCCCATGAAGTTTTTGCAATTCTCTTAAAGAGCCAGACACAAGCCTTCACTCAGCAGCATTTGGCTCAATATGAAGCTGAACTTTTTACCTCTGATCACATTACGTTTGAGAGGTGCAATACCTCTAAACCTAGCTACCCTGCTCCCCACAGAACAGGAGGAAGGCAATCTCCATGATTGCCTCTATTTAGTGCATGACGCTGAACTACCCCGCTCTGATTTAACAGATAACCCGCTACAAAACCCTGACATTGAACTCTTCACAGATGGTTCCCCCTACATGCACGAGAACAAAAGAGTAACAGGAGCAGCTGTAGTCTCCCTACAAGAAACCATCTGGACTTCCCCACTTCCTCCCTCCCCCAGCGCCCAAGCAGCTGAGTTTATAGCTTTAACTAAAGCTTGCAAAGCTGCAATGAACTGATCTACTAACATCTATACAGATTCCAAATATCCTTTTGGAGTCTGCCATGCAACAGGAGCTCTATGGAAATGACAGGGTTTTTTAAGTTCAGCGGGACAACAGATAGTACATGCACCATTAGTAGCCAAACTATTAGAAGCCATCCAATTACCACAAGTGTAGAAGTCATCCATTGTAAAGCCCACCAAACAGATGAGTCTACAAGAAAAAAAGGAAACCAATATGCAGATGCAACAGCCAAATGGGTGGCAACCAAACCTCTACCTCACACCATCATGACACCAGCCTTAACAATGAAACCAGAAATACCATACAAACAATTTCTAGATAAAGGGGAATCTGAAGAATGGGGAAAAAAAATTCAGCAGTTTTTGAGCAAGGATTTTGGAGAGTCCCAGAAGGCAGACCTATACCCCAGGTTAATTTGCCAAAGACTACATACAAAGGGACATTGTGGGACACAAGCTATGGTAGATGCCATCAGGAGGGTATGGTATACTCCTGGAGCCTATAGTGAAGCTATAAGAATAGCCACGACATGCCAAACCTGCCAAGCAAATAATACCACCTCCAGAAAAACAATTCATGAAGGAGGAAGACCCCGGGCACAGAAACCATTTGAAAAGATTCAAATGGATTATGTACTGCTACCTAAGGCAAATGGGTATCAATATGCTCTTGTCTGCAAGGACCAACTAACCCACTGGGTTAGTTCCCATGCCGCCATGCTACTGCCCTAGAAATAGCCAGACATCTCCTCAAGGACATTGTGCCTAGGTTCGGGGTCCCCACCACATATATTCCAGACTCTTGGCATTACCCAAAACCTCCATGTGCCCTATACTCCGACATCATCATGAGCCATGGAGAGAGCAAACAAAGAAGTGAAGTGGGCAAACTCTGTCAGGAGACACACCTCTCCTGGCCACAAGTGCTCCCAATTGCCCTCTTGTATATCAGAACTAGACCAAGACAGGACATAGGTATTTCCCCCTTTGGGATCCTTTTTGGTTGGCTCTCCAACACCCTACAAGGCCTCGATCCTCACTCCCTCTGCATAGATAGTGGGGATATGATTCTCTCTTCTTATCTTACAGCCCTGCAAAAGAGACTACAGACCCTCTGGACCCAGAGTGCACTGACACAGACCTTACCCCTGGAAGAAGCCCTGCATCCATATGAGCCAGGAGATTGGGTGTGGATCAAGTTCTTCACCAGAACCTCCCCTCTACAACCCAGGTGGAAAAGACCCTACCAAGTCTTACTAACTACACACACCACCATAAAGGTTGCAGAACGAGACTCTTGGATACATTGGACACATGCAAAGCCAGCAGTCATAGACCATAGCCAAACTCCACCACAATCAATCCCACACATCAAACTGAAGAAAAATCTGGACACAGATCAATGGACGCTTGCAGCATTTTTCAACACTACTGAGCCACACAACTGTGAGGAACCAAGTGCAAACATTGAATTACACAAAACTGAACTCCCAGGTGCTGAGTTATAAAACTCTATTTTTATTTTTTAATTTTTAAAAAAAATTTCTCACCTTCTACATTTTTTTCTTTTTCTTTTTTTTCCCTTTTGTAACAAGGAAGAGATTTTAGCCATACTTCTTAGTAATTTTTGATACTTGACCTATACCATTTTTTTACATTGTTACCCTTTTTCTTACATTATACAAAAAAAGGAGGGGGGGGAGGGAAGAAATCTAGCAATGGGAAACATGAAATGCAATATATACTATGTATTATTATCTGTAACAAATGTAACACTCGTAACACAAGCAACTGCATTCCTGGAACCAAAGCTTATCCCAGAGAAAGGAAACATATGGGAATATTTAGCAAGGGAAATACTCAACACCACTAACTTTTGCTTAGCAGGAGGGAAATCAGTCAAGGACATCTTAACCACATGCCTAATGGGAGTGGCAACTAGGCCACATAACATCATTAACTACATCACATTTAGAAACCTTCCTGACTCCTACAAAAGCATTTTTAGCTGGGACCACTCTACAAAAACCAAAGACCACACCATGTACACCCTACACATTGCTGCAGTAACCACCTCTGAGAGATGCTTTAATGTCACTGGGTGTAGTACACCTAGGGTCACAGAATACACCAGTCTCAGCAACACAGAACTAAAATGCAACTACACAGAGACCATATCATTCTCATATAGTTACCTGAAACTCCCACCAGGGTGGTTTTTCCTTTGTGGCTTAAAAGCCTACTCATACCTTCCCGAAAATGTCACCAATGGCCCCTGCACCTTGGGAAGGTTAACCATGCTTATGCCATCCTTACAGAGACGGCACAGGAGAGCCTTCCAAGCCCTAGACTCAGACTGTGACTCCAAAGTCTCCCTTCTCACCAAAACAGAATATGTCTCATTGGCAATATCCCTAGTAGGGGTACCTGGATTGGCAATGTGAAATTCTAGAAATTTGAATAGCCTAGCAAAAGGCTTGAATTCAATCTCCCATGCCTTGGATGCCCTTAACAGAGAACTGAGGGAGGTCAGAGAAGCCACCCTGGAGAATAGGGCAGCAATAGACTTCCTCCTCTTGAAGTATAATTATGGCTGCGAAACATTCCACAGGATGTGTTGCTTCAATCTAGATGAAACCTCAGGACTCTTAGGAAGGGACATCCACCACCTGAAAGAACTAGCTCAAAATATTGGTCATGAGCAATCATTCCTGGACTTTTCATGGCTCTACTCTTGGATGCTAGATTTCCATTGGCTCAAAATCCTTACAACAACTATAGTCACTATTTGTGTCTTTGGAGCCCTCATGTGTTGCCTCTGTTGATGCATACCACCCTGCTTTAGTTGCCTAAAGTCCTGTATTCCCTCTCAGAAGAGAAAATTAAAGGGGAGACAGGTGGCCATGATGATGATCCAGATTGATCACGAATACCAAGTATACCCAGACACTCAATCAGAGACCACCTTCTAAAAAACTAATAATGAAGGATTGTGGAAAGGGAACTTCACGAAGACAGTAGTGTCACTCAAACAGGAAAAAACAAAGGGGAATATCAGGCCAGCCATAAAACAGACTTACATAGGAAATGGAATCAAATAAAAGGTATTAAAGAATCCCTATAGACATAAGCCTAAGTAATTAAGAAAACTAGACAAATAAGAAAAGGAAACCCTTACGAACACAGGACATACCAAATAATCAAAACAAACAGACAAAAGACACAAAAAGATATAAATTACAAAAGAGACAGACAGGAGATTGCCACAAGACAAATATGAAAATCCATTATAAAGCTAAAAGAGATTATGAAAAAAAAATGATAATACAATTTAACCACCCCGCGTAGTTTGCCTTCCACACACCGCGGAGTTTGCCCTCCAGCAGGAATAAAGACAAACTCAAACAGGATTTGACACTTTAAGCACAAATACAAACATTCACATGAAATCAACTCACAAAGTGAGAAAGGAGTATAAAAAACCAGGGACTTACCATAAGAAGCTAGCTATCCCAGGAACGCAGACTTCTCGCTGTCCCTCACCTTCCTGAAAAATAAAAAGATCCATCTTTCAAGCAGTTGTCCGTATCCTTGCACTGGAGCTCTCCCAGCGGGAAAATTGAATCCTCAAAGGAAAGGCATTTTGACACTTTTCAACACAAACAAACAAAGAAATGCTTAAAAGGCAACAATTTCATCCTTGTTTCATTATCAAAATATCAGATAATTAATTATAAGAATATAAGATAAAATAAGCATGCTTTCAAAATTGGAAGAAATATCAATAAATATATTGATAACATCCCTTTATAATGGAAAATACAATTTATCCAGTAGCTCAAGTAATTACAATTGAGAAACACTGTGGAAAAATGGGATTAAATATAAAGGAGACAATAAGTATAATAATTTACCTTAGAACTCAGCATGAAGATATTAAATTGGTAAATAGCTTCCACATTTCAGGTTCCACCATAACTTTTTAGGTTCAAACAGTAAAGGAACCAGTCAAGAAATGTGCTCCAGTCTAGCACTTTTATCAGATAATAATTAGAATCATACAGATCATGCATTTCTATCTGATTCTCTGTGGAAATAAAAGTTGGATTCTAAAGAAACAGGATGGAAAAAGGATTGATGTTTTTTAATGTTGGTTTTAAAGAAAACAGGTGAGAATATCATGGATAACCTGAAAAACAAGCACCATGGATCATCAGCCAAATAAGCCCAGAGTTCTCACTCAAAGCAAAAATAATCAGGCTCAAATTATTATATTTTGATAAATTTATAATTTTAGGAAAGGTGGAAGGAAAGGGCAAAAGAGAACTGCCAGCATCAAGATGGATAGATTTGATTGTAAATAATGATTGCAATGTTGGAAGACTTGATGAGGGATATTGATGAAGGATCATCCTGGAGAAGGTTTTATCTATGTGGTCAATAAGATTCAAAACACAAATTTCTTCATAGCATCTATTTCATCAGCCAGTCATTCACATTTTGGAGTTTCGATGTATATTGTGTATGCTGTCCACAAACAGAGGCTACAAGGAAATAAATTACTCATTTTGAAATAGAGCAGAGAACTTCAAACCATCTTCTGAAGAACTTCCCAGAGATTCTTTATGATGATTTCATTGGCTAGACTCTTAGCAGGATATACAAAAGTCAAGAGTCACAAGATATTGTTGGACTCTAAGATGATTTATTTTATTTATTTATTTAGATTTGACAATCTCTTACAAGATAATAGGTATAAGTATATACATAGTTATGAATACATGAAATGCATACATATAAGAAAAATAAAAGAAACAATAGGACATGGATGGTAGGCACATTGGTGCACTTATGCATGCCCCCTACAGACCTCTCAGGAAAGGGGTGAGGTCAATAGTAGACAGTCTAAAGTTAAAGTTTTTGGGGTTTGGAGAAGAAACTACAGAGTCAGGTAGAGTATTCCAGATATTGACCACTCTGTTGATGAAGTCATATTTCCTGCCATCAAGTTTGATGCAGTTAACCTTGAGTTTGTATCTATTCTGTGCTCTTGTGTTGTTATGATTGAAGCTGAAGTATTCATCGACAGGTAGGACATTGCAATGTATGATTTTATATACCATACTTAGATCAGACCGAAGGCGGCGTAGTTCTAGGTTTTCTAGGTCTAGATTTTCACGTTTGGTGGCATAAGGTATTCTACAACGAGTAGAGGAGTGGTGAACTCTTCTTGTGAAATATTTCTGGACTTTCTCAACTGTGCTAATATCAGATACGTAATGTGGGTACCAGACTGATGAACTGTATTTGAGTATTGGTCTAGCAAATGTTTTGTATGCTCTAGTTATTAGTGTGATATTACAAGAGGAAAAAGCTATGTAGGATTAGGTTAACAACTCTTAACGCCTTTTTGGCTATGTAGTTACAGTGGGCTCTAGCACTTAGATCATTAGAGATGAGTATTCCAAGGTCCTTGACAGAGCTTGGATAATCAACAAGATCTTGACTATTTAGCTTGTATTTTATTTTCTGATTTTTTTTGCCAATATGAAAGACAGAGCATTTATTTGTTGAGATTTGAAGTTGCCATTTGTTTGACCATTCTGATACATAGTGAAGATCTTTTTGAAGGGTAGCAGTATTGTCTGTGGTATTGAACAGCTTTACATCATCAGTGAAAAGAACGCAGTTGCTCTTAGTATGATCACAGAGGTCATTTATGCAGAGTATGAAGAGAGTTGGTCCTAGAACACTGCTTTGGGGGACACCACTATTGACAGGTACAGAATTTGACTCCCAATTTTGACCATTTGTTGTCTGACAGGAATGCTTCTATCCAGTTATGCAGTTGTCCAGAGATACCATAATATTTTAGTTTTATGAGTAGTTTGTCGTGTACCACTGAATCAAAAGGCTTTACAGAAGTCTATGTAGATTGCATCTATTGCTTTTCCCTGATCGAGTTGTGTAGTTCATATGTTTTTGCAGTGTAAGATATGATATTGTTATGACTCCCCTTCAAAATTCAAATGAACAAAACAGAAAGCAGCTGTTTCAAATTAAATCAAACAGAAAGAAGTCTTACAAGATAACGGCTGGCAGAAATCTCAATCCACAGCATAAATCTTTACTCCTTCCGGCAAACCAGTCCTGGCAATAAATTTCAAGTCTCAGAGCTTCTTGCTGTAACGTCCTCACTCAATAAGTCACTTTGGTCCTGGCAGATTGTACCAGCCCAGCTGTGTCCTTTTATACTCATTGAGGCAATGTGCTAATTTACTGACTCGCTCTCCTCATTCGCTCCAGCTGATTTTGCCTTCTCAACTGTCTTCTGTTCCTTACATTTAACCACAAATTTTCCAAGTTCTCATCTCCACTAGAAGACTCTCTCAAAACTTCCCTGTCAGCCATTCCCGGCTGTTGATCAGATAAGGAACCAGAGGAGGTCAAAGGTCCTGACAATTCTAATACATCAGGTCTGTCGTCCTTTGTCACGTCCATTTCCTCATCCTGGTTACCAGTCCAATCGCTGAGCCATGCCGGCTCATATTTTTCTGCCATGTCCTCCTCACTTGAACTCATATCAGTCACAGGAGCTGAATCCAAGCCCGGAGCCACAACAGATCTCTATTCAGTCTCTCCAAATATTATTATATGTTACACAATTTGTACTTGAAATGGTCTATCCTCCTGATCATGCAAATACTTTGTAACTTTAGAAAGTGTTTAATGTTCTTTTTTGTTTTGTAAAAGCTTTTGTTTCTCATCTCCTTTGGTTTAAAAACTAGGTACATTTTTTCTATCCTACTAAATGAACAGAAAAGTTGAATTCAAATCCCTGGAACATGTTCCCATATTTCCAATATTTCAGAGAAACATTGACAATATTTTCCCCACGCAATTCTGAAATTAACTATGTTGACTTTCCAGTCCCTTGGGGGATGATTAGATCCACTGGAAAAATAACAAGCCAATATTAAATTGTGTTTACTCGTCATTGAAAGCTAGAGATGAAATCTATAATTCTTCCTCAGTTGGATGACAGATAATTTGCAGATAGCAGTCATGACTTCAGTTCTTGCAATTAGCAACTACTCAGGTTGAACAGTGCTATACAGAGACCAGTTAAAGAGTTGTGTGGAAGATGATAGCCCTGGTGTTGTTGGTATTAGTGCTACTTCCACTGGCGGTGTGCAAGATTCCTTACTTTAGATGCAGTGTTAGTGAGCCTCTTCCTATTCATCATAAGTATTATAAGTCTGGAGATATCATAATGGCTTTCATTATTTCTCACACTTACTGGTTTTCAAATCCTACTTCCTATAAAAAATTTCCTTTGTCTGCACTCTTTGGTGATTTTGTGTAAGGCATTTGATTTACTTACTTGTGCTGCATGCAGTTTGCAATTATATTCTGCATCTGTTGCTGAGTGTTGGGGAGAGAGTGGAACTTTGTTGATGCAGATTTCTTTAGTTATTCAGTAGATTTTTTTTTTGCTTTTCCTTTTCTAAGAATGGAGGCAGACTCCATTGTCATTCAGGGCCATATTTCTACCTTATGCACTAAGCATTTAAAGTTATGAATATTTCTTTCCAACATCATCATTATTTGCTTGTGATTTCTGGGACACTTTGAAGGAAAGCAATGAGGAATTCTTTCTTCTGAGACTGATCTACACATTAATATTAACATACTACTGGATAATAAACATCTTTGAACTTTTAAGAGAACATTTTAGCAAGAGTAGAAAGAAGCATGTACACACATTCTAATATAATTTACATATTAGTGTTGTAAATTGAATTAAAGATTTATTTGTGAATCTAATTCTTTCCTCATGCTAATCTTTGCCTGCTCCATGTAAATGGTCTAATCATCTACTGCAGTGGTTGAAGAATGGAGATAATACACGGAGAGACAGTTTTAAACATATCTGTTATATATGTAATGTTGATTTGTTAATAATTAATGGTAATTTGGATGTTCTGCATGACTTGGAGAATGAGAGACGAATAAGTAGCAAGGAAAAATTCAAGATAGCATCTTAAATACAATATTTTCAGTTTTAATCTGTGTGACTTTCATTTATTTGAGGATAATAAAGGGAGAAAATAAGCCACCCACTATGATGTCCATGGATTCTGTAGTTTTTATTCTTTTTCCTCTAAAAAGAAGACAGACAATAAGGGAACCAAAAATTCACAGATAGTTTTCTAGAAGAAACCATAGTAGTTTTCTAACCTTCCACAAAATTATGGTCATAGATATTAAAGGCCCAAATATTGCAGTCATATTTGAACTCTCTTAGCACTTCAACACAATAATGTGTTCCTTTGTCATAGCTCTGTATTTTTATCTTTTTCTTAACCACAATCCCAAAAATGTGATTAAAAATAGGACTTAGGATGATGGCTCTGCCTATTTTCAGTGTTCAGGAAATCACTTTGAAATCTGAAATGTATGGAGCTGATCACAAGAAGAATATGAGTACCACTGATTTATTAGCTCAATCAATTAGATTTTGTGATCATTTCAACTTTGAGCACCATACTGAAGAATTGAGGCCTACCTCTCTGGAAAATTTTCATTCTTAAAAATCATTAACTTCTTTCAAATTTTTGAAGATGCTATAAAATCATGCAAAACAGACTTCCAAAAAGAAAGTCCTACTGAAATCCCCAGAAGTACTTGGGCTGTTTAGGTTCACTAGAGACCAGAGAAATAACTTAAAAAATGAAAGCATACTAAACTATTCTGAGAAAAAGCATCAAGAGATACTTGGAAAACAATTTCACATTTTATGTTTTAATGTTGCTGAGGCATATTAGCATTCTGAAGAAAAATCTTTAGAGAAGTCACAAGGTTATTTCAGGACAAGGATAAAGCAATTTAATTTCAAATAAGACATTTGTTAAAATATCATTTTTAGCTATTGGTTTTGTCTTGCTATAGAGTCATGAAACAGAACTACCAACATATCTTGACTTTGGAATTTGCTTTAAAGGAGATCAATGACAATACCCAACTCTTACCTAATATCACCCTGGGCTTCCATATCTACAATAATGCTTTCAGCACCAGTGTTATTTATTTTGCTTCCATGGAACTTCTGTCCACAAAAGACAAATTCTTTCCAAATTACAAATGTGATGCCCAAAATAATCTGGTAGCAGTCATCGGGGGACCTAACTCTGATGTCTGCCTCAACATGGCAACAATTCTCTGCATGTACAAGATCCCACAGGTAGGCAATGATACCTTAAGTACACTGCTCAAAAAAATAAAGGGAACACAAAAATAAGACATCCTAGATCTGAATGAATGAAATATTCTTATTAAATACTTTGTTCATTACATAGTTGAATGTGCTGACAACAAAATCACACAAAAATTACCAATGGAAATCAAATTTAGCAACCCATGGAGGTCTGGATTTGGAGTTACACTCAAAATTAAAGTGGAAAAAAACTGATCCAACTTTGATGTAATGCCCTTAAAACAAGTCAAAATGAGGCTCAGTAGTGCGTGTGGCCTCCACGTGCCTGTATGACCTCCCTAAAATGCCTGGGCATGCTGATGGTCCCCTGAGGGATCTCTTCCCACACTTGGACTAAAGCATCCCTCAACTCCTGGACAGTCTGTGGTGCAATGTGGCATTGGTGGATGGAGTGAGACATGATGTCCCAGATGTGCTCAATTGGATTCAGGTCTGGGGAATGGGCAGGCCAGTCCATAGCATCAATGCCTTCGTCTTGCAGGAACTGCTGACACACTCCAGTCACATGAGGTCTAGCATTGTCTTGCATTAAGAGGAACCGAGGGCCAACCGTACCAGCATATGGTCTCACAAGGGGTCTGAGGATCTCATCTCGGTACCTAATGGCAGTCAGGCTACCTCTGGCAAGCACATGGAGGGCTGTGCGGCCCCCTAAAGAAATGCCACCCCACACCATTACTGACCCACTGCCAAACCGGTCATGCTGGAGGATGTTGCAGGCAGCAGAATGTTCTCCACTGCATCTCCAGACCCTGTCACATCTGTCACATGTGCTCAATGTGAACCTGCTTTCATCTGTGAAGTGCACAGGGTGCCAGTGGCAAATTTGCCAATCTGTCAGCCTCAAGATCTCTTCTACATCTTTCTTTGCTCTAAACATTGGAGTCTGAGTGTTTCTTTCCTGGATTTTGAATGGAGCACAGACTGACATTCTGAATCTCCCCATCAGCCTACCCAGAGAAAATATCAACTTTTCTTCCAAGGGGGTTTCACATCATGTCATCTCCAGCTAGTGATGAAGACGACCAGGGAGCTTGGTGGGGGGGGCAGTCAATGCTGCTACCAGAGGTGCCAGCCGCTGACCTGCTAGCCGACCTCACTCTGGAAGAAGTTCCAGCTGAGAGGCCCAGATGGTCGCTGGGTGTTGGATGGAGGGACCCCGAAAGCCTCCCCCTCCCGGAATCACTATAACCCAAAGACATGCGAGGGAGCAGCTTTGGCAAGAAAGGGAAGAGAGGGAATGCAAGCTAGATCAAGCCAGACAACTTCTCAATGATGCTTTCGAGAAGCCTCGCATCGCTCCAAGGTATGAGGGGGAAGGGGGAGCAAGTTCAGCCAGGGGAAGCCGGGCTGCCCCCACCTCCCTAGCCCAGCCTATGCCAGCGCAGCAGCCAGCTGCAGCCCCAGGGCCCCCAGCGGGAGGTGTGATTCCTGGAAGATGCATAGCCCTCAAACTGCCTCCATTAGACATGAAGTTTGGGGGAAATCCCAAGGATTTGGGTTTCTTCCTGGCACAAGTCTGGAGCTATATGGAGGAATATGAGAGAGAATTCACTTCTGAAGCAGCCAAAGTGAGATGTGTTACCAGGGCCCTGGAGGGGATAGTGGCAGACTGGATGGTGACTTTGTATAATGACAACTCCCCACAACTGCGGAATCTCAATGTCTTCATGACTGCATTGACGAGAAGGTTTGGGGACCCTCTAGTAGAGAGAAAGGCTAGGATCAGAATGAAAACCATAAATCAACAGGGGAGGTCAGTTGCTGACTACACCCAAGAGTTCAGACAGCTGGCATGCCACATCTGAGACTGGTCCCAGGGGGCCCTGATAGAAGCCTACAAAGATGGCCTAAATGAAGATATATACGACATGTGCATCTCCAGAAGGGATCCATATGATCTGCAACTGTGGTACTTGCTAGCGGAAGAAGTGGAAATAGATCTGACCCAAAGCAGTCACAGAGGAGGCCCTCTATGGAGCAAACCGCTCCCCCCGTGTCTCCAAGAGGCCCCAAAACCTCAGAAGGGAGGAGTGATGGCAAGACCTAAATCCACTGCCTGTTTTAGATGTGGGAAGGAGGGCCACCGGATTGCGGATTGCAGGGTCAAGCTGGATCCAAAGGGAGTGCAGAGGCCAAGGAGGAAGCCAGAAAACCCCCCAGCCAAGCCTCGCGAAACTGGGCTAAAGGCAGGGGAGGTTGTAGAGGTCGCCCCTCCAGCAGGAGAGGAGCTGGGACCTCCGATCTTCCTTGAAGAGAGTGAAACTGACTCGGAAGATGACGTCCCGGTAAGTCCTAACAAGGGGCCCATGACCATCCCAATAAAGTTAAGGGCGCTCACTTCAGGGACTGAAGGGGAGATGTTGGCTTTACTAGACTCTGGGTGCACGAGGTGCATAATCAGCATGAAAGTAGTTAAGGAGATGGGTATCAGACTGAGAACTTTAAAAACACCCATATCCTTTTGCCAACTGGATGGATCAGTGTTGGGAGGTTGCCCTGCACGTTTTATAACGGAACCCCTAGAGATATGGGAAACCATAGTGAGATTCTGTGCTTTATTGTGGCCCCTGGGATGGAACAGCCTTTAATATTGGGACTGCCCTGGCTCTGAAAGTGGAATCCCCATGTGAATTGGAGGAAAGGGTGGTTATGGATTCGCACCGATCGGTATGCTCGGTGCTACACAAACTGTGAGCTGCCAAATTGTATGCTAAATTATCCAAATGTGAATTCCATCAAGAGAAAATTGGCTAGATGGATACTGCATCTTGCATGAGGGCATCAAAATGGATCAAGAGAAGGTGCGAGCTGTATTGGACTGGGTCCCGCCAAGGACCCGTAAGCAGCTTCAAAGCTTCTTAGGGTTTGTCAATTTTTACCGGCAATTCATCCCATCCTTCGCTAACATAGCAATACCCATCACCAATCTCTTAAAGACAAAAGGGGGGATGAAACCAAAGCCCAGAAAACCATTGGAGTGGTCCATGGAATGCCAAGCGGCCTTTGAAAAACTAAAGCGACTGTTCGCTGAAGAGCCAGTACTGAAACACCCGGAAATGGATGCCCCTTTCTTGATCCAAGCCGATGCAAATGATGTGGCTGTTGGGGCGGTCTTACTTCAACTAAATGAAAAAGGAACACTACAGCCCTGCGCATACACCTCCCGTAAGTTGACTGAAACTGAGAGGAGATAGGCCATCTGGGAAAAGGAAGCTTTTGCAGTTGGTTGGGCTCTACTAACTTGGAGGCATTTTCTGGAAGGAGCGAAACACCCATTTGAGGTATGGACTGACCACAAGAACTTAGAGGCCTTGAAAACACCTCAGAAATTATCCCTCAAGCAAGTTAGGTGGGCCCAGTATTTTATTTTATTTTTTTAAAAAAAGTTTTTTATTTTAACAACAAACAAAACAACATAAGACATACAACATAAAACATAAAAACATCATCCTTCTTCATAAATTTACAAACAGTGTATCAGTTGGTTTACCACTTTTTTTGTGTGCATCCATTTCCTAAACGCTAATATAATTATATTACATAATAACTCATATTATCAATCAATAATTGTATAACCCAATATCATCACTAAGAAATCGTTTATCTATAATTTTATTAACTCATACTTTAATGAGATAACTATAATTTACTTAATTTATTTTGCAATAAATCATAAGATCATACCAAATCTATCTTAATAAAGTTTTATAAAAATAATATCAAAAAAAATATTATATTCTAAATCTAAATGTTCTATTATTATGTTTTATTATCTAAAGGTGGGCCCAGTATTTTAAATGATTCATTTTAAATGATTCATTTTCCCAGGAGGAAAAAAATTCATGGCAGATGCTTTGTCTAGAATGCCTCAATATAACAGTGTTCGTCAAGAAGTAATAAGGCCGATTGTATTGACCACACAGCTGGCTGCCCCGGTGGTCACCAGAGCACAAAAGAAGAAGCAAGAAGTGGAGCTGCCCAATGAATTGAGGGAGCGATTTAAGGAAGCGTTGAAGACAGATGAGTGGTTCCTGATGAATGCGAATAACTGCCCAGTTAGAGATGGCTTGGCCTGGGGGGTGTGAAGTTGTATGTACCAGAGACATTGAGAAGCCAAGTGTTACAACAGACCCATGATTCCAAGGCGGCTGGTCACTGGTTTCGTGAAGACTTTACACCTGGTTAAGCGACAGTTCTGGTGGCCCTCATTGAAAAAGGACATTGAGACTTATGTAGCTAGCTGTCCAGTTTGCTCCTCAGCCAAGATACCTCCTGGTAAGCCACCAGGTCTATTACAAAATGTAGCTAGGCCGACTGCTCCTTGGAAGGAAATCTCCATGGATTTTATAGTAGACTTACCCAAGAGTACTAGGCACACAGTTATCTGGGTGGTAACCAATTTGTTCTCCAAGCAGGCACATTTCATACCTTGCTCCAAGATTCACTCAGTGGAATTGTTGGCTAAACTTTTCATCGTACATATCTATAGACTGCATGGTGTCTCTGAGCGTATAGTTTCGGATCGAAGGGTCCAATTCACCTCAAACTTTTGGAAGGAATTTTTGAAATTAATAGGCTTCACCCAGGGCTTAAGCTCCACCCACCATCCTCAAACTAATGAGGCCTGTGAGAGAACTAATGCAGTGTTAAAGCAATATCTCAGGTGCTACATAAACTATCAGCAGGACAACTGGGCTGATCTGCTGCCTTTTGCGGAGGTGGCATACAACAATTCTGTCCACAGTAGTACTGGTTTTACCCCGTTCAAAGTGGCTATGGGGCAAGATTCTGTGCCCATACCTGAGCTTCCTTGTGAAAGACCCAATATCCAATCGTTGGACGAATGGATATCTCAACTTCAACTCAACTGGCCGATCTCTTGTAAAGCATTGGACGATGCACATCAGTCTCATAAGAAATTTGCCGACAGAAAGAGAACTCCACAGAAGTCTTATCAAGTAGGCAAAAAAGTTTTTCTCTCAACCAAATATTTACAGACCACCCAGAAGTCGAAGAAATTGGGCTCTAAATATGTGGGTCCTTTTCTCATTGAACAAATTGTGAACCCTGTGACAGTTCAATTGACACTGCCAAAAACTCTTCATCAAATTCATCTGGTTTTCCATGTTAGTTTGTTGAAACCCGAGCATACCTCTACATTGAGACCGACCCAGACTGATCTCCCAATACCATTGCTGATTGAGGGTGAACAACATTTCAAAATTAAAGAGATTTTAGACTCTTGGAGGTGGAGAGATCATCTCCAATATCTCGTAGCTGGGAAACATTTTCCTCCATCCCATGCTGAGTGGGTAAAGATATTAGGGCTCCTGAACTGGTCAAAGACTTTTATACAAAGTATCCTGATAAACCATAGGAATGTATGCAATTGTTAACATGTATTTTATGTTATTCTCTCTTACAGGGGCAAATGTCCTTTTTCTAGGGGGTCCAAATGTCAGCCTCAAGATCTCTTCTACATCTTTCTACATCTTTTCTATTGCTATGCTCGCTGGTCTCTTTCGGCTGTCATTAGTAACGGGAGGGGGAGGGGGGAATTGGAGGGGAAAAAAGCTGTAGGTGTTACATTCCTGTGCTGGGGATGAGAAGAAGGAAGGGGAGTATAAATACTTGTCCTTAAGTTTCTATTTCCTTGCCTAGCTTTCTTTCCTTCTGCGCAGCTGCGAAGTTTTATCAAAATATGTCAAGGTCAACGGACAGAGGCCTCATCACCATCTGAAGATGCCCACATGATCATATTCAGAACTTTTAATTGGAAGAGTCTTTTGGACTTTGGGGGGTGGGAACAATTCCATATGGGTATATGTGATCTGCACGCCAAATTCTTTAGATTCAGAATCTTCCCTGTAGCTTCCACTTTGAAATTTAGTAAAAGAGAAAACTTTGCTCTAACCATTGGAGTCTGAGTGTTTCTTTCCTGGATTTTGAATGGAGCACAGACTGATATTCTCTGGCAAATGCCAAATGTCCTGCACGGTGTTGGGCTGTAAGTACAACCCCCACCTGTGGACATCAGGCCCTCTTACCACCCTCATGGAGTCTGTTTCTGACCATTTGAGCAGCCACATGCACATTTGTGGCCCACTGGAGGTCATTGTGCAGGACTCTGGCAGTGCTCCTCCTGTCCCTCCTTGCACAAAGGCAGAGGTAGCGGTCCTGATGTGTCGCGTTGAGCGACCGGTCTGTTGTTTCGACTTTCTGGTTGATTGATGAATTCCTCTCAGAGAATAACCCTCGCAAGGGTGAGTTAGTCCTCGCAAGGATGAAGTTTAAAGTAACCCTCGCAAGGGTGAGAAAATAGCCAGCCCTACGCAAGGGCGAGATAGCACGGGACCCTCGCAAGGGTGAGGCTAGGCAAGACTCTCACAAGAGTGATTGCCAAGCAAGCACAAGAAATAAAACACACAAAACACAAGAGATCTTAAAATGAGGCAACACTTTGAGCCTGGGGGAGATGGGATTCCCTGGCTGCCCTGGAACAGATGGAAAATGTCCGGGCTTCTCTGCTTCTTCTGCTCCTTTCTCCTCCCCCAGGCTTTTTGCTGTCCTCTTTTATTGTGCTAATTCAAGGGAGGAGGTGAGAGGAATTTTACAGGAAGGTAAAGAGATACAATGTTAATCTTTTTAGACCAGTCTACGTGACATGAGCCACATACTCTGTAGCTGCTATTTTGTAACTGCTATAGACAGGCATATCTTCTTGAATACACATTCTTTGTCTGAGGTTAATCTTTTATTAACTCCCCTTCCTGTCAGTGCTTTCCTTCTATAATGTTCTGAACTGAATACGTGCTTTTAGCGTAAGATTTCTTTTTGTGGAAAAATACAAGACAGAACCAAGATAAAATAGTCACACTGATGCTGGGTTGTTGCCCTCCTACGGCCTCCTCCATGTCTCCTGATGTGCTGGCCTGTCTCCTGGTAGTGCCTCCATGCTCTGGGTGTTATGCTGACAGACACAGCAAATCTTGCCACAGCTTGCATTGATGTGCCATCCTGGATGAGCTGCACTACCTGAGCCACTTGTGTGGGTTATAGATTCCATTTCATGCTACCACTAGAGTGAAAGCATCACCAGCATTCAAAAGCGACCAAACCATCAGCCAGAAAGCATAGGAACTGAGAAGTGATCTGTGGTCACCACCTGCAGAACCACTCCTTTATTGAGGATGTTTTGCTAACTGCCGATGCTTTCCACCTGTTGTCTATTTCATTTGCACAACAGCATGTGAAATTGATTGTCAGTCAGTGTTGCTACCTAAGTGGACAGTTTGATTTCACAGAAGTGTGATTGACTTGGAGTTACATTGTGTTGTTTAAGTGTTCCCTTTATTTATTTATTTTTGTATAAAATGGGAGAACATTCCTAAAAGTTGAGGCATTTTTCTGACCAAGTTATGAGTGAACAAAATAGAGTCGAATCCAAAGATTAAACTTCAATAGAAACTCTTCATTCTGGGAAATAATTTATAGATTCCATTCTGAGTTGTCTGTCTATTTCTTCATTGAAATAGATTGTATCATGTGAAGAGGAAGTAGACATGATCTGATAGCCACATTCATGTAAATAAATTCAGGTAACCTGGTTAACGGGAGAAGAAACATGCTTTACACAAGAATAATTATGATTTAAACCTGCAGTTAAGTCTTGGAAATCTTTGACCATTGTCCATGGCCCAAAAGATACTTAAAGGGTATTGTGGCCCACCAGTGGCTGGTAGAGCTGGCAGAAGAGTGAGACAGTGAGGAGGTTGGGGCAGAACCTGGGCCAGTCCTGGAGGCTGAGGAAGGCTCAGACAAAGGCTCTGCATCAGAGACAGAGATGGTAAGAGGGCAGGCTTGCAGTCATCAGCTGCCTTCAGGCTTGGACAGCAGTGAGGCAGAGGGAGCTTCTGGAATTGGCATGCACAGAGCTACCAAAAGGAAGGAACCATTAAGAACTCATGATGGACATGGGAGTAAGGCCACAGGTGGATGATGAATGGCCCCTCTCATCAGGATTAAAATAGGAGCAAAAGGAGAGGGGGCTTTTGCAGGAAACAACTCATTCATTCGTTCTTGTGAAGATTTGTTTTTGTAACCTAGCCTTTCCCTGTCAGCACTGCATGTGGAAATATTTACTGGGCAGCTTTTCAGGATAGATAAGGTCTGAGCCAATTAGTATACCTTTGCAAGTCTCTTTGCCAAGCCATTGGCTGAATCTGAATGCACTAAATTCACATTATTTTTAATAAAAGAGATTTTGGCAGGACTCAGAGTTGTCTTAGTGCTTTTTGGGGAAGCTTAGGACAGAACAGGTATCAGTCATGAAGAAATGTAGAAAATCACTTATCTAGGTCATTTACTGTTTACTTTTTTTAAAACATACATTAGCATTTCTTTAATTCCATAAATGTTTTCTGATTTCAGTTACACCATTACCTGAGAAGTGTTTCATTCAACAACTCTGCTGGGGAAAAGGTTTCTTTTGATGAAAATGGTTCATTAATTACAGGATTTGACATTGTAAATTGGGTCACTTTCCCAAACCAATCCTTTCAGAAAGTAAGAGTTGGCAAAGTAGAACCACCGGCTTTCTCTTTAAAAATATTAAACATTTATGCAGATGATATTGAATGGTCACTTAGATTCAACCATGTAAGGACTTAATTCATATTATAATAATGTAAATCATTTTCTGATGTTAAAATAAAACAGTTCGTACCATATAGCCGCTGAAATAATTTTCCTGCCATTGGATAATTCTTTAATTTATCTCAAATTATCTCTCTTATTCCAGATCAGGGTTATCAAATTACATTTCTTGGTAGGCTGGGTAAACATTGTAGTTCTCCTCTGTGAGCTGGCCAGGGGGTGGGTGGGAAGGGGAGAGGTGGGATGAACACCTCCTGCAGCACCCTGCCAGCCAAAAGGGGGATGGGGGAACTACACAAGTCTCCCCTGTGCCCAATTCTGGTGAGCAAAGTGCTGCAGGAGGCCATCTAGGCCCCAAAATGGGGTGCTGGGGTCACACAAAGCCCCTGTGCCCAGGCCATCCAGTCTGAAAACAGGGCATGGGAGGCTTTGCATGCCCCCCACACCCCATTTTGTCTGACAGAGTGCTGCAGAAGGCCATCCAGGTGGAAAATGGGGCAAGGGGAGGCCACATATGGCCCTGTTGCACCACATTTGGCTGTCAGAGGCACTGTAGGCCTGTCCTTTGCTATTTCCAGGCTGGCCTCATGGGCCCAATTTAAGCAGCCTCTGGGCTGAATCCAGCCCACAGACTTTGATTTTGACATCCCTGCTCTAGATATTCCAAGACTTTTTTCTCCACTCATTTTAGCTTCCCCATGTAAAGACTTTATTGTTTAATTTAGGGTTCAAAACATCTCTAGGGGCACATAGCTAAGGGATTTTACTTGTCATATCTTAACCAAGTTCACACCACATTATCTGGGGATGCATTTAAGGAATACCCCAAAGGGTTATTTGTTTCTCATCCAAGAAGCTTCTTTAGCTCATCCATGCTTCTTGGATGAGAAGCAAAACATCTTCAAAGAAAAACCAGAAAGTTCAGTTGCCTCTTGAAAAGGGCACCTTTGGGACAACCATAACCTGGATGACTGAGAATCTCCATAGATATTTAAGGAATACTTTATCAACACAATGGCAAAAATATGGGAAAATCACATTAGGGCAACTACCTCAAATGGTTCTCAACTTATATTTGGTTGTTTCATGACTATTAGAAGTTGGAAAAGACTTCAAAAAAGCTGTCACGATGCATCCTTGAAGTTACAACTGCTGCATTGACTCTTAGACACATGTTTGCATTCCAGGAGCTTGGCAACCAGGTTGCAAAAGCCTGGAAGTCATATGACCATAATTTGCAACTTTCCCCCCATTTTCTAGTGAAAATGGTTGAAAAAACTCCCATTGGATACAGGTTGTCTTTAACTTACTGAAGTTTGCTTAGTGACCATTCAAAGTTACAATGATGCTGAAAAAAGTGACTTATGACTGTTGCATATCCCCATAGTCATGTAATTTACTATCAGATGCTCAACCACTGGTTCATAGTTATGATGATTGCAGTGTCTCGGGGTCATGTGATTTCTTCTTGCAACCTTCTGATAAGCAAAGTCAATAGGGAGGCTGGATCCACTTAACAACCATGTTACCAATTTAATGACTGCAGTGATTCACTTAACAAATGTGGCAAGAAAAGTCATAAAATAAAAGGGAAAAACTCACTTAACAAAATTTTCACTTAGCAACATAAATTCTGGGCTTAATTGTGGCTGTAAATTGAGGACTACGTGTATGCTATGTTCACTGACAATCACATAGTTTACTTAATCATTACATGATTCACTTTACAATCATGGTGAATTGCTTTAAGATCATTATAAAAATGGTAATGACATCAAATTTGGTTACATGGTTATATGCTTAATGACCACAAAGGCATACAACTAAAAGTCTGGACTCAATTGTAGTCATAAGGCATGGTCTACCTGTAGTTTGTTCTCTCTGCCTATCATATAGGGGAAAAATAGATCTCATAATTATTAAAAATATAATATGAAACAATCAAGTAGAAATAACCTGAGAGGGTAGGCATAGTTGCTATAGACAACATCATATTTGTAAAACAGTGTAGTTACTATAAAGGTTCCCCTCATACATATGTGCTAGTCATTTCCAGCTCTAGTGGGGCGGTGCTCATCTCCATTACAAAGCCGAAGAGCCAGTGCTATCCAAAGACATCTCTGTGGTCATGTGGCTGACATGACTAAATGCCTATGGCACACGGAATGCTGTACTTTCCCACCAAAGTGGTCCCTACTTTTCTATTTTTCTACTTGCATTTTTACATGCTTTCAAACTGCTAGGTTGGCAGAACCTGGGACATGTAATGGGAGCTCACTCTGTTACGCAGTGCTAGGGATTCAAACAGCCAAACTGCCAACCTTTCTTTCTTTCTTTTTTTGCAAGTTTTATTGGTTTTTAAAGACAAACAAAAACAAACAAAACATAAAAACATCCAAATTTCTTTCATAAGTGTACAAGCAATGTGTCGGTTGGTTTACAATTTTTTTGTGCATCCATTTCAAAGTCTCAATTACAGTTACATTGCATAATAACTCATATTATCAATCAAAAATTGAATACCCTAGTATCACTATTAAACAATCATTTGACTGTAATTTAGTTCATTCATACTTTGCGAGATAACTATAATTTACTTAGTTTATTTTATAACAATTCATATAATCCTCCCAAATCTATCCTAAAGACATTTTATAGATATAATAACAAAAAAAAGAAAAGAAATACATCTTTATATATTCATTATTTTCTAAAATTCTACATATCCTATTATTGTATTTTATTATCTAACCATTGATAGAAAAGGTCCCAAATTTTGTAAAATTGTTTATCCTCTTGTTCTCTAATTTCAAATGTCAATCTACTCATTTCAGCACATTCCAATATTTTCTTAATAGTTTCCTCCTATGGTATTTTCTCATTTTTCCAATTTTTAGCAAATACAATCCTAGCCGCTGTTAATACATTTACAATCAAATATTTTAAATCTTTACTTATGTATCAGGTAAAATTCCCAATAAAAATATCTCTGGTTTCAAGTCTATATGTTTTTTTTCATTTTTTCCAGCCACATGTGGATTTTAGTCCAATATTTTCTAGTGTCCACACACGTCCACCACATATGGTAATATGACCCAGGTATCTGATGACATTTCCAGCATTTTTCAGATTTATTCTTGAACATTCTTGCGATTCTTGTCATGGAAAATGCTACCTGTAAAACATCTTATACAAATTTTCTTTATATGCTGTTGACATTGTCATTGGTGAGAACTTTTTTTTATCATTATTCTAAGTCTTAAAGGGACACCCTAAGGAAAAGAAAAAATCTTTAAAAGTTTTGACAGAACTGAATAAGCGGCGGTTTTTAAACGGAAACGTCAAAGTAAGGCTTGGCTTTTTTTTCTTTTTTTCTTATTACTGGATTTTTATCGCGATTTAGCATTTGCTAACTGGACTGGCTTCTTTCTTATTTACATCTACTTTTTCTTCTCTTTTTTGATTTTGCAACATTTTAGGTTAGAGGCTCCCTTTAGTTACTTTTCTTTTTTATATATATACTTTCTCTTTTTTTTTTTCACTTCTATTACGCTTTGCCTGGGAAAGGAGGGGGAAAGTGAGAGTAAAGAAACTTTGTAACACTGCCAACTAGAGGCTTGAAAATATTTTAGATGAAGCTGAGGAAGCTGAGAAAAAAAGATCAGAGACTCCCTTTCTAGGACATTGCAACGTGAGAGTGTTATTGCAGGTGTTCTTCTGGATTTCTATCAGCAATTGAAGCTTGGTTTTGAAGTCTGTGGAGAAGAGAGTTACAATAAAAGCCCTGGATGATTAAATAAAGTGCAGTGTGTCCTTTTTATTTTTTAAAGTTGTGCTACCCCTCCTTACCAGCTTTACTGTACTCTTTTTTTTAAAAAACCTTTATTTTTCTAATATTTCCATTTTTGCTTTTTATTTTAAAGGGAAAGCCTCAAAATTTTTCCTTTTTCCCCCCCTTTCTTCTCTGGGATTTTTTGCTTTTTCCATCCAGACTTTTGGTTCATTTTTATGTTTTTATTTTTTCATTTTTGAGACTTCTTAATTGGACACACTGCCAACCTTTCTGATTGACAAGCTCAGCATCTTAGCCACTGAGACACCATATCCCCAATTACTATATTAGTAATTACTGTATCAGTCCCCAGATGCTCTTGAAAAGCTATTTTTTTTAACTCATTTCATAATTGTAAATCTCTTGCCTTTTAATTTTTGAACAGACACGGCCCCTTTCTCTCTGTAATGACAAATGTCATGAAGGCACCAGTAAGACAAAAATAGAAGGGAAGCCAAACTGTTGTTATAATTGCCTTCCATGTGCTGAAGGGAAAATTTCAAACCAGACAGGTAAGAGATATGATAAAGCGATGTTGGTTATGAACTTCAATCCCACAGGATCATTCAAAATGTAGGGGTGATTTATTTTCCCCCAAAATTTATTGAAATTGTGCATACTCTATAAAATTTCATAAAAATCTATCCACATTTCTAAATCATTCTAGATTGCTTCTGCTAATGCTTTCTTTTCCAGATAGGGATGACTGTGTCAAGTGTCCAGAGGATAAATATCCAAACTATGACTAAGATGCATGCCTTCCAAAAGATATAAGCTTCTTTTCTTATTAAGAATCTTTAGGGATCAGCTTGGCCATATTTGCTATTTCCTTCTGTTTTGTTACAGCTGTGGTACTTAAATCTTCCTCAAGCACCAGGATACTCCCATTGTGAAGGCTAATAACCAGAACCTTACCTATACTCTCCTTATATCTCTCTTCCTCTGCTTCCTGTGTACCTTGTTATTCATTTGACGGCCTGAGGAGATACCCTGCCTCTTCCACCAAACAGCTTTTGGCATCATCTTTACAGTGGCAGTTTCTTGTGTATTAGCCAAAACCATCATTGTGGTTCTGTTCTTCATGGCCACCAAGCCAGGATCTCAAATGAGAAAATGTGGGAAAAAGTGGGGTGGGAAAAAGACTAGCAACCTACGTTGTTCTTTCTAGCTCTTTTATTCAAACCTCTATTTGTACTGTGTGGTTGGCAATCTCACCTCCATCCCCAGATTTTGATACTCACTCAATAACTAAAAAATTGTTCTGGAATGTAATAAAGGTTCTGTGTATTGGCTTTTATGGGTATCTTGGCTGTTATCTGTTTTACTCTTGTTTTCCTGGCCAGAAAGTTGCCTGACAGTTTTAATGAAGCCAAGTTTATCACTTTCAGCATGTTGTTATTTTGTGCTGTTTGGTTGTCCTTCGTTCCAACTTACTTATGCAACAAGGCGAAATACATGGTAGCCATAGAGATCTTTTCCATCTTAGCCTCTGGTGTTGGTTTATTGATTTGTATCTTTTCTCCCAAATGCTACATAATTGTTTTAAGGCCTGAGTTAAATACCAGGGAACATCTGATGAGATGAAAAAAATAAAATAAAAAATTACTTGTCTACATGAAAGAGGCTATAATTTAATTTAATTTTAAGAAACTGGACTTAGTCACACTAACATGTTCCATTTGCACAAACACTATCTGATTAGAATTAATCACAGATGGATTGGAAGAAACATTTTTTTCTGACTTCTTCACTGGGATGCAAACTTCATAGAAATCTTGCAATAAAACACAACAATTATAAAAATATCTGCAGATGTTCCTATTCTTTCAGTTCCAAATACAAAATGAAATGTAATGAGTAGTTCATAGAAAATGAGTATTTTTCCCAATTCTAGTAATAAATTGCAAATTGTTAGATATATAGTGCTTTAAAGTGAGGATGAAAGGCTAATTTAGTGTAGTGGTTAAAAGCACTGGAAAAGAAACTGGGTGATTGTGAATTGTAGTCCTGCCATAAGTAGAAGGCTCACTGGATCACTTTGGAGAAGTCACTTCTTCTCAACCAAGGGAAGGAGACAAAAGAAAGCCATTTCAAAAAAAAAACAACCCTTGGCAACAAATTTTTATTGAGTTGTCTGTATTGTTGCCACGAATCAAGACTGGTTCAAAGGCACTTGTACACTTGTAGACATAAGAAATTCACACAAACACACACACAATTAAAGATGCTGATCTTGCCCCAGCTCCTGGCCACCTAGCAGTTTGAAAGCATAAAAATGTTAGTAAATAAATGGCAACCTCTTCAGTTATGCTGGCCACATGGCCATATAACATGGAACAGATCTTCAGGCAATACTGGCTCCCTTAGCTAAGAAATGGAGACGAGCCTTTTGGTGGTTGATTTCTCTGAGTGGCAGCCTTCCATTACTGGTGTTTTGGGATTTGGCTTGATCATAGTTCCCAGTTGAAACTATATTTTATTCCTTATACTATGTTCATCTTCCTTTAATCATTAACAGAATCCACAATGGACCAAGAATCAGCATCTCTGATAGATAATTGTCAGTCAAGCTGAAGTTAAGTTAATCAAGTAAAAATAGCAAACAGAGAAAAGTATTTACTCAAACTTCTTTAAATCCCGAAATAAATTGCTGGCATATTAATCCACATATTAAATGAGAAAGTTTATAAACACAGAATTAATTAAAATAGTTTCCCAGTGGGATTGCATATTCACAAGAATAAACATGATAAGTGACATGTACCTACACACAACCCTAACTCTCAAGTATCACTCTAGAATAAGCATGTACACACTTCCATACCTAGGACAAGCTCCCCTTTAAAACAATTCTTCTGTACCCCATTTTCTCTGCAGCTACTCTCATAGGCAAACCTCCTTGCTTGGTGCACTTTGCATTTGGTGTTTGTTTTCTAGACATTTCATTTCCAAAGTGGATAATATCATCAGTGCTAAACAAATTTGCCAAACTGGATAATATCACTCTGCTAAACAAATAATTTCCTCAACACTGTCCAACTATTTACAAAGTCTGCACTACTGTTACTATTAATCTTCTCATCACTCTTTATCACCCATCCCCCTCCCACTTGTGACTGTATGACTGTAACTTTGTTGCTTGTATCCTTATGATTTATATTGACTGTTTCCTAGTATGATTTGATTGCTTATTGTACCCTATGACTATTATTAAGTGTTTACTTGATGATTCTTGACTCTTGACAAATGTATCTTTTCTTTTATGTACACTGAGAAAGCATTTGCACCAAGACAAATTCCTTGTGTGTCCAATCACACTTGGCCAATAAAGAATTCTATTCTATTCTATTCTATTCTATTCTATTCTATTCTATTCTATTCTGTTCTGTTCTGTTCTGTTCTGTTCTGTTCTGTTCTATTCTATTCCATTCTGTTCGTCTGTTGTTTACTTTTAGCTTGTTTGTCTGAATTGGTAGTTTCTTAATTGGGGTATTATTTACTTTTTGCTTGTTGGTCTAAAGTTAATCCTGATGTTAATCTCTGCTCATCTGGGTGTTGATAGCTGGCAGGGTAGCGTTTTGATCTTTTTGTTTCTCTTTTTGACTTTTTGAGTCTCTTTTGAGAGATAGGTAAATATTTTTTAGATCTATGAGTCTTTTGATTTCTTTGAGTGTCAGGCTTCCAGGAATTTTCTGGTGTTTTGGGATTTCAGATGAAACTATGGCTGAGTCTACCCATAAGCCTCATCATGTCTTCTGACTGCTAATTGGTGTACATGACTTCACTCTTCCAGTCTTCTGCCTGTTTGTCCTATGAAGTGACTGTTTCAGTCTTTACACTTAATGGTAATGTAGTATGATATGGTTATGGTGTAGAGGTTTTTCCTGGGGCTGCTGGGTATTTTGTTCACCTAGAATGTTTTGGAGAACTTAAGTTGATTGGTGTGCTATGTTGATGCCATGTAGTTGCAATAATGTGTAGGTGATTTCTGAGATATTTTTGAAGTATGACAGTATTATCCTTTTTACAGCTTGTGTTGATTATGTGATAGTAGGTTGAGTGGTCAGGTACTTTTGATAATGTGTGCATATCCATTTTGTTTTAAAGATATTATATGAATGATTTGTTTTCTAGGTAATTTTATTGGGGAGGTGGTAATAAAATAAATCACAATATGAAGGATATTTTTTACTTTCTCAGAAAAGTCTACGATTTCATAGTGTCTTGTGTTGATTCAGGAAAACTACTAGAATTTGAATTTAAGACATTTCCTATGTGAATTTCTAGTATTTAAATGTTGTTTTCTTATGTTGCTTTTAGTGGTATTATTATCCTTTTTCTGTACTACAAGGAAATTATTGCATCGGAATTTATTTTATTTTATTTTATTTGGTTTGGCAATTGCTTACAAGATAATAGGTATAAGTAAAAACATAGTTATGAATACATGGATACATATAAGAAAAGTAAAAGAAACAATAGGACAGGGACGGTAGATGTGCTTATGCACACCTCCTACAGACCTCTTAGGAAAGGGGTGAGGTCAATAGTAGAAAGTCTAAGATTAAAGTGTTTGGGGTTTAGGGAAGAAACCACAGAGTCAGGTAGAGTATTCCAGACATTGATCACTCTGTTGCTGAAGTCGTATTTCTTGCAACCAAGTTTGGTGCAATTAACCTTGAGTTTGTATCTATTGTTTGCTCTTGTATTGTTATGATTGAAGCTGAAGTATTCATTGACAGGTAGGACATTGCAATGTATGATTTTATATACTATATTTAGATCGGCAAATGTTTTGTATGTTTTAGTTAGTAGTGTAATATTACCAGAGAAAAAGCTATGTAAGATTAGGTTAACAACTCTTAATGCCTTTTTGGCTATGTAGTTACAGTGGGCTCTAGCACTTAGATCATTAGAGATGAGAATTCCAAGGTCCTTGACAGAGTTTGGATCATCAACAAGGTCTTCACTATTCAGCCTGCATTTTATTTTCTTATTATTTTTTTTTGCCAAAATGTAAGACAGAACATTTATTTATTGAGATTTGAAGTTGCCTTTTGTTTGACCATTCTGATACATAGTCGAGGCTTTTTGAGAGGGTAGTAGTATTGTCTGTAGTGTTGAATAGCTTTACATCATCAGTGAAGAGGATGCAGTTGCTCTTAATATGAGTACAGAGGTTATTTATATAGAGTATGAAGAGAGTTGGTCCTAGAACACTGCCTTGGGGATACCACTATTGACAAGTATAGAATTTGATAGGACGTTCCCAATTTTGGCCATTTGTTGTCTGTTTGACAGGAATGCTTCTATCCAGTTATGCAGGTGTGCAGAGATTCCATAAGATTTTAGTTTAAGGAGTAGTTTGTCATGTACCACTGAATCAAAGGTTTTACAGAAGTCTATGTAATTGTGTCTATTGCTTTGCCCTGATCGAGTTGGGTACTCCATATGTTTTTGCAGTGTAAGAGTTGCAGATTACAGGATAGTTTTTTTTCTGAAACCAAATGGTTTATTACAGAATAGGTTGTTTGTCTCTAAGTGGAGAATAATGGATTGGTTAATAATTGATTCCATAACTTTAAGGGTGATGCAGCATGAAGAGATTGGTCTATAATTTTCAACTAGGCTGGGGTCTCCCTTTTTGAAGATGGGGATGACCATGGCTTGTGACCATAGTTTTGGCAAGGAGCTGGTCGTGAAAGATTTGTCAAAGATTATGCTTAGAGGTTCGGCTATGGCAGTGGATAGCTTTTTTAAGAAGTAGGCACATATTCCACCTGGTCCAATAGATAGAAATGGTTTTAGATTGTGTAGTACTTTTTCAACATTGTCTTCTGTAAAATTGATATGTATTAGATCATTGTAGTTGTCTGTGGTTTGACTAGGAAATACTGGGCATGATCCATTGCTGTTTACAAATACTGAGCCAAAGAATGTGTTAAAGAGGTTGGCTTTAATGATGTAATCATTACAGTCTTTACCATTAGGTCCTTTCAGGGGTGGGATGGACCTTGAGTCTTTCAGTTTGTTATTTACAAAATTGTAGAAAGTGCAGGTGGAATTGGTGCATAGAAGGTTTTCCTCTTGTTTAATGTGATAATTGGTGCATTCAGTCTTTATCTGGTGGCATAAAATTTTGTATCGGCTTTTGAAGTTGGCAACGTGACCAGATTTGTTTTTCCGCCACAGTGATCTCTTTTTGGATTGAAGCTTCCTTATTGTTATGGGTAATCTGTTTTCTCTGGGTTTTGGAGTTGTTATTGGTAGTTTGATAGTAAAAATATGTTGTAATAGTCTTCAACAGTATTGCATCTGGTGAATATTTACAGGAAATTAACCCAAGAATACTCAATAATTATGAACTTTGAATTGGTCTTCAGCTTCTTTAGGTCTGTGAAGAATTCTCAGGGCTGTTAATGTTTTTGCAGTTCAAAGTAAGAAAAAAAGAGGCTTAAATATCCCCATAACACTTCAGTATTTGGATGATACAGAGAGAAACTGAATTAACAGGCTAGTAAGAGAAAATGAAAATCTCCAGTTCCTACCCAACATCAACCTTGGTTTCAGTATCTATAATGACTATTTTAATCCAAGATACACCTATGTAGCAGCACTGGAATTCCTCTCCAAATAGATTCATCCCAAACTATATGTATCATCTTTATAATAATCTGGTAGTTGTCATAGGGGTACCAAGTTCTACTGAATTTCTTGATAGAGCTACCATCATGACATCTTACAAGTTGGTGCAGGTAAGTTCATTATCAAAAAAAAAAAAAAAGAGGAATGTATTTAGGAGTCTGTACTGGGTCTCCAACCATTCAGTTCATGCAATGGAGTTTTTGTATATGTAACTCAAAATAAAATTCAGTTGGAAGATTTCAGCTGAAGTGTCAATTCCAAAAGACATATGCACACATACATATAGCAATAGCACTTACATACTTATAGACTTATAAACCACTTTACAGTGATTTACAGCCCTTTCTAAGTGGTTTGCAGAGTCAGAATATTGCCTTCAACATTTTAGCACATTGCGTCCTCATTTTACCCACCTTGGAAGGATGGAAGGCTGAATCACATATTTCAATATAATTAGGAAAATATTATCCCGAGAAATTATTAAAATCAATATAAGTACTTAATTAAGGGAGGGAAGAGGGTAGGGAGGGGCGAGGGAGAGTGGGAGGGAGCTGTAATTTATCTGGTATACAATAAAAAATAAAAGGCTTTCATAGCAATATTTGACAACAATGTGAACTTTAGTATGAAACCTAGGCCAAGAAAAACTAGTTTCATCGAAAGTCAATCATAACAGTTACTCACATGGTTTATATTAATAATAGTACCATCATCTACAAAAAGAATTCCAAGCTTTCTGGTACATTTTTTACTTAAATATAAACATTTGGTTTAGATATGGATGATTGCTTCCAATGCCCAGAAAATCAGTATCCAGACAATGACCAGGATATATTCCTGCCAAGGCATGTAACTTACCTATCCTTCAAGGAACTTCAAGGAATACTGGTGCTAGAGATTTTCTAGCCACAACACTCCCATCATCAAAGCCAACAACCACAGCCTCTCCTATATCATCCTCATTGACCTCCTCCTCTCCTTTCTGTTCTCTACTTTTCATCGGTCAACCCTTGAAGATGACCTGTCTTTTGACAGACTGCTTTTGAAATCATCTTCTCGGTGGCCGTTTTTTGCATGTTGGCCAAAACCATCATTGTGCTTCTTGCTTTCATGGCCACCAAATCAGGATCAAGGATGAGGACATGGGTTGGGAAAAGTCTGGCACTTTTCATTGTTCTTTCCTGTTCTCTTATTCAAAGTACCTTTTGTACTGTATGGCTTAGAATTTCTCCCCCGTTTCCCAGATTTTGATATATGGTCAATAAATAGTGAAATAATTATAGAATGTAATGAAGGATCCATTGAAATGTTTTGTTCTGTTTTAGGTTTTATGGGCTTCCTGGCTATAGTGAGCTTTATTGAAGCTTTCTTAGCTAGGAAGTTACCAGACAAATTCCAGGAAACCAAATCAATTACTTTCAGCATGCTGGTGTTTTGCAGTGTCTGGTTGTCCTTTGTGCCTGCTTACATAAGCACCAAATAAAAATACACAACAGCTGTGGAGATCTTTGTCATCTTCACCTCTAGTGCTGGCTCCTGGCTTTTATATTTTTCCCCAAGTGTTACATCCTTATGATTAGACCAGATCTTAATAAAAGGGAGCAATTACCAAAAAGAGTGAATTAAACTATATTGTCAACATTTTTTTCTCCACTGATGGAAATACAATGGTACCCAGCATTTAAATTCTACTTGACATCATAACACTAGATAAATGGAGAATGTATGGACTAATTGATAAAAAGATTACTTTGGATTATTGTTTGAAAAACATTTTTATAAAATGATGTATCAAAAATAGATTAGCTAAAGTGTATAGAGAGAGACTTCTAACAAGTATTGGAAATGTAAGAGATAATAGTCTAGATAGTTTTATGAGAGACTGGAAGTCATTTCTGCACTTCTGCAAATTAAATATAATAACAGATGGTTGACAGAAATATTTGAAAATTAGTGTAATGTTTTAGCTAACCTGTTCACCATATATACAGGGGAGAGGGAGAGGGAGGGAGAAGGAGAGAGAGGGGGAGGGAGAGATCTTCATCTGGAATATTTGTTTCTTTAATATAGGTTTCTTGTTAAATAAGGATGAGAAAGTTTATAACTATTTACAAACTATGTAAAGAGAGGAGAATTCATCTTTTATCTTATTTTCATCATCCAGCTAGGTTGGATTTTTTATGTTCAATGTTAGTATTTGGGTCATTATTTTTTTCTTTTTTTTGTTGCTGTTAATGTTGGATATGTGTTGTTGGGATTTTTTTGCTTTGTATTTTACTCTTGTTGATAACACACAATAAATATACAGTATGTAACAAAAATTAAAAAAAATCTACTTGACATATCAATCTCATCAAAGTGTGCATTTCTCTACATTATCTTTGTTATTATGTCAACATGAAGAAAATTGTGTACATTCTTTTTTCTTTTTTGTACTCTCTGAGATGGATTTTGGAATCAAAGACTCTCACTCAGTTTATATTTAGTTTTATTCTCATTGAATCTGTCAGGGTTCTGACAGATGCCCTAATTAATTCATGAGCCTTGAGCCAAGTTTCAAAAGAAATCCAATTATTTATTAGGAGTAACATGTCAGCACTGTCCCAAGTGCAGTCGGCTCTGCCCCACAAAATTTACTGCCCACCTATGACCCTGTTTCTCCCCTTTTCCCAGTGTGTATCATAAATCACATTATCCAATGGAGCACTTTCACAGGCTGTAGAAAACATGCCTCTCCAGCTTGCTCTAGTAACCTGGGATACAATCTGGAGAAAGATATGAATGGAATGTTCTGGTCATAGCAACAGAGCTTCCCCCCCTCCTGCCTTTGGTTACTCAAGAGCAGTCCAGGAATGCTTTACAAGTTGACAGTATCATAGAAATAATGTTGTTTGTATGTCCTTCACTGGTCAAAATTCAGTATGGCTAGGAATCATCTCTTGGGGACAGTAGAGTTTTTGCTACAAAAGAAATTAATTTTGCAAAAAACAGCACAAAACAGAAATGCCTCTGTCACTCTTGAGTCATTCATTATCTTCTCTATAATTTTGAACTTCTTCAGCAAACTGGGGAATTCCCAGGGCCATTATTATTTCTGGCAGACATTTTAAGCATCTCCTCTGGCCTTCAGAAATAGATGGTCTATAGAGATAGAATTATATCCTAGGCCTGGCATTTACATTTATCTGGCTTTCAATCCATCATTTGCTCTGCAGTTCAAGGGTGTGCTAATAATAATGTGGGATCCGGGGAAGTTTTCCTTTTCACAAATGATTTTCTATGTAGATGTAATTCTTGGTTTCCTAATATTATTCTTCCTCCCTAAGAGCGTTGGCAAAGTTCCCATAGCAAAATGCATGAGCACTGAGCCTGAAACAATTCCTCATAAATATTATCAAGCTGGGGACTTCATTGTTGGCGGTGTAATTTCTCAGACCTTCCTTATATCTGGAAGGATGTCATTCAGATGCCATCCCAGTAATGATGATTTGGTAGAACACATGTGAGGAACTAGCTATTTTAAAACTTCCTCCTACATCTCCTTACTCTTGCTTTGTATTTTCTGCACAAGACATTCTACAGGGTATGATTCTGGTCCCATGTGAAGAACAAAATATTTTTAAAATTAGGTACTATATCATCTATTTATTTTTCTTCAGAAAGGTACCTCTTTCTGTTCAGTGTAGACAATATGTATTACAGTATAAATCATTTTAATGTTAATTCAATAACAGACAAGAAATATTTATAATAAAATACATTATTCTTCTAGTGCTTGAACATAGGAAAGAAGAAAACTTTATTTCAGAACTAGTTATACAGAGAATACTTAACTATTTTTGTAAATTTCATTGTAGATTATTGTCACAGAGCTACCAACACATCTTGGCTGTTGTTTTTGCTGTAAAGGAGATTAATAAAAATCCCCAAATTTTAACCAATATCACACTAGGCTTCAACATTTACAATAACTATTTTCTTCCAAGATATACTTGTATTGCTGCTATGGAACTCCTCTCAACACCAGATGGATTCATCCCTAATTATAAGTGTCACATTCAGAATAATCTGATAGCAGTTATAGGAGGACCAAGTTCTATTGAATTTCTTGATTTGACTACCATTATGACAGCTTACAAGTTTGTGCAGGTAAGTCTTTTGCTTAACATATATTGGGGATTGGGGTCAGTTAACAATATTTCAGTGTTCTAATATTTCATTGTGGGCAATAAATTTCACTGAATTGTCTTTTGGATAAATTTTAAAAACAAATGTAGCTTTTATAATCTTAGCTGAACTCTTGAAAGAGCATCCAAACATAACAAGTATAGCTGTATATATAACGATCTTTCAGGTTCAAATAAGACATAGTATTGTGTGGCTTACCTTTAAACATAGAGGTGACACTACAGTTCCAGTCTGGAGGTTCAGAGTCTACAGAATTCAGGGCAGCATAGGAAGTCATTGTTATAATAACTGTGGGTGTTATTCTGTGTCCTACTCATGTTTTTTATCAGTTTTTAGTGTCCTCTTTTTTCAAAGCTAGTTCAGGCTTTCTAGCACAGGTTTCATCGACAGTTTCTGTCAGAAACCATAACTTCTATTTTTCTTAGCTGGACATCACATTGGTATAGTATCTTTGTAGTCCTTGCATGGACAATCTTGAAGCCTTCTCAAATTCCCATACACTCTAGAGCAACTGGAAAGGCATAGAATAGAATAGAATAGAATAGAATAGAATAGAATAGAATAGAATAGAATAGAATAGAATAGAATAGAATAGTTTATTGGCCAAGTGTGATTGGACACACAAGGAATTTGTCTTGGTGCAAATGCTTTCAGTGTATATAAAAGAAAAGATACATTCATCAAGAGTCAAGAATTATCATGTACAACACTTAATAATATAGGGTACAATAAGCAATCAAATCATACTAGGAAATAGTCAATACAAATTGTAAGGATACAAGCAACAAAGTTACAGTCATATAGTCACAAGTGGGAGGGGATGGGCAATAAGGAGTGATGAGAAGATTAATAGTAATAGTAAGGCAGATTTTGTAAATAGTTGTTAAGGGAATTATTTGCTTAGGAGAGTGATGGTGTTCAGGAAAAAACTCTCCTGTTTTTGTGTGTCTAATTGTTCTGGTGTGCAGTGCTCTATAGCGTTGTTTTGAGTGTAGGAGTTGAAACAGTATATGTCCGAGATGTGAGGGGTCTGTAAATGTTTTCACAGCCCTCTTTTTGATTCATGCATTATACAGGTCCTTGACTGAAGGCATGTTGGTAGTAATTGTTTTTTCTGTAGTCCTAATTACTCTATGGAGTCTATGTCTGCCTTGTTGGGTTGCAGAACCAAACCAGACAGTAATAAGGGTGTAGATGACAGACTCAATAATTCCTCTGTAGAACTGTATCTGCAGCTCCTTGGGTAGTTTGAGTTTTCTGAGTTGGCACAGAAATAACATTCTTTGTTGTGCTTTTTTGATGATGTTTTTGATGTTAGGTATCCATTTTAGGTCTTGTGATATGATAGAACCTAGAAATTAAACCTTGAAGGTTTCTACTGTTGATTCTGTGTTGTCTAGTATTGTAAGAGGTGGTAGTATGGGAGGATTTCTTCTAAGTCTACCACCATTTCTAGATTTTGAGTGTGTCTATTCTGATGATGTGTCCCACCCACTTCATCTGATTGTCAACATCTAGCTTCAGTATCCAACTAAAAGTCCAGGACTATTTCATTTCTGAAAAGCTTACTGTATATTGAATACATGGCTTAGTAATGTTGAGATAAAACTATGAGATCCTCAAGTCCCAGTTCATAGTATTAAACAATGATTTTCCCAGCCAACACTCAGGCCTCCACATAGACCAAGTAAACAATTTTCTTTTATTATGGGAACCATCTGCCTCAATTGCACACTTGCTAAGACATCCTTGAAAAGTTTCCAGACTCTCACAAGCTTCAGTGGAGCTGTAGAAGTTTTGTTTCTCTAGTTAATTCATTTGTAACTAACACTTCCCCACCTTTCTCTAATGGCATGTAGAAATGACAAGGCATGTACCTGCCAAAGTTTCACTCTTGACATGGATAATTAGAGGCTCAATGCTGGTGGGCTCTACATGACCAGCTTACTAAAAAGTTGTTAGCTGATTAAATTGAAACATTAATTAAAGTTCAGTTAATATTATATAGCACATTAATGAGTAGTATTTAATACAGTTATATTAAAATACACCAAAGACCCACAATTTATGGTGTGACTGGTATTTTTTATCACCTTGTTTGCTTTAGGTTGCATATAGTTCTGTCCCAGAGACAAATAACATCATGCAAAGTCATTTCTTTTACTGGATGCTCCCAAAGGCTGATCATCAGTATCATGGACTTCTCCAACTCTTTTTGCATTTTGGTTGGACCTGGATTGGGATTTTGTACCTTAATGTCGGCAGTGTAGCTGAGAACTTGCTGAGGAATGTTATTCCCATGTTTTCCAGAAGTGGGATCTGTTTTGAATTTATAGAAAAAATATCAAATGGATTTCTCAGTGAAAATGAGAAGACAATGCATGCATTGTACAATATTTTAAGTGTTGTTTTGAAGAGTACTACTAAAATAGTGGTGTTTCTGGGGGGATTTCAGAGTGTGCTAAATTTAAGGGCTTTGCTCAGAATTTCAGAATATAATGATATGCCATATAATCCCAAGGTTTGGTTTATGACAGCAGAGGTAGATTTCTCATCTGTTCCTTTTCAAAGATATTGGGATCTTAATTTCATTCATGGCTCTATGACACTTGCAATACACTCAAAACAAGTGTCGGCTTTCCAGAAATTTGTTCAGATGAGGAGCCCGGTTTTAGATAAGGAAGATGGATTTCTAATTCAGTTCTGGCAACAGATGTTTAATTGTTTGCTCCAATCTTCCATCGCAGACAAAGAGGATGACAATATCTGCACTGGGGAGGAGAAACTAGAGACTCTCCCTGCATCTGTGTTTGAAACCAGCATGACTGCCCATAGCTACAGTATCTAAAATGCTGTCTATGTGATTGCACATGCTTTGCATACCATAAAAGAAAAGGACAAGGTCCTTCTTTCAAAAAGATTTCTTCCCCGATGAGACTTGAAAGAATGTTTAAGAATAAATTGGATAAATGCTGAAAATGTCATCAGATACCTGGTTCATATTACCATATGTAGTGGACATGTTCAGACACAAAGAAATATTGGACTAAAATCCACACATGGTTGGAAAAAATGATAAAACAACAAATAGACTTTAAACCAGAGATCTTTTTATTGGGAGTCATACCAGACATATACAATAAAGAACTGAAATATTTGATTGTAAATGTTTTAACAGCAGCTAGAATTATACTTGTGAAGAACTGGAAAAATGACAAAATACCTATGCAGGAGGAAGTTATTAAAAAAATTATGGACTGTGCTGAAATGAGTAAACTGACATTTGAAATTAGAGAACAAGAAGACAAGCAATTTTATATGATATGGGATTTGTTTTATCAATGGTTGGATAAAAAGGCATGACAATGTAATAGACTAGATAATTTTGTGATAGAAATTTAATAGATTGGTATAAAACATAATATAGACATATATAACCACTGAAAGAATGACACAAATTTTAAGATAAAATCTGGAACATCTCATATAAAATGATGGAATAAATAGTTTAGTCATAGATGATAAATAACTGATAAATAACTGATAAATAACTGATAAATATATAAGCATATGTTAGTTTGACAATGTGAAGACTGATATAAATTGTGAGTATATGACTACAAAAGGATAGTACAAAAGATAGGCAACCAACTGACACACTGTATGTATATAAAATGGAAGATGGTTTTATGTTTTTACATTTTGTATGTGTATGTTTGTTTTTAAAAATAAAAATTCTTTATTAAAAAAAAAGATTTCTTTTATTTAGGAAAGCATCAAATTAGCAAAGTCCATGGTAATTCCGGATCTGACACAACCCGGAATTACCCCACAATATTACAAGTTGGAAACAACCCCCAAAAGTCACATTCTCCAATAGAAGTAATTCAACGTTGCTTGATGTCATAAATCTCTACCTCAAGGGGCCCCAGCAAGGACAGCTTGTTTCCCATGGGAAGAAAGATCACCTAGCCAAAACAACTCTCTTTATCTCCACTCCTCCCCTCTTAGGAATGTGTCAAGCTCGAAATCCTTCCCCCACATGACTACCACAGAGAAAGTAAGAAAAAGAATATATACTAAGACTAACTAAAATGGCTACAGTTATGTCAATTTCAGACTTGACAGGCTGCCCTCCCTCATTTGAAAAGAAACCCCTGCAATTACATAAAATACACAAAGATTGAAATTAGGTTAAACACAATCATACAATGCACATTTTAACCTCCTCTGCCACCCACAGAATTTGTTTTTGGCTTGTGTGGGTATTTTTTTTATGGAGTTTCCCCACCAATCTATCAGCATTTACTTTCCAGCTATTAACCCAAGTTGCTTGTGAAATTGGATAACCTTTCCAATAAATTAAATATTGCAACTTCCTCCCTGAAAATCCTAGAATCCAAAATTTTCTTAACTTCATAATGTTCATGCCCTGCAATGAACAAAGGCTTTGGGGGTGCATGTTCTGCTGGTCTCAAGGAAGAATCAACAACTGGCTTTAATAAATTAGTATGAAACACTGGATGTACCTTCCCCAATAACCTAGGGAGATTAAGTTTCACAGTTACTGGGTTTATTACTATAATTATCTGAAAAGGCCCTATACATTTTGGACTTAATTTTCTAGAAGGTAAATTTAACTTTAAATATTTAGTTGACATATAAACTTTATCTTCCACTTTAAATTGTTGCTGCTGGGAATGGTGTTTGTCAGCTTCTGTCTTTTGGATTTGTGCTGCCTTAATCAAAGCCTTTTTTTGTGTGTTTTCCCAAGAGTCTTTAGTTGACTCCATCCAGTCAGCTACTGACATGGATGGTGTGGGGGAGGGTCCCTCAGCAATTCAGGCATGGGAACAAACTTCATCCAGGTATTGATTTGGAAAGGTGTTAACCCTGTACTACTATGTACAGCATTATTATGAGCAACCTTTGCAAAAAGCAGCAAATCAGCCCAGTTGGTTTGTTGATAATTTACATAACATCTCAAATATTGTCCAATAATTTGGTTAGTTTTCTGTTGAAAAGTATTGCCATTCCTCCATTTTTCCTAATTGACTGAAATTCATGGATTTGATGTAAGTCTGATACTGAACTGTTTTTGACGTTGGACATAGTTATTTGATTATCCCTGGACTAACAACTGACTGATCTTACCTGTGAATGACTTTGGACTGCTTGTTTTGAACTTTGCTAAAACCTTTCTAAAAGTAAAAACCTACATTTACTGTACAGTGTATCTGTGTGCTGTGTGTGTATTATTCAAACACTTCTCTCAATACGTCTCCCTGTACGTGCTCATTCTCCTAATGGGGAATTACCACAACACTGGTTATGGCCCCAGGCCATACCAGGCTCAGATAACTGAGAGTTGGTGTGAATGCACAGTACTGTATACAGACAGCTGTTTACTGTTTAATTGTGGGTTACTATCCTGGTAAAGATGGCATATTTCAACAAGTCTATCACTTTCCTGGTCTATGAAGTGCAGTCTACTTCTGCATAAAGAAGGTTTATGGAATGTAGTTCAAGATCCACCTGATATAAATGCTTGGGATCCAACTAATGAGGATGATGTCAAGAAGCTTGCTGACTTTAAGCAGAACAATGAATGAGCTCTTTGTATAATTGGACTAACACTGAGTGACCAGCAGCTAGTCCATATTCGTGGAGAAGAGTCTGCTACTAAGTGTTGGAAGAATTTGAAGAGGATTTATGTTCATAACAGTGTAGGTGCACACATACATCTTACATATAAACTGTTTAGAGCATGTCTTCTGAAAGGTGGAGATATGTTAGCTCATTTAAACTTCATGAAAAGAACTTTTCAAGAACTACATGAAAAGGAACTGATATTTTCAGAGCTGCATCAAGTTTACATCATTCTTTCCTCATTGGATGAAAGTTATGATGATTATGTATCTTCGCTGGAAGCCCTGCCCAGAGATAAACTGACATTGACTGACATAGCTGGAAGATTGTTAGAAGAAGCAAGAAGACGGCTGGATAGGGACCAACTGAGGAAGGAACAACCACAAGAAGAGGATTTGTCTTCAACTGCCTATACTATTAGGAAATGTTTTTCTTGTGGGGCTAGGGGACATATAGCTAGATTCTGTAAGAAGGGAAAACAACAGAATACTAGTAAACACCAGAAGGCCAAAAAGAATGTTAGTTTAGCTATGTTTAGCAATTCAACGGTAAACCATGATTTCTGGGTTGTTGATAGTGGAGCATCGCAGTGCATTACTAAAGATAGAAAAAGGTTTGCAAAGATGTCTACAAGTAAGCTAAATGTATCATTGGCAAATGGATAGAAGATTAATGCATCTGGTGAAGGTACTGCATATTGTTCTTGTATAAACGAACATTTAACTAAGTTATATGTACCTAAACTGAAATTTAATTTGTTATCAGTAAGGGCTTTAGTTAATATTGGTTATGTAGTAACCTTTAGGGGAGATAACTGTATAATAGAGAAAGCAGGTAAACGTGTTACTGCTACTTTAGAGAATGATTTATATGTAATAAATGATGACTAGTTGAAGATGGCTAACTCAGTTTATAACAATGTTAAGCCACATGATGAATGTATACATTTATTACATAGACATCTATAGCACATTAATTTCGAAAGGCTCAAACAAACTGTTGAATTGTCAGAGGGAGTAAAATTGCAACCCTGTAGCAAGTATTTAAACTGTAATGCTTGTAGCCAAGAGAAAAGCAAGGTTACTCCTGCGAACAGACTTAATGGGTTTAAGACCAAAGAACCTTTAGAGGTTATGTTTGCTGACATAATTGGTCCTAAGAAACCAAGTTTAGGAAGTGCCTGCTATATTTTGAGTATTATGGACTATTACTCAAGATATGGTTTCTGCTATCTTATGAAAAACAAAACAGAAACATTCCAACATTTCTTTAACTGGCTAAGGTTTGCTGAGAGAAAAATGAAAAGTAAAGTAATTACTTTAGTTACTGATAATGGGACTGAGTTTGTTAATAAAAGATTCCAAACAATGTTGAAATTGGCTGGTGTTGAGCATAAACATTCTGTACCTTACAGACCACAACTTAACTCATTTGTAGAATGAAGAGGGCAAACATTACAAGCCATGGCTCTCACTATGTTATCTGATTCAGGTTTGCCTGAAACACTGTGGGGTGAAGCCATAACGTGTAGTAATCATGTTTTAAACAATGTAGTTAATACAACAACTGGTGAATTGCCATTCACTCATTGGCATGGCAGAAAACCAAATTTAAGTTACCTACACACATTTGAAGCTCCAGCATGGGTGCATATTCCCTCACAAGTAAGAATGAAAGGGCAACATAGAGCTAAGAAGTTATTTTTTGTGGGTTATGAGGCCAACCATAGATCATTTAGATTCTGGGATCAAGGCACAGCTCATGTTTATTGCAGTGCTAATGAAAAATTTCTCGAGCATGTTGGGTGGGATAAACTGGAACAGGAATCCAGCAATGATATCATTATTGACACCCAAATAGTCCCTAAAGATAAAATCAGTAAACCACGAATAGCCATTAAAGAGGAAGCACAGGAGGAAGTAGTAGAACAGGCACAGGAGGAGGTAGAAGAACAGGAGCAGGTGGCACAGGTGAGTCCACCAGTAAGCCCTGTATTACCAACCCAAGTAACATGACTACCTGATAGATATCAGGCTAGTGTTGTATACCAAGTAAATACAGTTCCAAGTAATTATAGTGAATTGAAACTGTTTCCTGCTAAGGATCAGGCTGCTTGGCAGAAAGCAATGCATAAAGAACTAGAATCACTAAAAAGACTGGAGGTATATAAAAACATTAACTTACCACCAGGTAAAATTGCCATAGAATGTAAATGGATATATAAGCTAAAGACAGGTGTGGATGGGACTGTTACCCATAAAGCCAGGTTAGTACCACAAGGGTTTAATCAGACAGCAAATGACTATGATGAGGTGTTTGCACCTAGTCTGAAGGCTACTACATTAAGGGCAGCATTAGTGTGGGCAGCTAAGGAGAAATACATTATAAATCAGTTGGATGTAGAGACAGCATATCTACATGCACTGTTTCAACACAGTATATATTTAAAGAAACCTTTAGGTATCAAAAATGATAATACAACTGATTGCTGGAAATTGAGAAAGAGTCTTTATGGTTTGAAGCAATAAGGATATGAGTGGAACCAATGTATAGTTAAAGAATCAGCTAAGATAGGCTTTGTAGCTGGAATAGTTGATCCATGTTTGTTTAAAAAGGAAAGTAATGGTATAGTGTCATTATTGTTATTATTTACTGATGACATAGCATTAATCATCAAAACTGAACAAGAAGCTACTGAGATAATTTCACTATTGGAAAAGAAATTTAAAATAAAACAATTAGGAGAAATCAAACAATATCTTGGTTTAAAGATAGATAGAACTAGGGGGGGGGAAATACAAGATCGCACAGGCAGATAAAATTAACCAAGTACTAAAAAGTTTTAAAATGTAACTTTGTAAGCCTACTAAGACACCAATGAGCCAGGAGTTTAGCCATAGTGATGTTCAAAGTCCTGTTTTTGATCAGAACATTTATCAGTCCTTGATTGGTAGTTTATCTTATCTCAGTAATTGGTCAAGGCCAGATATTGCATACAGTGTTAACCAATTAGTGAGATTTAATGCTGAGACAACTGAAAGGCACTGGCAAGCTGCTAAACATGTTAAGCTATCTGAAACAAGCAATGCATTATGCATTGTATTTGGAGCCTAAAGATGACCTGAGTTTAACTGCATATGCTGATGCAAGTTTTGCTACAGACATAAATACACGAAAATCTACATCGGGTACTGCAGTATTATTGGGAAAGGCAATGATTGGATGGAGGTCTATTAGAAACATCTAAGTTTGTCAACAATGGAGGCTGAATTCTCATGTTTATCTTTACTATGTACAGATTTAGTTTTGTATAAGCAGCTACTAATTGACATGGGAATTGATGTAATTGATGTAAATATTCTATTACTGTTTACAAAGATAATCAATCAGCAATACAGATGGCTTCAAATATTGCTGTTAAAACAAGAACAAAACACACAGATTTAAGATATTTAAATGTGAGACAATGTATGCAAAGTAAAATGATTAAGCTAGAATACTGTGTTGTGACTCTGGGATTGGAATCTGTTCCATTGACAGATGTGAGCTCGAGTGAAGAGGATCTGGCAGTGAAATTTGAGCCTGCATTGCTGAGTGATTCTGAGGGCAGCCAGGATGAGGAAGTGGACTTGGCTATGAGAGATGAACCTAATTTATTAGAGCTGTCAGAGTCTTCTACCTCCACCGAGTCTCCCTGTCTGATTATGCAGCAGCCAGTGGTAGATAATCAGGAAAATGGGCAAGAGGTTTCAGGAGAGGAGGAGAACTTGGAGGGATCCTGGCTTGATGTGAGAAATAGACGGAGATTGAGACGTCAATCTCAATTGGGAAGGAGGCGTCGAGCCGATAATTAATTGATGAGACTAACACACACCCTTAGGGGATAAAAGGAAATGGATTGGCTTGAGAAATTTTCCAGAAGCAAAGTGTCTTGTTAGAGTGAAAGTCTTGTGAAGATTCTCTGAGGCATTGTGATTTATAGGCACTTCAGGTTTTCCAAACAGATATCGGAATTACTGCTGAGGACTGGAAAAACTTCAGCAGTTATCTTGGTTGGGGTTTGTTTTTGGTGGCTTATATTTTTGGAACTTCAGAATTATGATTGCTCACCTGTGGATACAGGTGAGGCATAACATTTTTGCTTCTGGCCTGACAAACCATCTTCATACCAAGATGGACCAAACTCAACTGCAGCATTTGGTGGAGCAGCAACAGCAACAGATAGACCAACTGCTACAAAATAACCAGATCTTCCAAAACCAGGTAACACAGTTGGTGAACCATGTTTCACATTTGCAAAATCCTACTGCTCATTCAGCCCCTCCCTCTAGGAAAAGCCCAGTATCTATGCCGGATAAATTCTCGGGACAGACGATATGTTCCCGGCATTTATGGGACAGTGCCAATTATTTATTACCTTGCGGCCTGAAGACTTTCCAAATGACTGGGCTAAGGTGGGGTTTATTATTAGCCTCTTATCTGGGCAGGCTGCCAAATGGGCTACTCCTTTGTTGACCCAAGATAGCCCTTTGTTGAAGTTTTCAGGGCTTTCAGCAGCAATTGCGGGTAATGTTTGAAAACCCAATTAAAACTCAAACCGTGGCTAGACGTTTGCGGGACATTTGTCAGGGGAAACGTCCTCTGCAAGAATATATTGCAGAGTTTCGTCTGCTCTGCATGGACTCTACTTGGAATGAGTCCACATGGATGCTTTTCAGGAGGGCTTGGCAGATAACATCAAAGACGAGTTAGTGCATGCGGAGCGGGCTTTAACCTTGGATGCGCTTGTGGTTCAGTGCTTGCGTTTACAACAGTGCAGGAGCAGACGGCCAATTGTGGAACCACCCTCTCATTCACGTTCGCAAACCGCGCCATTGGAAGTTTATAAAACTACAACCAGGAATGAGGAACTGTTGGAGTTGGGTGCACTCCCACCCTCGGTTGATGGTGCAAGAATGCGCGTGAAGGTTTCTGTGAGGCCTGTGCCTTTATTGTGGGGGACTGGGACATTTTGCCAATTCCTGCAAACGAAGAGGGACATGAAGACCAGATCCTGAATCTACTCCTGGCCCTCTGGGAAATGGGGTAGGCCCAACCTCAGGGAAACTCTAGGTCAGGCACATCTCACACCACCACCCCAAGTTGCTGAGGTGAACTCTGGCCCTCCTCGGCATTTACTGTTGGACACCCGAATTTTCTTACAGTCCCGGAAGGAGGGGATTCCAGCGGTGGTGTTGGTAGACTCTGGGGCTACTACTAGTTTTATGGACCGGGCCTTCACAATGCACTTTGAGGTCCCATTGGTTGTGTGGATCCACCCATCAAGATGGAAACTGTGGATGAGCATGAGCTTCAGTCTGGGCCCATTCATTTCGCCACCCAGCCGTTGTGTATGGTTATAGGGATCACAAGGAAGCGATAAGTTTCTATATCACTTTGGACCTCCATCACCCTTTGGTTCTTGGTGTATCCTGGTTACGATTGCATGATCCTTTGGTGGCTTGGGCGCAGAACACCATTTCCTTCCCAAGTCTCCAGTGCGTGGATCATATCTGTGCTGGCCAGGACATCGCCGCTCCTGCTGTTTCCATATCTCCGGAGCTATCGGACTTCTCTGACGTTTTTAGTGAGAAGGAGGCGGATCAGTTACCACCGCATCGAGCCTATGACTGTCCCATGGATCTTTTACTGAATGCTCCACTGCCCAAAGGTCGATTATATTCCATGTCTGAGCCCGAATTGGCTGCGCTTCGAGGGTTTCTGGATAAGAATTTGGCTCATGGATTTATTCGACCACCGTCATTTCCCCTTTCAGCTCCTGTTCTGTTTGTAAAAAAAAAGTCAGGAGAGCTTTGCTTGTGCTGTGACTATCGCCGGTTGAACGCCATCACGGTGAGGAATAGTTACCCTTTGCCGCTCATTCCAGAGTTGATGGAGTGGTTGCGGGAGGCTACTATTTTCACCAAGCTCGATGTTCGAGGGGCCTACAACCTGGTGCGGATGCACAAGGGGGACAAGTGGAAGACGGCATTTGGCACCCAATACGGACATTTTGAATACACCATAATGCCATTTGGGTTAATCAACGCTCCTGCGGTTTTCCAGCACTTAATGAACGACATTTTTTGGGACATGCTGGATCGGTTTGTGGTGGTGTACCTGGGCAACATTTTGATCTACTCTAGGTCCAGGGATAGCCATCTTAGTCAAGTCCGGCAGGTACTTCAACATCTTCAGGAGCATAAACTCTATGCGAAACTGGAGAAGTGTCTCTTTTTCCAGACTTCTATAGAGTTTTTGGGACATATCATCTCTCCCGAGGGCATTGCCATGGACCCGAGGAAAGTGGAGGCCTTGTGTAATTGGGAACCCCCTCATTGAGTAAAGGATGTGCAACGTCTCCTGGGGTTCGCAAATTACTATAGGACCTTCATCCCGGACATTGCCAAACTGATGGATCCCATCACTCAGCTCCTTCGCAAGAAGGTCCCATTTCAGTGGGGGCCCCTGCAACAACAGGCTTTTGAAACTCTAAAGAAAGCCTTTGTGGCTGAACCAATATTGAGGCATCCTGATCTGAATCATCCATTTGTGGTCGAGATAGATGCCTCTAATGTAGCTATTGGGGTGTTGTTGTTGTAAGCTTCGCGCACCTCTTTTCCCATGTGCATATTATTCAAGGAAGCTCACAACTTCTGAGCGCAATTACACTATCTGGGAAAAAGAGTTGCTGGCTATCAAGGATGCATTTGAGACCTGGCGACATCACCTAGAGGGGGCTCGGCACAAGGTGGAGGTTTGAATGGATCACCGTAACCTGGAGCATTTGTCTACTGCCAAGAAATTGAACCAACGCCAGATCCGGTGGTCGTTTTTTGCAAGGTTCAGTTTTTCCGTCACCTATGTTCCCAGTGGACAAAATCGGAGAGCAGACGCATTGTCTAGAAAACCTGAATATATTGGTCCCGAAGATCCTCCTCCTCCATGAACTGTGTTGCCACCAGAATCTTTGGCCGTGATTCAGGATCCGGTGGATCTGAGGGCTCGAATATGGGAAGCGCAGCGATTGGACGCATGGTTGCAACAAAGAAGAGGAGAAGTTGGACCTGATTCCCCATGGACTTTGGAGGAGGGCTTGCTAAGACATTGGGGGTTATTGTATATACCCACCAGGACGCTTAGAACCCTCATCATGATGCAATGTCATGACAACCCCGCTGCTGGTCATTTTGGTTTTTACAAAACTCTGCACTTGGTCACCCAGACTTTTTGGTGGCCTCGAGTTTGACATGACATTTTTTCCTACGTTGCCTCTTGTATTACGTGTTTACAAGCGAAGGCTGCGTCAGGTGCGCCTCCTGGGCTTCTGCAACCACTACCAACTTCAAACCAACCCTGAGGGGTGATATCCATAAACTTTTAAACGCACTTGCCCTCATCGTCAGGTTATACAATGGTACTCATGGTGGTTGATATGCTCACTAAGATGGCCCATTTCATCCCATGTAGAAGATTACCATAAGCTCGTGTTACTGCCCAACTTTTCATACAACATGTGTTCTGTTTACATGGTTTACTGGACAGAGTTGTTTCAGATTGCGGTGTTCAGTTCACTGTCAATTCTGGAAAAGCCTAATGAATGCACTACGTGTACAAGTATGTTTAGCGTCGGTGCACCATCCGGAAACTGATGGCGGGACTGAGAAAGTAATTGGCATCCTTGCCCAATACCTCAGATGTTTTGTAAATCAATGGCAAAACGACTGGGTGACCTATTTTCCATTGGCAGAGTTTGCCTTTAATAATTCTCAGCACACCTCCACCCACATGATGCCTTTTTACGCAAAGGTGAGTTACCATCCGAGGTTTTTCCCCCTGCCAATCGCAGATTCTCCAGTTCCAGGGGAACGAGACTTTTTGTCGGAGTTATATGCCGCGCATCACTTAATTTACAGACAATTGGAATGAGCAAAAGCAGACTATAAGCATTTCACAAATCGTTCGCGTCGAGCGATGCCTCCATTGGCTGTGGGTGACAAGGTGTGATTGTCAATGAAACATCTTCGGTTAGATTGTCTGATTAGGAAATTGGATCATCGCTTTATTGGTCCCTTCCCTATCGAGGCGGTTATTAATCCTGTGGCTTATCGGCTCACCCTACCGTGCTCCATGCACATTCACCCTGTTTTTTACCATTCCCTGTTAGTACTTGACACCCCATCATGTACTCTCCATTCTCCAGAAGATACGAGTTCTCCATCCAGGCCCAGCACTGAACCTATTACGGATACTACAGTGGTTGGAATTTATGATTCACGATGGTTGAAGGGGCGCTTCCAGTACTTCGTGGGGAGACTGGAAAATGAAACGGAGATTCATTCTTGGCAGGATATGTCCAAGGTGCATGCCCCAGACCTTATTTGAATATATCATGCACAATTTCCTTCAAAAACCACATCCAGATCATCAGACTCGGGGGAAGGGCCCCGCGGTGAGGGATGGTGTTGTGACTCCGGGATTGGAATCTGTTCTGTTGGCAGATGTGAGCTCGAGCAAAGAGGATCTGGCAGTGAAATTTGAGCCTGCATTGCTTAGTGATTCTGAGGACAGCCAGGATGAGGAAGTGGACTTGGCTATGAGAGATGAACCTAATTTATTAGAGCTGTCAGAGTCTTCTACCTCCACCGAGTCTCCCTCTCTGATTATGCAGCAGCCAGTGGTAGATAATCAGGAAAATGGGCAAGAGGTTTCAGGAGAGGAGGAGAACTTGGAGGGATCCTGGCTTGATGTGAGAAATAGACGGAGATTGAGACGTCAATCTCAATTGGGAAGGAGGCGTCGAGCCGATAATTAATTGATGAGACTAACACACACCCTTAGGGGATAAAAGGAAATGGATTGGCTTGAGAAATTTTCCAGAAGCAAAGTGTCTTGTTAGAATGAAAGTCTTGTGAAGATTCTCTGAGGCATTGTGATTTATAGGCACTTCAGGTTTTCCAAACAGATATCGGAATTACTGCTGAGGACTGGAAAAACTTCAGCAGTTATCTTGGTTGGGGTTTGTTTTTGGTGGCTTATATTTTTGGAACTTCAGAATTATGATTGCTCACCTGTGGATACAGTTGAGGCATAACAATACTGTATGTCAGAAAACAATATAGCGGATCATTTTACAATGGCCCAAGGCTCTATAAAGCATACGGCTTGCTGTGAAGATTATGGACTTAGAATGTAAGGTTATATATATTGTCTTACCCCAAAGTGGAGAATGTTAGGAATATAAGTCATCTAACAGTGATTTGGGTTGGAAATATACAAACCAGAATAGACATTATAATAGTGTCTCTTTAAGAGAATCATAAAAGTGTAATTGGGTGTAGTTTCTCAAATGGCCATAAAATGGAGCCAGAAACCTGGTTGTATAATCTGAGTCTCTTTTTCCTTCTGTTGGAAAGTACAGGTTCCTCCATTTTTCCTAATTGGCTGATATTCATGGATTTGATGTAAGTCTGATACTGAACTGTGTTTGACACTGGATTATTGTTATTTGTTATTGGATTATCACTGGGCTATAAACTGACTGATCTTACCTGTGAATGACTTTGGACTGCTTGTTTTGAACTTTGCTAAAACCTTTCTAGAAGTAAAAACCTACATTTACTGTACAGTGTATCTGTGTGCTATGTGTGTATTATTCAAGCACTTTTCTCAATGCGTCTCCTGTATGTGCTCATTCTCCTAACAGAGAATTACCTCAACAGGGAGGGTTCTTTCCTTGGGGGGTGAATGATATGTAGGCAGAAGGTTTCACATAGCGGCAGATTACCCTCTCCTGGGAGAAGAATATTCTCCCAACAACTGGCTTAATCTGAAATTTGATGGGCTGGAAGCTGTGGTTTCATGATCTCTCATGGGGGGAATTCTTTGGGAGGCTTGCTGCTCAGCTGGCAATTTAACACACACACACCCCTGCACAGTTTGCACTCACATTCCGGTGCCCCTGGATCCCATCCTCCTGCCATCTTCCATGAGTCTTTACTGTTACCCAAAACTCCCAGTAAGCAGCCAGGGCTCAGGACCCTGAAAACCCTTCTCTGGGATTATGGTTTTTGTGAGATCCAGAATAATGTCAGGTTTCCAAGTGATGAAATCCTTTTAAAAAGAAAAGTACAAAGTCCATCTTTCAAAAAGATTTCTTTTATTTAGGAAAGCATCAAATTAGCAAAGTCCATGGTAATTCCAGATCTGACACAACCCAAAATTACCCCACAATATGACAAGTTAGAAACAACCCTCAAAATCACATTCTCCAATAGAAGTAATTCAACATTGCTTGATGTCATAAATCTCCACCTCAAGGGGCCCCAGCAAGGACAGCTTGTTTCCCATGGGAAGAAAGATCACCTAGCCAAAACAATTATCTTTATCTCCACTCCTCCCCCTTAGGAATGTGTCAAGCTCAAAACCCTTCCTCCCATGACTACCACAGAGAAAGTAAGAAAAAGCATATATACTAAGATTAACTAAAATGGCTACATTTATGTCAATTTCGGGCTTGACACTAGACCTTTTTCAGGATAGGTCTTATTTTTGGAGAAACACAGTGTTGGAAAGAAAATATAACAATCCCAATTTTGAAGAATGAGTCAGCTTCCATCTCCTGACTCCTTAGAGTGGAATTGCCTTTCCAGCCCTTTCTACAGCTGCTTGCATCCTGCTCTAATAAAGGTGCTAGATTATAAAAGGTTTACCAGAACCATGCAAGATTTATTTTCTACTACTATGTTTCCCTGAAAATAAGACCCTGTCTTATATTTTTGGCCACCAAGAAAGGCACCAGGTCTTATTTTCAGGGGGAGTGTCATCCACTGAGTCACTTCACTTGCATGTGTCACCCCCCAGCCTCCTTTTTGCTGTCAGAAGCCTTTAGGAATTTCTTCAGCTGGCAAGGCCAACAAGGCTTTCCTGAAGGCCTCTGCAGCTGATAACAGAGCTCTGGATCAATCCAGAGTTCTGTTACCAACTACAGAGATGTTCAGGAAAGCCTTTCTGGCTTTTTATCTTTGCACTCTGGAGTGGGTGGGATCTTAATTAGGGCTTATTTTGGGGGTAGAGCTTATAATGGGTGCATGTGTAAAAATCAAGCTAGGACTTACTTTCAGAGTAGGTTGTACTTTGAGGGAAACACGGTATCAGTTTAGAACCCAAATACTTCCATGGCAGTCAAAAACATTTATTTTCTTAACAGAAAATTATTGTGCCCACTTAAGAATCTCACACATATGAAATATTTTTAAGGTCTTCTATGCTGCTCTATGCTTTTATCTTCCTATTACATAATATTAGACATTGATATCTCCCTATTTGTTTATTTGTCTGTTTTTCTGTCGGCCTAGCTGTCCATCCACTCATGAAATATTTTCTGGGTCTTTTATGCTGTACTATATCTCCATACTTCCTATTAGATATCATTAGTCAGTGGTAACTATATTCCTTCAGTTTCTTTCTATTTGTCTCTATGTCTATCTATCATCCACCTACACAAGCACTTAAATGTTTTTAATATTTAAATGTTTTATTTAACAGGTACCTTTATATGTGAATCAATGAATTATGTATGTAGGCATTTTATTAGGTTAATTTTAGGATTTACAGTATGCAGCAATGCTGTAAACCTTGTATAAAATATTTTAATAAATATAATCTTTTCTACTACCTTCTCCAATTGGTTTCTTATGATTATATTTCTTTGTTGCTGGTAAGTAAACTGAGAGCTTATACACCAGAGACCTGTTCTGTTATGTTCTTTTGTATTCTGTTCTGTTCTACTTTCATGTTAACTTCTACATTTATTAAATCTAACACCAAACAAGTTTATTATGTGTGAGAATGCATTATTCTAAACATTACCTCAACAGAGCCAGTTATTACAAACTCCAGCTTGCAATGTGTTCAGCTAATATACTATTTTTTTTACAAGGGCCATGAAAATTGATTATCTGATTTTTAAAGTACCTGTCAAATTAATGCATCAAGAGATTTTAATACTAATCCCCTGTTAGAAGAAGACAAAGGGAAATTGCTTAAATAATTCTCTTTATGAGATGCTCTCTTTTATTCAGATGAGGCCTCATGATGATGATGTAGCATTTGGAAAAAAAGACAAAAGCTAGAAGCCCAGCACTGGAGGACAAGAGGGAGAAGATCTCCACAGCCACTGTATATTTCCCATGTAGGCAGGAACAAAGGACAACCATACACTACAAAAGACCAGCATACTGAATGTGATAGACTTTGTTTCCTGGAAAGTATCTGGTAACTTCCTAGCCAGGAAAGCTACAATAAAACTGACCATATCCAGGAAACCCATAAAAGACAAAACACTATAAAACATGACCACTGACCCTTCATACCATTCCACCACAATTTCAGAATTAAAGGAGTGCATATCCAAGTCTAGGAAAGGTGGTGAAGTTGCCAACCATATAATACAAATAAGAATTTGAATAAAGGAGCAAAAGAGAACAATGGAAAGGGACAGTCTTTTCCCAACCCACGTCCTCATCTTTGATCCTGGCTTGGTGGCCATGAAAGCCAGAATCACTGTGATGGTTTTGGCCAATATACAAGAAACAGCTACTGAGAAGATAATCCCAAAAGCAGTCTGTCAAAGGAGACAGGTTACTGCCATGGGTCTGCCAATGAAAAGCAGAGGACAAAGGAAAGAGAGGAGGAGAAGGAGAAGGAGGGTGTAGGAGAGACTGCAGTTGCTGGCCTTAACAATAGGAGTGTTGTGGAACTTCAGAAACACTCCTAGTACAGAAATTGTGATGAAAGAAAGGATAATGACCACTGTCAATAAGCTGTTTCCTTATGTTTCTTCATAAGAAAGGTATGTCACTTCCTTGAGAAGACAGAAATCCTGGTTATTTTTTGGATACTTATCTTCTGGACATTGTAAACATATTTCCATGTGTGTTAAAGTAAGGAGAAATAGAATATCAAGAGATGAGAGACTATTAATCTGAGAATCAAGATATAAGATATAAAATAACATATCCTGGAAATTTATGTTAAATCAAATAAGTTGCAAGAAGACAGAGAGTTGAATGGTGAACAAATGCAAATGCAAATAACAACAACAACAACAACAACAACAACAACAATGACATAGTCTGTTCATGTGGGATTCTGCTTGGATGAAAATAATTGACAAAGGTCCATTTTATAGGTGGTTCTACATATTAGGGGGCCCCAACCACAGGACACAGCCTAGTAGTACACAAGGCCATGGAAGCAACAGAAGAGCATGCACTCATTTGTATTCCCACTTGCGCAAGCAGTGTGGAAGCACATGCACACAGCTACATTTGCACAAGCAGTGAACATGCATACATGCCACTTGCACAAATGAGTACATGCCACTTGCACATGCATACTTGCCACTTGCACAAATAAGCTGCACATGTGTGCTTGCTGGCCACTCTTGCAGAACCATCTCCTCTCACCACCACCCACGTTGCTGTTCTGCAAAGGTGGAAAGGTTGGGGAACCATGCTTTATAGGTATGAGTACAATTTGATGGTCATTTAATGACAACAGATTAGAGTCCCTAAGTGATGTGGTTGCAAAGGGAGACTTCATCAGACTGCCTTGCTCAGTGACTATAATCCTGTCCCTCCCTGTTACACTTCAGCAAGTGTCAGCTCCTATTTTCTCCCCAGCTGCCTTCTTTCCCAATTCCCTGCAATGTCTATTCTCCTTTTTTGTTCCTTCACTCCTGGTTCCCCACACCAGCATTTCTCCTTTTATATCCATCTCTCCCAGTTTGTGCATGGGATGCATTCCAAATACATTTGGTCCAAAGCAAACTTTCCAAAATAAGCTGTGGTTTACAGAGGGATAGAATCAAGTTCATGTCAATTTGCCTCCAGAAGTTATGGGTGCTCCAACACTGGAAGTTTTGAAGAAGTGATTGGACAGCCATTTGTCTGAAATGATATAAGGTTTCCTGCTTGAACAGGGCATTGGACTAGAAATGTTCCAAGAACCCTTCCAACAGAATAACAAAATAACAATTGTGTTATTGTGTTTATGAAAGCAGTGCAGCTTTACAAATGTCTGAGAGTGCTGTGTGTTTGCCAAATAAGCTGGGTCAAAAAGCAAGATAGAGAGGAGAATCAGGTGGCTCTGCTCTGGTCTATGGTGGCTGGGCAGAAAAAGAGAAAGCTGGGTGCAGAAAACTGAGGAAAAAGGGGCATAGGATAAAAATCAATGTAGGGAACCTGAAAAATGGGAGCCATAGAACAGATCAATGCTGGTGCCTGCTGGTACACAAAAAATAGGGTACACAAATGGAGAAAGTTGTGCATGGTTGAGAAACTGAGTGCAATATCTATAAGATAGAAGACATATAGTTTCTTCATGTTTGATTTGTGATCTCTCCCTGTGGACATGGAACACAGTCATAGAAGCAAAATGGCTTTTGTTCTATTTTGGCCTTACTGTATCCAGAAGGGCAGTTATCATTACACAGGGAGACCAGTAATACCTGCCCATGAACGAAGTAAAGTATGTTAATATTTTTGAAAAAAAATTGCAGATTGTTATTGAAACTTTTTGACATTGCAGCAGTAAACAGCATCTTTCTGTCCTTCCTGAAGACCCTCAGAAAGATAAGGTCCATAACTCATAGATCAGCCAAAGAAGAAAGTGGACTTCAGGTATGTGAAAAGAAGTGTAATGAACTTTTTCCCATGATCTCTTTTATCCCAATTTACCTGCTGTTCTTTAATTTGGATAGTTTGTCTTGGAAAGGAACAACAAAATGTGTCCTTCTATAGATGAACTTTAGCAATACTGACATTAGAACAAGAACAATAAGGGCTCATAATTCTTTATAATAGACCATTCCCCTTAATCTCTTTTATCCTAATTTGATTGCTGTCCCTTACCTGTTTTTTCTAATTTGGATAGTTTGTCCTGGAAAGGAAGAGCAAGATGTGTGATTCTATAGATGAACTTCAGCAATACTGACATTAGAACAATAACAATGTTGACATTAATACTGACATTAGAACAATAACAATGTTGCTCAGAATTCTTCTCCCATTACACTTTTGGCAACATGTGGTGGTAGCTAATTTCACTGAGTTTTCTTCAGAGAAGGCCTGAAATTCTTCCCATAAGAAGATTCACTATTTAACAGAAATTTAGCAGAAATATTTAGAGAATAGTGAGAATATTGGGGGGGGAGGGGGAGTGGATTTTGGAAATATATACCAATATCTTTTTTTAGATCATTGCTTAGCTTGTAATATAAGTTGCATAAAGATATTTGAGGGTAAAAAAGAGAAAGCAACAAAACATTTGTTCATTATGTTATTTTCTTTGTATATTGGTGAATGAATTAACAAATGTATTTTCAAGTAGAGCGACCCTACAATGGGCAAACATATTATAACACCACAACAGAATCTCTTGGTTCAGATTGGTATAACAATTTTGCAAACAAATACATGAAAATTCAGCAGTATTTAGGATGACAGTCCCTAGCTCCCAGTGGCAATCCAATGCTTACTTTTTTCAGTTGAATATTGATAAAAATTGATAAAAAGGAACAGGATTTTGAAGCCAGTGACCATAGATGAGAATGTTCCCCCATCCCAAATTGTACAGTTTGGGTCCCTCTGCAGAATATGTCATTCAACGTACCCACTGTGCCCACATATTTTGTGGATATTGAATCTTTCCCTAGAACGACTTAGATTCCCAACAATTTCCATGACTGAACGAAAGTAAGAAAAAGTGGAATATATGGTTTACCGGAATACTCACTTAACGATATATTTAAAAAGTACATAATGTATGCTCATGTGTCTGATTTGCTCAGCTCTTGGATAATGTTTGACAAAAACTTGACAAAAATGAAAAAATAATGCAATTCTGCTAGATTACCATGAACCTTCTTAGACTATTGGTCAAAGTGATCAATCAATGTGGGCATGACATGGAGTATACCTGATTAAACCAGGTGGGCCAGATGAGGTCATCCTCTCTAATGGTCAGCAGATGATATGAGAGTGGATCTGGACATATGGTTCCCACCTTAACTCTAAGGAAGGAGTGGTTTGGAAACATGACCCAGTTTATTATATCAAATCTTCCTACAAGCTCTCCATTTTCTTCTTCCCAGTGCAGATATTCTGGTCCACAAACTCAGATGAAGAGTTTGGAATTAGGCAATCAAATAGTTGCAGCCAGATCTCTTTTAAGAAACTATCTGCTTTATGCAAAATAGGATTTCTCATCAGAACAAATTTCTGAAATCCTGACACTTCCTTAAACTGGATTGCCAGGGATATAGCGCCATGGAAGAAATGTGTGCTCCAGTTTCTTTGAAATAGGATAGATGTAAAGTCCACATCTGCTGTCATGATTCAGACTTTTGCTTTTTTTCCTGCCTTATCATAAACTTCTGAAAGTTCAAGCAAAGCCCATTGTTGGGTATAACAATGATACACCAACTAAGTTTGGGTGAATAAATATATAAATCAAGGTTTGGGTGTTTGTAACTTGTAGCTTTAAGCACCAAACTGCTTGTAATTAACTAATTAAGGGTGCGGTCACAAACGGCAATAAAAGGCAGTAAGAGAAACGTAATCTCTCTGCTTAATCTCTCTGCTTAATCTCTCTGCTTGTTTTGTCTGCTTGCTACTGTTTGTTTGCTACTGTTTGCTACAACTGTTTGAATACCTGAACGAAAGGACTATTTCATTGATGTGCTGATATCCTGTGAATACTCAGCATTGTCTTCAAGAGGAAAGGTATCAGAGGAGAAGATATCTTTACAAGCAGATAAGGATATAGAACTGACTAGTGAATGGACTAAGTTACTGAATGGATATATTTGTGAATGACATATGGACTGATTGACAATGTTTAAACTTTAATTGGATTAAACAACTATTTAAACTACAAAAACAGTGTTTGTCATCAGTGTGTGTAAACTCTAGGGCCCTTCCTCTCTCATTTGGCTGCCTGGCTTGACTGCTGCTGCACATTCTGTTTGGGGGTTTGTCCCCAATCACTAACACCCATAAAGATGTTATACCATGAAATTCTCCATGAAAGATCACTGCATTAGCTCTGCTGTTCCAGGCACGGTTTAATTTAGCATGGGATGCTTCCACAAGCGCACCCAGATTACTGAACAGCCCCCCAGCTAAAGTGTCAATGAAATCAAAACAGATGCCATGCTGTGAAAGGAAAGGTAATATCTTCCAGAGCAATAATTCTGTCTGATTGCCCATGCCAATATAAAATATGCCCATCCATGTCCACTTGAAATATAGTAAGAGCTGACGAATCCCATAATACTGATATTCTGCATTTGGGAACATCCAATGAAAAGAAATTTCTTGATTCTGTGTATTCATCTCTGGAGTAGAAGAATAGGCAAGCTGAGAGCAGGTAACAAAAAATGAAGAGAAGAAGGAGCAAAGCAGAATAAAAGAAGGGCTTGTCTTAGAAACAATTGGTTATTTCAGGGGGTTTTGTGGTTATTGTTCATTATGTTCATCACACACATTATATTGTTAATTCTAAAACTATATTGCCTTTCTTTGACTGAAATCATATATTCTGATACTAATTACTTTTTGACCTGTTATGAATTCCCAATATTACAAAATAATAAAACATTTAATTAAAGTAACTACTAAGGCAAAATATACTTGAGTAGAAATACTAAATGTAAGCTGAATTTCAGAAATCAATTTAATAAGTAAATATTTCCATATTATAGCTTATTTCACATACTTCCCAGAATGAGTTCCACTTTTTGTTTATCCTTTTTATTCTGTCTAAATTCAAATTAGTAGCCAAATCAACATTCTGGAACCAAAATCTTATGTTTCATACTTAACAAGCAAGGGAATTATTATGGATTTCTTCAGTTTTTTTCCTCTTCTGTGAACAAAAACTACCTGTGCAATCTTGTAATGACTTAGAATGGCTGCTAAGTAAAAAAAAATCATTTGAGTTAGGTCCTTCAATGACTGCAATTAGATTGTTCTGAAAATCACATTTATAGTTTGGGATGAACCTGTCTCGTGTGGAGATGATTTTCATTGTTGCTTTCTTATGTCAGTTTTGGATCAAAATGGCTATTATAGATATTGAAGCCCAAGGTGACATTGTTCAAGATCTCAAGATTTCCGGCTTCCGGGTTGCCAGGCTTTGGTGACAGCAGGGATTTGCATTTCTTCACAATCCCTGCTGTGCTCGCCGTCTTGGTGCCTCCAATCCAGATGGATTTGGAGGATAAGGCTGCCCTGTAGAGGCAGCCGAAGATAGGGAGGATCTGGGAAGGGGTTTGGGGGTGTTGCAGACCCCCTCCTCACCCAGCTTAACCTCCTTTTCTCAAGGCGGTGCAGCAGCGGTCATAATGGCCGCCACCAAGAAGCTGGCAGCTGGAAAAGATTGCGCAGGAGAAAGGAGGAGAAGGAAGATTTAAACCATGGAAGTGTTGGCTGTACCGGGAAAATAACAGCTTTTAAAACCCTGGAGTGGAATTGTTTATTGCCTGAAAGATACATTGTATCCCTAAGAAGAGAGACAGCGGCGGAGAAAGCTGCTAAGGGAAACCTTTTTTTTTCTACTTACTCTCCCACCCCACAGAAGCATTAAATGCAGAACTGGAAAATGCATTGGGCACCGAAGATATTTTAAGTCGAATATCAGAGAAAGGACTTTGGACTTAACATCCTCAGAAATTGGAAAGCCCGAATTGGAGGTATGGATTTCTGAGCGTTTAAAGGGAAATTGTTGTTGCAAGGGGGGGAGAGGAAAAAAACTTTTTGGAGCAGAGCTTGAAAAAGGAGGAGACTACCTAGAATTTCAAAGAAAGATACATTTTAATGGGAACTTTTTGATCAATCAGTAACCCCATAAAGAGAAATTGAAGAGGGTAAAAAAAAAAAGTATTGAAAGAAACATTCATTTGGACCTTTTAGTGACTTTGAAATTCTTTTGGAATTACTTTTGATTAAAAATATTTGGGTGGTTGTTTTTGAAGAAATCTTTCTCTTCAGGATGGCATTGCTTTTGGAGGAATTAAAAACTCAATACCAAAAATACAAGAAAGAAGAGCAAGATGGAAAAGATTCTTGGGGCACTCTTTTTTAATTTTTAGAGATGGCATTACGCACCTATGAAAAATTGACTACACAGCAGGACGACTGGAACAAAGAAGAAGAAGAAGCCATTTTGGATGAGCAACGGGTTCACTTTGGGGAGGAGGAGGAAGAGGAAAAGAAAAAGGGGATTTTAAGGGTAGAGAAAACAATCCAAAAAGAGAAAAATGAGATGAAAGCTGGATATAAGGTTAGAATACAACAGAAAGTGAGTAAGCAGAAGAAGAAAAGGGGGGAGGAGAGACAAGGGGGGAAAAAAGGCAAGAAGAAAAATAAACAAATGAGAAAGGAGGGGGTGAAAAACCTTAATGCTGGGAAGCAAGACTTTAAGAAACAAAAACTATTTAGAGACAATGGGTAATTTAAATGAAAAAGGGATTCTGGAAGGTACATAAAAGTGTGATTTTCTATGTGTATTCAGAGTAGAATGTGTATTAGTACATATGATTTGCTCTTTTATGGTATTTCTGGTGGGTTATAGGCTTATATTTTGTAATTGTAGCTTATTTGCTTTTTTCATAAAGTTTTTCTGTGTGATGTGTAATTTTAGAATGTCCTAACCAGAATCTCAATATAGTTTAAGTGTTATATTAAGTATTGTGAAGTTAGGGAAAAGAGTTAAAGGTGTTACTCCAGTTAGTCTACAGGAGAGTATATTTAAAGAAAAAAGATGAATGGATAACTGTAAAAGAACAGACAAAAAATGTTAAGTACTATGAATTGCATTGAGATAAGATAAATAAAATATGATTAAGAAAGATAAAAGAGGGAAGAAGTTATACAGAAAATTGAAAATGGTAATAAGATACGGATTGACATATAAAGTAAATATTTCTTTTTGAATTTGTGTCTGTGTGAAGAGTTTTAACCCGGGATCAAGCAGCTTTCAGAAATGAGGTTTTTTGGGTTCTATGTTATGTATGTCTTGTCTATTGTTTTTTTTTTTTGTTTTTTTTTTTTTAAGGCAAAAAATTTTGATTAGTAAGAAATATAATCTGGATAACAGAATGAAAAGGAGAAATTGGGATAGGATATCAAGATGAGTAGATAATGTAAATGCAAATATTATATTTGGTATGTTTTATTGGTTCCTCCAGAAAGATTTTTTATTTTAATATGCCTTGCTTGTTTGTATGTTTTGTAAAGTTAACAAAATTTGTTCTTTTTTAAAACAAAAACAAAAAACAAAAGCTAAAATAAGTCAGAGGAAAATAGAAGTGTGATGATTGAATAGCAGATGAATAAGATGATATAAAATAATGTGTTACCTGCTTTGTAAAGACCTATGGGAAAGCGGTTTTTTTTTTTTTTTAGTGTTTGATGATGCTTTGTCTTGTTTGTTTCTTGTTAAAATTAATAAAATTTGTTTCAAAAAACAAAAAGATCTCAAGATTTCCATTAATCTCTTTTACAGGAAATACAAGAGCCAAGATGTGTTGATAAGTCTGAGTTAGTGGTCTGCAGTTCAATTGAAAAATATTAAATAACACCAATATTTATATTTGCAGAGAGACCCAGTTGCAATTTTAATAACTCTGAATTAATAAGAAATATATTGGAAATATCTCCAGATATTTACTAACGTCAATTTGGATGTATTAAAAATATAAATTCAAAATCAATCCTGCTTCTACAAATTCATTTTATAAATTTTCTCTGCAGTTCCATGGTAGAACTAATTTGGTTCATATACAGACTACCACACACCCCCCAAAAAAATGTAATGTGAAGGAAATTTACTTTGACAATATAAGTATCTGCACGAATGAGATGACAAACTCTTCTGTCTTCCTAAACTTAAAAAAGTGATTTTTTTTCAGAAATAGGAAGAAACCCTTACTTATATATGTTTTGTTTGATCAGGTAATTGACAGAAATATTATCTGTTTATCATTATCTATCTATCTATCTATCTATTTATCTATCTATCTATCTATCTATCATCTACCTATCAATCATCTCTTTCTGTCTCTTCCATCCAAAATACACCCCATCTCGCCCCCACAGAAAAGTAAAAACATTGTACTGTCACCACTTCTAATATTAGCAGAGGTAACACAGAGGTACCACAGATGTCTGAAACATCCAAATCCTTACATAAATACAGCAGAGATGTCTTCAAAAGTATGTCTTGTGAATGTGATTTTCTCAGAAACTACAATGCTGTGAGAAATTATACCACCAAGTATGGAGTCTCCTGGTTCATGGTATTTATGAAAAAATGGACCAGGGTCATCCCTGGTGCCTTTTGAAAAACAAATGGCCATAGGAAAAACCCCTGACGCCAATATTCCAACTATAAGCTATCCAAATGTTCCTGCCAAAAATCTATTCACGTTGCCCATGACTGGTGCAATATTCTCCAAAGGAATAGTCAGGATTTAGCTGGAAAGCTAAACAAGTTGAGAATAAACCAGCTACTGAGCTACAAGTCCTCTGTATTCAAAGTTTCAAAGACCAAAGGGAATGTGTCCTTTATTTTTAAAGTGATGGCAACATCATGTTGTATTTTATAGGAAGTTGCCAAATGAAAAGGAGAAGTCAGTCAAGATTATAAGAACAGGGCAGATGTTTACCTCACCAAAGTTCTTTCTGATGAAAAACAGTGAGGAAATAATTCCCCCACCCCTATGTTGCATAGTGATTTTTGTGCCTATTCCCATGGTGCAATTAGGCCATAGTTTGCAATGACTATTCCAAATGATGACAGGGGGAAATAGTGATGTCAACCTTAACAGTGAAAACAGCCAAGTAACTTCTGAAGAATGTTTTTTTTTCATAAAAGTTGCATTAAATTTTTCATAAAACTTGCATTAGCTTATGAACTGTGCATGAAGATGATCCCAAAAGCAGCCTGTCAAAGGAGACAACTGATCCTTATTGATCAACTGATAAAATGCAAAGAACAAAAGCAGGGGAGGAGGAAAAAGATGGAAAGGATGTAGGAGAGCTGCAG